>NC_140169.1:182437781-182559203 GCF_963971535.1 Notolepis coatsorum
TCCTTTTCTGAATAAAATAAAAAGCTCTTCTACTGCATCTCCTCAACAAAACTGGACACGAGAAAATGTTTGAAGTCTGAACCCCCGCCTGCGCAGACAGAAGAGGCGGTGGGGGCGAGGCGGGCAAGGGGGGGCCGGGGTCGAGGGGCATCCTCCCGAAGATGAAATAAAAAAAGGGTGAGGAAAGGGTGATGATGTCACACTGTGGAAAAGGAGAATCCTTGGATGAGACCAGCTGGGGCCATCAGCCAATGAGCTGCCCAGAATCAGGATGAGCAAATGGTGGGGGGAGGGGGGGGTAGAGAAGGTGGAGCTATAGATGAGGAGGGTGGGGGTTGAGTGAACAGTGAAGTGTTGTAAATATACAACGCCTGCTGAAGTTGTTGCCACTCTGATGTGTTGGTGGGAGTCAAGGGGAGGGCTTTCTCACAATCCTGTCATGCTGTTGGTGTATGTATGCTGCCTGTACACATACATTACACGCACATACACACACACATGTTTTTTTTTAGCACCCCAGATGTTTATATATGCTCCCTCTACTGTTGGACAGAAGATATATTTTCTATATATTGTGACTGACTTTTAATTGTCACAAATATATAACGCGCTCAACAAAATGAGCTCCAATCCAATATACCAGATGATCACAAAATATGGGATACAGTAAACTACTAGACTGTCAGACCTCCATGCAACAGTAGACCTATACTTTTCAGAAAAATGGTAACACTTGTTTTCCTGTCGATCATTCACAGCAGTGGTGGTGGTGTCCCAGACTCCGTTATATGATCCACACGCTTTAGACGAGATAGAAGGTCTAGATTCAGAGGGGTTATTTTATAGGATGGTATTGGATGAATCTTTAATGGGGCGGGATACAGTGTGTTTAGTGTACACTGTACACGCAACATAAGGCATGCTGACATTCACAGCAGTGCTTTGCAAACATTATTACAGTACT
This sequence comes from Notolepis coatsorum, assembly GCF_963971535.1. NCBI lineage: Eukaryota > Metazoa > Chordata > Actinopteri > Aulopiformes > Paralepididae > Notolepis > Notolepis coatsorum. Next base: position 182,438,746 of record NC_140169.1, read on the forward strand.
AAAGCCTCTCTCCCCCCGGCCTCCCGCTCCCTTTACTCGCCCCTCCCCTTCCCACTCTCTTCTCTCTCTCTCTCTCTCTCTCTCTCTCTCTCTCTCTCTCTCTCTCTCTCTCTCTCTCTCTCTCTCTCTCTCTCTCTCTCTCTCTCTCTCTCTCTCTCTCTCTCTCTCTCTCTCTATCTCTCTTTTCTCTCTCTCTATCTCTCTCTATCTCTCTCTCTCTCTCTCTCTCTCTCTCTCTCTCTCTCTCTCTCTCTCTCTCTCTCTCTCTCTCTCGCTCTCTCTCATCTATCTATCTATCTATCTATCTATCTATCTATCTATCTATCTATCTATCTATCTATCTATCTATCTATCTATCTATCTATCTATCTATCTATCTATCTATCTATCTATCTATCTATCTATCTATCTATCTATCTATCTATCTATCTATCTATCTACACTGAGATGTCTGTGCTTTTGCGATCTATGTTAGAAACTGGAATAGACAAATAAATGACTATAACTTTTTGCTATAAAAAATGTCTAATGTTCTTGTTTTGTCACCCCTCCCTAGCCCCCAACCCCCCACCTACCCTTTTCATTTTCATTATTATATTCAAGCACCTAATCTAGGCTCTAATCTGTGTTTTGATGGACTGCAGGCAGTGAAGGATTTTAATCTGAGTGCCTGGTGCCCAAAATCAGGCTCAGCCAGGGCAGATTACCCGTCGATATGTCTGGCGCTGTCTGGTGCACCCGTATAAAATGCTGGTGTCCTCTATGGACAAAATGAGTCAGCTAAACTACACTAGGGGATAAACAATTCCCAGAACTCTCCTCAAGTGAGATCTGTTTGTCCATGAGAGAATACATACATCTGATAAATATAGATTCCTCAAAATAGGAACATTATAGACTATTTCAAAGATGACGCAATCGGATTAGTCTAATGTAATTATGGTTCACTAATTTTCTCTTCTGATTCTTGAATTCCAGGGACGGCAAAAATCTCCATATACATACAGTATTGCAACAGCTGCGACAGACAGTGTAACCTCCAAGATTTTGTTCTTGATTCATCGCAATTTTGTATGCCCCCTGTCTATGTGTGATTGAATGGAGGGCGAGCTAGCTGGCTGCCAGATCTCTTCTGGATCTGCTCCAGTCATTGATTTTCCAGTCCAGTTCCTCCCAATGTGCCCCACACTAGCATTCCAGAGGAGTGGAAACAGCCATACCCCGACCCTATGAGGGAGGTTTCATTATTATGATTACATACATCTCCCCCAGCTTGTCAGCAGGAACGAAAGGATCATTTTGAGAGAAAGAATTAGTCAGGAGGTGAGCTTTGAGTCAGCTTTGAGTTTGCCTTCGGTTAGCCCCTCTGAATGCTGGGAAGAGATGAGGAGAGGCGGTCAGGGGGTGGGGGGGGGGGGGGGTAACAGCTCGGAGCGGAGAGAGAGAGTGGAGCAGAAAGGGGATATTTCTAACCCCAAGACTGAGCTTGTTTCTTCAATCTGTGGGTTCACGTCAGACACTCGGTTGTGAATTATAGAGGAGCTCAGTCCACTGTGCCTGAGCTAGGCTAGCTTAGCACAAATGAATGGAAGCGGATACGGACCATTAGCCTAGCTTAAAATACCAGAAGAGGTGTTTTTGGCCAACAGCCAAAAATCTAGACGATAAGCGCATTTCCCATAATGTTGGCATGTTTTTTTTGTTTTTTTTATCAACTTTTTCTCCTCTTTTTCTATTTTTCTCCCATCCCAATTCCACTGTGCCAATTCTTCCCTCCCCTATCTTGAACGTTGCTCGCATATGCCCCCCACTTGCCGGTTTTAGGGAGGATAGAAGCCTTGCATCACGTGTCCCCTCCGGTACACAAGGAGGCAGCCTGTCACATCTTTTCACCTGCCAGCGCAGACTCTCATTGGTGAGGTGTAACGTGTGGGAGGCTCACACTACCCCCACCATTTTCCTGTCTCTGCTGTGCAGGCGTCCCCAACCGACCTGTAGGAGTCGCTGTCCACAATGTCCAGATTACCACCCATCAACTTCCACCCGCTAACTCTGCCAATTGAGTTAGTATGACGGCTGGCCCAAGCCGGAGGCAACGCCGACAGCCGGAGTCGAACCCGGTGTCTCTTGCGTTGGTGACGAGCACAATGTCCGCTGCTCAATGTCTGCTAAGATTAATAAGCGCATCCCTTAGAGCATAAAAGGAAGGTTGCAGCAGGTTTGCAATGGCGAGTTGTACGGAATCAGTAATACAATACACAATAGTATTGTCAGCATAAAGATGGACTTGACAACCACTCAATGAAGAGACAATTATCATATAAATTGTGAAAAGTACAGGACCCAAAATTGATCCCTGCAGAACACCCCTTGTTACCAACAACTATTCAGACTGGGCACTCATTATTATATTCTTTATTATGATTACAAAAAAACCTACATCTCCCCAGCTTGTCAGTAGGAATGAAAGCTCATTTTGAGAGAAAGAATTAGTCAGGAAATGAGCTTTGATTCAGGAGGTCAGCTTTGATTCAGCTTTGAGTTCGCCTTCGGCTAGCCCCTCTGAATGCTGGGAAGAGACGAGGAGAGGTGGACAGAGGTGCAGACAAGCGGCTCAGAGCAGAGAGAGAAAGAGAGGAGCAGAAAGGGGCTATTTCTAACCCCAAGACTGAGCTTGTTTCTCTGTGGGTTCACGTCAGACACTCGGTTGTGAATTATAGAGGAGCTGTGAGGACATCAATTATTCACATGGCAGAAAGAGAGGAGGAGAAGAAGACTGGCAGGACATGTTAATTGCGGTTTTGCTTTTTCAGGGTCGTTGTTTGAAAATAGAAGAAAGTACAATGTTGTTGAAAGCAGTTCCAACAGCGTCAAAACAAAAACACAACTTTGTTTGGAAATGGTTTCTGTCCCATGTAGTTTACACACTAATTTCCACCAACTGCACAATCTGTGACCTCGCTGTGTGTTTTATTGTTGTTCCAAGTGCTAGAGTAGAGTGAGGGGAAAGCCAAAATGTAGTTACAAATGAGGGCCTTGCCTGTTCTAGGGCCTCTTGGGACTGCTTGCCTGTGTGTGCGTGCATGCTTGCTACGCTATGCTAGCTACATATCACAGCCAGGCAAATGCACGTATGGTGAGATGAACTTAAGATCCCTCAGGCGACAATACGTCATGTAATTTCATTTTATTTACTCAAATTCTTTTTGTATTACCTACATCTGGGCCACAGTGGTGAGTATCTTAGCTACAGTATCATATCACCAGTAATAAATCTGAGGACAGAATGATTGACGTGTCCAGGGGTTTAAGAGAGGAAGGAGCAGGGGCGGCTGGGCGGTACAGCGGACTAAGAGCTCGTCACCAACGCGAGAGACACTGGTATCAAATCCGGCTGTCAGCGTTGCCTCCGGCTTGGCCGGCCGTCATACTGGCTCAATTGGCAGAGTCAGCGGGAGGTAAGCCGGTGGGGTGGTATTCTGGTCATTGTAAACAGCGACTCCTACAGGTCGGTCAGGGCGCCTGCACAGCGAGGGAGGGAGATGGTGGGGGCAGTGTGATTTCCCACACATTACACCTCACCAATGAGAGTCCGCGCTGGCAGGTGAAAAGATGCTGCTGGCTGTCTCCTATATGTCTCGGAGGAAGCATCTGATAGACTTCAGCAGGGAACAAACTTAACTCTTTGACTTACCAGCCATTTGGCTGGTAGATTTTAAAAACTACCAGCCAGGCAGATTTTTTACCAGCCAAAAATTATAAATAGCTTTTTAGTATATCGCCATGTGTTATTATTACTATAATACTCTCATATGCTATTTTCAATTAATATCATAAACAACATAAGGAATATTAGCATAATTTTGAGTGGACTGAAGGAATGAGTCAGCAACTCAGCGTTAGTTTTAAATGCAAATAATTTATTGAAACATAGAAGTGGGGTCGGTTGGGACACACACACAAAATGGGGGACCCTGATGTAAACAAGACAAACGAACCCATTTTCCGCCAATCACGTGTTAAGGCGGGTTTCTCCGCCATGCGTTGTCTGCCAATCACGGCGTAAGGCGTGTTTGAGATCAATATTTCATATTTTTGTCATGGTATTCATATTTCACCCACGGAGTCTTGGCTGATGCTGTCTAAGCCAGCACAACTCTGCAACGCTTTAATACTGCCACCTTGTGGCCGATCGGCGAGTTGCCAAACCGGAAGTGCCCGTTGGAGCTCGGGCCGTCCCCTAATTTCGTCCGGCCACTCGTTTATCGTCCCGGGGCTCAATACAGACACCGTGGATATGAATCTTTGCCATAACTCAATAATCAACATGATTTGGACGTGTATTAGTAATATACAAACCGGAAATGGATCGCATCGATCAACATCACATAATTGGGATCTGTTTGCTCCACTCTCATCGCCCAACGCTACGAGGAGACTGACGTGAGTTTCAGCGTTTTTCTTTATCATTTTCGATACAAACTGCTCTGATCAATATATCACCCATACTACATAAATCATAAAGTCGGTCATTGAATTATAAACTACCCCCCCCCCCCCCCCCTCCGTTCACCCGCAGATGATCAGTCATGACGTTTAGGACCATGTACAGTTGACATTTTTAATATAACATTGATTGGTATCAAACTGCATTTGATAATCTAATATATGCATTTATGCCTATATCTCACGTTCTATGAAATACTGCAGAAAACGATAAAAACATATTTATACTCTAGACGGTATTTTAGTATGAATGTGTGAATGAAAAAGTAAAACGTTCCTACATCCTGAACGATAGATAATTGATGTTGAATGGGCCATAGTAATGTCAATTTAGCAATACAATTAAAAAAGTTATAGCCCTGCAAAGAAGGTGAACATCTCCATAGACAAATAGCGCTGGCAGAGGATGGTTTAGGATGGTCAAAGTGGTGGCAGAGAATGGGTTAACAATTGTGTGTATTGAGCCGTACTGTATTGTACCCAGCGATGCAGTGGTGGTAGGACGAGGTTAGACGCCGTCGTAATAGATCACTGAGGCAGAAGTGCGCGCAATCGCGCACGGATGTGCACGCGCGCGCATAAAAATTCACTCACAATTGTCACTGGACTCGTCGCACCGTGCGGCAAGTACCCGGCCAGCACTTATCACCTAGACTTTGCATAATAATAGGATACCGATAGCATAACAACAAGAAGAGCCAAACCAAAATACAAGCCCTGTACCAATTGGTGGGGGGGTTGCTTGATCTGTGGTCCCGACTGGAAGGATGAGACATTAAGTTGTGCTTCAGTCTGAAGGAAACTGTCCTTCTGTAAACTAACTCTAAGTTACATTGTTAATTTAGTTTGTTTACTTTTCTAGTTTAAGTTAATTCAATTAAATAAATTTTAACTACAATTACATTTAAAACATTGTTATGCATAATAATCATCTGTTCTGTGTGCAAGCGAGGGAACATGTATGCGCGTGCGCGGGAGCGAGCGTGCACGTGGCGTCTGGGCAGTTCCCATATTACGACTGCACCACTGTACCCATTCTGCAATCTGTTAAATAAAGTTTTCATTCATTCATTCACACGCACTGTTTCAACTCACCACCCCCGCATCATATTGTAGTCTAGTCTGTCTTCAAACTTCCACTCCTCTTGAAACTTTTTTATATTTGAATATCAACATTATCTGTCCATCCTCAGTAATCCTCAGTTTACTATAATATACTCCTGACTGACTTCATCGTCTTTCCAAACGCACGCACACACACCCTTTCCCCAGTCCACACTGTCTGCTGTTCTCTGGCTCTGCCTCTGATCAGGATTAGCTTGTTAGCTTACACTAACGTAACGTTCATTTCGGGCGATGTGGGCATAAAGGAATGGCGACGATGCAAAGCGTGTTAGATGCATTTGACCAGTTGTGAGAAGAAAAAAAACACCACAGACTTATTTCGGATCGCAAAATAGCCGCACTGCTGTGTAGCCCTGCTCCTCTGCTTAATGCAGACAGCACGGACTGGGGCGGATATGACTCGTCGAGTTGCCACGTTTTTTTTTTCAAAATAAGAGTATCATATGAACCGAACGTTGCTAGCTGACGGAGCCATAGATATTATGACTGGAGTTGCCCGATCCCCCTTTATGTGGAAGTAATGGATAGACAAAGGCATCCTCACCCTGGGGGACCTCTATGAAGATGATGCATTAAAATCTTTTGAAAAACTGATTCAACAATATCAGCTGGCCAACAATCAATTTTGGAGATATTTACAATTGAGGCATCTTCTCATAGGCACATTTGGCTCTCCACAGACCCTCCCCCAGGGTACAGACCTGCTGAAAAAGATTTAGGCTATTTCTGGGTTGGGACATGAGGCCTCTGTCTACTATTCCATGTTTATCGACAGGGAGGGCAGTGGGATATCCTCTGCTCTAAAAAAATAGTCTGGGAAAAGGATCTAGGGGTCACATTTGAGCAAGAGGACTGGGATATAATCTCGGGGATCCCCAAACAGGTGTCCAGGGATATTAGAACAAGGCTAATACAATTCAAGATCTTCCACCGCATTTATTGGACCCCCTCTAAAATGTATAGACTCGGCCTGAAAGAGAACCCAGATTGCTGGAAATGTCAGACAGGGGAGGGGGACCTAGTCCATGCACTCTGGTCATGTCCGAAAATCAGAGACTTCTGGAGTAACATACATGACTACATCACAGAGGTCACAGGGACGGAGTATGATTTCTGCTCTGGTTTATATATCCTGGGGGATCCCTGCAGTCTTAGCCATATCGCAAAGCCCCTAGCTCAGTGGTTCTCAAACTGTGGTACGCATACCACTAGTGGTACTTGGTGGTACTGCTGGTGGTACTTGAAAACATTTACAAAAAAGCAAATTCTTTTTTTCTTTTTTTTTTACAATTCTTTTTCTTTTTTTAACCTAACATCAAATTAGACACACAGGCATTAACAGTAAACATCCAGTAAAAAAAAAATTTGCAGTCAGGCCACTGAACTTAGAAGCAGGCCAGGCCGCGTGAATATTTTAGGCAACCAACTTGTGTTTAGCGTTTCTCTGATTGGCCAATACGCCCATGTGACCACGGCAGCGCGAGAGAGCTGCAGCGCGGAAATAGGCTGTCTATTGCCTCGTGTCTATTGCCATTCTCTAAGACAAACTCTAACCATAACCAGCTCCTTAACAGCGCCTAAACTTAACCCTTCTAACCTTAAGCAACTCCGAAACAATGCCTAACCTTAACCAACTCCGAAACAATGCCTAAACTTAACCGGCGAAAGAATGCACGTTAAAAAATATTGCCATTCTCTAAGACAAACTCTAACCTTAACACTTTGGCTGCCATGGGTTAAATTCATTATCAACCGTAGGTTGCCGGCTCTATTTGTCTATAGAGAAAGTCCCCTTCTTTGCAGGGCTATAACTTTTTAAATTCTATTGCTACATTGCCATTATTAGGGCCCATTCAAAGTCCTATATGTATTGTTCATTGTGTAGCAACGTTAAACTTTTTCATTCACATATTCATAGTAAAGTATGGTCTAATGTATAAGTATGTTTTCATCTCTTTCTGCAGCTTTCTCCAGAACGTGATCTATAGCCCCAAAAACATTATATTGATGATGCAATACAGTTTTATGGCAATCAGCGCGATATAAAAAATTCCAACTAGACGTACTTCTAGAAGTTACTACACGTCATCTGATGTTGACCGGATGGGCTAGGGGGCGTTTATAATTCCGTGGGCAGCGTTATACCAATCATCTAATGTGGGTCAAATGTTGATAATAGCAGTTAGTATCGAAGACGGTAACTTTACACGCTAAAACTCACCGTAGAGCGATCATCGTAGAGTAGAAATTTTACCATTATGGGATGTCGATTTACCCGGTCCATCTCCAGCTTGTATAATGGTATATACGTCCAAATCATGTTGTTTATCGATCGCTATGTAGTGTGTCGAGATCGAGTCCCGGAACCTATAGCTAGTGCCCGGAAGTAATACGGCCGACCAGCACAATCTCCATAGCACTTCCTGTTAAGCGATTGCGCCGATCGGCCACCAGATGGCGCTCCTGAACCGCCAGAGAGCTCAGTGGGTCCTCCTGGTGGATCTCAGCCCAGCGGAGGGGAAATATGAATCCGATCCCACATTTTTGAAATATTGATATTAAAGACGCTGTAAAGCGTCTTCGGCAACTTGAGCATGGCCGGGAATGACGTGTTTAGGCGTTTTCCGGCAGCCAAAGTGTTAACCAGCTCCTTAACAGCGCCTAAACTTAACCCTTCTAACCTTAAGCAACTCCGAAACAATGCCTAACCTTAACCAACTCCGAAACAATGCTTAAAGTTATGCCTAAACGTAACCGCGAAAGAATGCGAATGCACGTTAAAAAAAAAAAAAAAAAAAATTAAAGGGAATCAAACTTGCCAGCAACGGGCCGTAGGATCCACAGCAATGCAGCACTGCAAATTGAGCTAGTTCTGGATAGTAAAAAAGGGCGGATTACTGATACATAATGCTGCCGCGACGGAGCTCCGCTCTGCTGCTGCCGCGTCACTGCGGGGGCGTGGCTACACGCAAGTTGGGTGTGGTTAGACACAAGTTGGTTGCCTTTAATATTTAGGCGGCCAGGCCAGTGTTTCTGGTTGCGGTGGCGCGATAGTTAGATAACCTAAGTGGGGAACAACCAGGAGATCACTGTGACAGAGAGTAATGCAGTCTAAACAGTCATAAATCTTTATTTCAACTTCAGCCCTGATCATAACCATTTATTTTTAGATTTTTTTGTAATGTCAGATAGAAAATCTGACATTACAAAAAATCCATCAAAATCTGTGTTGCTGCTAATCATTGACACATGCCTAGCCTGTAACAATCCCCCCCAGAAAATTTTACTTTGCATTTGATATATTGAAAATATTTTACTTTTTGTGTGTTTTTTTTAACAATAATTTGTGATGCCATCACACAAACTGGCATTTAAAGGGTAAACATTAAAACATGTATTGAATATGTGTTTTATTTTCTTTTTTACAATAATTTGTGATGCCCATCACAAACACTGGCATTTAAAGGGTAACAATTCAAAAATTCCTGCACCAGAATGCAGGAAATTAAGTTTTTGTAACAAAATAATTGTGTGTGTGTGTGTGTGTGTGTGTGTGTGTGTGTGTGTGTGTGTGTGTGTGTGTGTGTGTGTGTGTGTGTGTGTGTGTGTGTGTGTGTGTGAGAGAGAATGATGGACAATCGCTTGCTGTGTGTGAGAGAGAGAGAGAGAGAGAGATAGAGAGAGAATTAAGTACATTTGCTGAAATGCAGTTGTTCTTAATTTTCTCACTTGCTATGTGAGAATGTTAGTTATTATGTTCTCAATGCCCCTTGCATTGTATGAGTTGTGTGGAAGCGTTTGCTAGTTTTAGTGCTGCTACCCTTTGTACATTGTGGCTGTGGCTGACAAAAGTTAACAATAAATAATGCTATTAGGAATACATTTGCCTCCTGCGTGAACTGCGCATAGCTGAATAGACTGTATTTTAACGCCAGTCATATGGTGGTACTTGGAGAGCCAGCTACGTTCTCAGGTGGTACTTGGTGTAAAAAGTTTGAGAACCACTGCCCTAGCTGATTGGATACAGACTAGTATTATGATAGGCAAACAGATCATAATGAGAGGCTGGAAGGCACCAGAAGGCCCGTCATTCCGAGAGTGGAGTGGAGAACTGGGTAGGGTAGCTGCCTATGAGAAAATATCTTTTAGTTTAGGAGAAAAAGGAGACAAATATATTAGCAAATGGGGGAAATATTTGCAATTTCACTCACTATAAAAGGAGGTGGGGCACACTTGTCTAAGACAGCGACGATGCACATGAGTATATAATACCTGACAAATGCACCATGTGTATGTCGACAAGAATGGCTCTATGTTTTAATGTAGATTTATTTTTTCGTTTGGTGTTTTCTTTTTGTGTTGGTATGACTTCCCATTTTATTCTCGGCTCAGTCTAATTTATCTTTCTATTTTTTGTTATTTTTATTTTTTTTATGGTAGAATTTTTCGTTTGTTTAGGTTTACTTATTCTTATGTCTTTATTTTTTTTATCTTTATTTTAATTTTTTTCTGTCTTCCCCCCCATATGGGGGTTATCAGTGTAACCTAGACGTTAGGGGTCTAGGTGTCTGTGTGGTCCTTCAGGACTGAGTACTGACCCATGCTGATGCAAAATATGTCATTCATTGTATTGTCCTGAAGTACTGTGTGCAAAAAGAAAAAATATGCAATAAAGTATAAGTCATAAAAAATGACTGGAGCTGCGCTTGTGGCGGAAATGAGACCCGTACAGGATTTTCAAAATAAGAGTATCGATATGAACTACATGCCAGGTGGCGGGCAGACCTCTCATTGTTAAATGAGAGGTTAAATTAAATCTGCCCGCCATTGGCGGTTGGCGGGTACTTATTTTGTTCCCTGGACGTCAGGGCTCCCAAGCAACGACCAGGAAGGGGAGGGGGGAATTGGCATAACGACTAAATTGGGATGGGAGAAAAACACAGAAAAACAGGAGGGGAAAAAGTGGATAAAAGAAAATAAAAGAGTGGAAGGAGCAGCATTTCTATAAATTACATCCCCATAATCCAACACTGATTCAAAACTGCTTCAACAATATTTTTTCTATTAAGACAGGGAAGCTGGTTGTTTCAAGAAGCCAATTCCTTTATCTCTCAATGTTAGATCCATTTGCAGTGGATATATCATGCATTATCATAATCAATATGTCTGGCTCAAGTAACCAGCATGAACTTTGTTTTATCTGCATTAAGCACCAGACCAATTGAACTGTGGGTTCAGTAGAAAGCTATCTGGCGCTTTACAACTTATGCCTCATATTCACCCATTCACTCATACAAAGTGTGCACAAATTAATGGAGCAGATATGGACCACCAGCCTAGCTTAAAACACCAGGAGAGGTGTTTTTGGCCAACAGCTATAGACAACATGTTAGGGTAGCGTTAACTTGAGCCCAAGAGCAGATCACAGGGAGAGGAGAATGGAGCGGTTTAGGTTGTTTATTCCACAGGTACCATGCAGAGACAGGGTTATTTGAATGTACAGGAATGTGCGACTGGTGCGAGCAGGAGCACTCCTTTGTGATCTACAGGAACGTCCAGGCGGGTGGTGTCTCGGGAGACAGCGTAGACCGAGCGGCAGGCAGTCCTGGGCACAGGGAGACAAGGGTTAGGGTAATGCAGAGAAACAGACAGGGTAGCTAGTAGGTTACATCCTCGTACCTAGGTAGGTGTAGCAATACTCGGACGGTGAGTGGCTAATATCAGCGCCGGTGATGACCTGACGAGTCTCAGGTGTGCAGATGGGACTTGGCTGACAGCCAGTGGCGGCTCGCCACTAGGGGCGCACGGGCGCCGCCCCCCCTCAGGCCCCTGGTTATATGAGAGAAGAACAAGAAAAATAATTTTTTTGTTTTTTGTTTTATAGCCCTATAAATAATATAAACATGTTTAAAATGAATAATATTTACTCATTTTAAGTATGTTTGTGTTTCCAATGCACAATATAACTTAATTTTACAAAGATTAATAATAGTTTTCCTGAACAGGAAGTGACGATTCTGTCTGATATAGACCTTTTCATTACCGTAGCCGCAGGCATTTCTCCTCGCCGTATTTCTCTCTGGGCTAGGCGCAATAGCGCCTGGAGTGCGCGTGCCCGCCGTGCACTGGTTCATCGCTGTATCCGTCGCAGCCACACGCTGTGCGTTGAATATGATGTATTATGATGGAACTCGGGCGCTGGTTTGAAGCGCTCTAGCAAGCTGCCGAGCGTCTAAAAGCTCTCTGATTGGCCGACGCGGTACTTTCCGTAACCGCAGTTTGCAACATGAGTTCAACAAAGTGAGTTTATGCTGCTGTTGTGTGATGCAGATATTTGTCTTGGAGCGTGATGGCAAGTTCTTTCAACGGTTAGGCTTAGGCACTCTTTCAAAGTTGGTTAAGGTTAGAGTTTGTCTTAGAGCATGGCGATAGAACACCAGGTAGTTTGCAGGCTGTTCGAGGCGGACATGGACAAAGGCACTCACAGTACTTGTTGGCTATTAACAAGCTATATTATGGATGCAATGTGGAGGGACATGCATGGACAATGGATGGACATCAACACAGGCTGGATGGACAATGCCATGGAGTGGATATACTTTATCAACAAGCCCTTCTGCCAACAACAAGGTAGATTAGCGATCTTTCTCTCTCTCTCTCTCTCTCTCTCTCTCTCTCTCTCTCTCTCTCTCTCTCTCTCTCTCTCTCTCTCTCTCTCTCTCTCTCTCTCTCTCTCTCTCTCTCAGCCACTCAGATAACGCTTCTCTCTCTCTCTCAGCCACTCAGCTAACGCTTCTCTCTCTCTCTCTCTCTCCCTCTCTCTCTCTCTCTCTCACTCTCTCTCTCTCTCTCTCTCTCTCTCTCTCTGCGTGTGTTTGGAGACGGAGCGAGTTTTGTTTCTAACTTTTCTATTTATATATTGTGTTTCAAGTTGTGAATTAGACTATACTTTATTTGACTGGTTGTGTGTTGTTGTAGTAACAGCTGAGCGACTCGTTCATAAGAGCCGATTCATTGCCGTGAGCGTGAGTCGAATCGCTCACGTCTTGCCATGAGTCGGTTGCGTGGTACATGTTTGCAAAATGTTTTGGTATAGCGCCCCTAGTGGAGAGAAATCCAGCAGCCGCCACTGCTGACAGCGTGTGGAAACTGCGACAGGAAGATGCCCATATAAGGGCGTGGAAGTAGTAGGTGAGAGAGAGGCCCTGGCTGTGATTGTAACACAACAAGCACAGAACATGTTGGCATGTTCCTTTAAGATTAATAAGCGCATCCCTTGGCTTAGTGCACAAAATGAAAGTTGCAGGTTTGCAATGGCTAGTTGTACAGAATCAGTAATACAATACACACAGTAGTATCTTAAAGATGAACTTGACAACCTCTCAATGAAGAGGCAACATCATTGATATAAATTGTGAAAAGGACAGGACCCAAAATGTATCCCTGCAGAACACCCTTTGTTACCAACAATATTTCAGACTGGGCACTCTCGGACTTCACACACTGAAGTATCTCAAATAAAGAATTCTGAAACCAATCACAGACCTTTCCATCTAAACCAATAACATAACCATTGTAAGCGCAAAGGATGATCAACTATATAAAATGTTTTAAAACAGACTTAAAACGGAGTGATTCAGAAGAAATACATTGAGTTGCTTATTTACCAGATTCCACGATTTTAGCTAGGCAAGATAACTTGGAAATTGGTCTGCAATTATTTAAATCACCACCTTTTGATCTGTGGAACAACACCCAAATTGAGAATTACGTATGTCACTTCCACAAGCTGCTCTCTCCTAAAGCCAGAAACCAGAGAAGTGAAACTCAAACCTGATACGTCATCAAGCTGGAGCTGCTCCTTAGACAATGAATGGGAGATTAGTTTACAGGATGTTTGTTTTATTATAAATTAAAAAAAAATTACATCCAAACAAGCTTTAATCCATTGTCGTGTTGTATGTCTCCAAATGCATTGTCTATGGAGCAGCTTCAGACTTTATTAATGACATCACAAATTAATGTGAATTTTAGTACTCCAGTTTTGGGATTTTGGAGAGTTGTTCATGGTCACCGAACTGTCTTAGACCATAGAAAAAACATGTATGCATTTTTAAATTGGATGTAGTTCCCCTTTAAGTATATCTCACTATATGTTAATTTGCCTGACTGTGATATGTAGCTACTAGCATAGCGTAGTGGAGGGGCTCCGTCAGTTGAAACGTGTAGGTTTTAGCATCAAAAGTGTTGCTGCATTTCTGGCTTTCTTCAGTATTCCTCATCACTCGGTAGAGCAGCGAAGTTGTGACAGACTCTGTGTCATCATGTGCGTGCCGCATGCCGGTGTATGAATGTCTGTGTGCTGTTGGCGGCATCGTGCAACCATGCTTTTTGATGTGTCCTAAATTAGGGTGGTCAGAGCAGGGGCGTATATCTAGACCAAGCTCTGTACTGGGACACAGGGGGGCACCCAGGGATATGAAGCGGGCACGCGACACGTGCATGTGAATTTTTTTTTTGCCGATTTTGCCCGGTTTTTGGGCGAAAATGGGCAGATTTTGTAACTATTTTATTTTTAACTTTATTTCGGTTTTAGGGTTAGGGTTAGGTTAGATGCATCCATCTGTATGGAGAATGGGAGGGGTTTGTCTGATGTTAAGGCCTTGAGAACATCACCCACTGCCTTTGGAGCAAGGATGTCTTTGACCAGAGCCTCTGCCTTTGTTCTTCCTAAAGTCATTTTCTTCACTATTTTGGAATCATGTAGAATCTTTTGATTGAGCTTTTTTTTTTTAAAGAAAAAATGTATCATTTAAATGCCTTTATTTCATATTCGACGCAGACGGTAGGCTATATATAGCACATTTTGTTTGGTTTTCAGTTTTCAATCCATAATAAGTTAACAGAAAAAATAAGTACACAACCACATTATTTCAACCTAATAAAACTATGTTTATTGTCATTGTTTTAAGAACACAAGGTGACTTGGTAATACTCACATTTTGAGTAAAAAGAATCCCACTGGTCACAATGGTGACCGTAATAATGTTTTTGTTATAAGGCTCTGAAAATGTTACTGAATGATGTATCAATGTATTTCCAGCTAAATTGAAATAATAAAGGGTCTCAATTAAATATGTGTAGTGTCACATGACCAGAACACAGCTCAGTCGTCGCAAGGTTTAACTGAGGCTAACGTTAACATGATGGCACACCCTCCTCCAATCCCTCCACCGGAGCAAGGCCAGAGAGAGAGAGGAGAGGAGAGAGAGAGAGGAGAGAGAGGAGAGAGAGGAGAGGAGAGGAGAGGAGAGGAGAGGAGAGGAGAGGAGAGGAGAGGAGAGGAGAGGAGAGGAGAGGAGAGGAGAGGAAGAGAGAGAGAGAGAGAGAGAGAGAGAGAGAGAGAGAGAGAGAGAGAGAGAGAGAGAGAGAGAGAGAGAGAGAGAGAGAGAGAGAGAGAGAGAGAGAGGAGAGGAGAGGAGAGGAGAGGAGAGGAGAGGAGAGGAGAGAGAGGGGGAGAGAGGGAGAGAGAGAGAGACGTTCAAGTTAACATGCTGCAGCGCCATGTGTAGGAAAATAAACAGCTGCCTGCCTACCTGGGCCCCGTTCCTTGTACCTGGATAACTGAGTTAGCCGGATAACTTTAACTGGATAACTGAGTTAGCCGGACTTTCCGGTTCCCCGTACGTGGATTTTCCAAATCACCATGACAACAGATCCAAAAGTTTGAGCCTGGTCGAAAGCAGAGTTTAAGTTCAAGTTAGCCTGAACCATCGCCACGCCCCCGCAAAGAAGTGACAGCCCGTTTCCTGAAACTATTCCCACAGTCTACGATCTGCATTATACCATTCTGAATTACGTTTTTGTGCTCCATTCTTCCAGAGGGGGCTTTTGAAATGTAAAATAGACCCAAAATGCTGATACTAAATTCACTTTGTCCTAAATAATGCACGTTATATATACCGTGGCGCTCGCTCGTGCGATGTACACATTATGTGGTTATTTTAATTGTAACTGGGATTAAGATGTCTGATGAGATGCGCTGTTTGGCGGATTTGAGAAATTGAATGAGCCGTTGACGTCACATTAATGAATGAGGATAAAGAGATAAACTTCATTCAAAACAAAGGATATTCTAAACATGGGTCTCTCGTTCATTAATGTATAAACAATGAATTTATCCCATCTGGCACAGTGGTGCAGCGGTAGTGCTCAAGCCTGCCAACCCAGCGACCGGGGTTCAAAACCTGGTGTTTCCAATATGATTTTTTTGAATATAATATTAATGATTATACGCCAAAGTAGCCTGGTTTTAAGTTAAAATATTATAAATCTACATGCATTGAGGATGTCATTCTTTATATAGCTCTCAACGTGCACCAAATTGAATTATTCCTATATTGCAAAAAGAAGGAAAAGACTAGGGTCTCGAACCCCGGTCGTCTGCGTGATAGTCAAAACAACAACCCGTTAGACCACATTGGAGATAAGTTAAAGATCGACTATACATCAATCAATGGGTAAGAGAGCCGTATCGTAATTCTGTATAAGTTTAACTAATTATTTTCGCTAGCAAGATCTCATTTGATTATTCAATCCAGCAGGCAAATTTAAAGAAATATAATCTGATTGATTGAGGTAATGAGGGACTTAAAATTTGCCTATAGATAACGCATTTAACTTGTCGGCGAGGCGATTGAGCCGTATTGCAATCTGTCAATAAAGTTTTAAATCAATTAATCAATCAATGCCGTTAGAGAATCAGGATCTCTGCCATCGATACGTGCTGGCTTTTCGCCTGAAGCGGCCGCGCGCATTTAGCCTGAGTCGCAAGTCTGGCTTGAGTTAACGAGACTGAATCCACCTTCGAGGAACAGGAAAATCCCGGCTTCGAACATCGGGTTAACTGAAGCTGGATAATGACATCTTGATCGACTTAGTTGAACCAGGTACAAGAAACAGGGCCCTGAGATCCTCCGTTATCTGGGGGCTGTGTTGGTTGGTCCCTTTAAGCTGCACACCTTTTGCACCATCTTTTAATCCAGCTGTTTGCTGTTCTCTGATATTTTCGGACATTTCGATGATGCGTCGCTCGACACTTCGAGCTGACATGGGGATATCTTTTATCCTTGATTTGATTGTCTCTTTGTTTGGCAAGCCTTCAACATAAGTACACACAGCACGGTCCTTCTGACACACAAACCCGTAGTAGTCTGTCCACGAGGGCTGGAATGCCCGAATTTCCTTTGCTTTAACTTTCTTAGCTGTGCATCATGACAGAATGCAACCGCGGCAGCACTGTGTGATTTTACCTGTGAACTGCGCGAGGCCAGCTGACTGCTGGGATGTACCATGTATTAGCTGTCATAGGGGTGTGCAAACCAGTCAACTTACAAAAAAGAGCCTGTTCAAAGCGAAGTAAAAAAAACTAAAAAAAAACTATTATTATTATTTTTGATCACTGGGGCACAGCTGATCAACACTGGGTAGTGGTCTAAATACGCCGATGGGTCAGAGCATCCCAACAAGACATGTGACCCATGAAATCTATTGCAATTAAAAAAATGATTGTACCCTCGCTGCGGTTTACTGTACTCAGCCTCGACATGTTTACCGTTCATGTTTATCCCAGTCTGCTCACACTGGGGAAGAGCTGCAGATAACTGTGCTGAATCACTGGTTAGTGGTGGTTACTATCCAAAACATTGTGGACTTTAGTCATCCTGTCACCCTGTGGGGTGGACCTAGGGAAGAGAGGTGAGAGCTGTTCGTATTTGTGCATACTCTACAGGGGTTGCGTAACTGTGTGTGTGTGTGTGTGTGTGTGTGTGTGTGTGTGTGTGTGTGTGTGTGTGTGTGTGTGTGTGTGTGTGTGTGTGTGTGTGTGTGTGTGTGTGTGTGTGTGTGTGTGTGTGTGTGTGTGTGTGTGTGTGTGTGTGTGTGTGTGTGTGTGTGTGTGTGTGTGTGTGTGTGTGTGTGTGTGTGTGTGCCGTGCGTGCGTGCGTGCGTGCGTGCGTGCGTGCGTGCGTGCGTGCGTGCGTGCGTGCGTGCGTGCGTGCGTGCGTGTGTCTGTGGCAAATACTGTTTGTATATCTGTTTGTGTGATTGTTTGCTAAACATACCCATATGGATGGGAGAAAGAGAGAGAGAGGGAGAGAGAGAGAGGGAGAGCAAGCGAGAGAGTGTAACAAACAGCACGTGTGTGTAGCAGGGTGGAAATGTGGGACCAGCTGTTCCCATATCAAGAGAAACAATGACGGAATAATCCCACCCCTTTTATTCCTCGCCACTATTTGATTATCCGTCCAGCTCTGAGACGCGCTCTGTTTGCATCTCGTAATCACCGTTTATTAGGCTGCTCCGCGTCGTTAAGATAATATGATTGTCTCCCTGATGTAGAAGTTGTTATGATTTTTTTTTTGTTATTCATGAAGCACAACGATATATATACAAGATACTGTATCTTGTCAAGAGCTCTGGAAATGAAAACAAAACAAACACAGTTCAACTGCATCTCTCCACTCTCTCCACCTATAATGATGTTTGTGATCTGTGTGTGTTTGACCTACAGGCTCTTAATGGTTTTGTCCTGGTCGTCACCGCCGATGGAACCATCTTCTACTCCTCTCACACCATCCAGGATTACCTGGGCTTCCACCAGGTACTGTATGTCCCCTCTCTCTTTCTCTCCGTCCTGTGGCTCAGCGCGGGGTCAACCCTCGGCCATGTGTGTCCGTCGTCTACCTTAAGTTTAGTGTGCCTTTACCAGTCATTGCATTCTATAAGGACTAAACAGGCATGTGACAGGACAGCTTGATCGCCTTTGGGGTCTTGACAGACTAATGCCAATTAATGGCACTGGGTCACCGCTGTGTGTGTGTGTGTGTGTGTGTGTGTGTGTGTGTGTGTGTGTGTGTGTGTGTGTGTGTGTGTGTGTGTGTGTGTGTGTGTGTGTGTGTGTGTGTGTGTGTGTGTGTGTGTGTGTGTGTGTGTGTGTGTGTGTGTGTGTGTGTGTGTGTGTGTGTGTGTGTGTGTGTGTGTGTGTGTGTGTGTAATTCATTAACAGACCAAATCAATCATCAATTGACTGATTCATTCATTCATTTAAACATGTTAGCTCATTTGAAAACGTCATGCAAACCACATTGTAGGCATTTTACACTGGGTGCTTTGTGCAGAAATAGATGGTCGAATCGTGGTTAATGAAGTGCCACAGTCCTAAGCGTGCTATAATTAGGAACAAACTGGTGACATGGGATTTCCTAAGCTTACAGGTCCTTTCAGTGAACCTCACGTCGGTGGTAGAGCAACTACATTTACATTTACATTTACATTTAGTCATTTAGCTGACGCTTTTATCCAAAGCGACTTACATGTTCTGTACGACAAGCCATCAGGAAGGGCACAACTCTATCAGCTGAGCAACAATGTTCATCAAAGTGTTGAGTGCTACGGTGTAGGTTAGTTTATTAGGACAAGTGCATGACAGTAAAATTTGTTAGTTTTTTTTTTTTTTTTTTTTTTTTTAGATAATCGTTGAAGAAGTGCGTCTTTAGTCGACGGCGAAAGATTGGACGTGTTTCGGCTGTCCTAACTGGGGTGGGTAGTTCATTCCACCATTGTGGGGCAAGGACTGAGAATAGGCAACTTCTCTTTGATGACCCTCCCGGAGCTTGGATAGGAGTAGGTCTGAGGCGGCCAGAAGATGCAGAGCGTAGGGGTCTTGAGGGTGTGTAGTTAGAGACCATTGACCGGAGGTAGGCGGGAGCGGTTCCCTTTGCCGCACGGTATGCTAGGTCGAGGGCCTTGAAGCGGATTCGTGCAGCAATGGGGAGCCAGCTATGCATGGCTGCTACAGTGATGCTGTGATTTAACACAGTCGCTTCTCTTCCATTATCCTAAAAGTAAACAATGTCATATTTAGAGCTGAACGAGTTCTAGAAATTCTAAGTCAACAAATAATCACAGGATTTTGTCGACTAATTGATCAGTTGATTTTGTCGACAAATCTGTAAAATTGTGTTTCCTACACAGAAGGCCCATTTTAAAGGTGACATTATGATAAATGTGACATGTTATGATAAGGCGACATGTTATGCTAAACGTGACATGTTATGATAAAGGTGACATGGTATGATAAAGGTGACATGGTATGATAAAGGTGACATGTTATGCTAAAGGTGACATGTTATGGAGAATGTGTTACCATTGACTGAAGGAATGCTCGTTGTCTGGTCAATGTAACATAATAAGGAGACGGTAGCCAAAGTAACCAACAAAAGATATTTAATTAATATTTACCATGGTTTTTGTGATCAAAGGGTAAAAGGGTAACATAAAATAATGACAAACAAAACACAAAGCTGTACAAACAGGATGAGCATCAGAGACTTCTTCTTCTTCTTCTTCTTCTTCTTCTTCTTCTTCTTCTTCTTCTTCTTCTTCTTCTTCTTCTTCTTCTTCTTCTTCTTCTTCTTCTTCTTCTTCTTCTTCTTCTTCTTCTTCTTCTTCTTCTTCTACTTCTTTTTTTTTTTTTTCTTTTTTTGTGTATTTTATTTTTTTATTATTTTTTAAACAAACACATAAACAAACATGACAACACACGACAACACACGACAACATCCAGACCTTTCGGCACATTTTTTCCGGTTGAAACCATCGTGATGCTATCAGTTTTTTAGCCACTGTAATACCAGCTAAAACCAATCTCTTTTGTTGTATAGGTACTGCATATTCAAAAACATCATTCAGCAGTAATATAGAGGGGTGTACAGGTATATTCAGAATTAAGAGATTTGATAATTGCTGGGTCACTTCTTTCCAGAATATCTTAACTGGTGGGCAGTCCCAATACATGTGCATAAATGTCCCCTCGTCCCCATTTGTACATAAGGAGCATTTGGAGTCTTGTTTAAGACCCATTCTGTTCAGTCTTATAGGAGTCAAGTATGTCCTATGAATATAGTTAAGATTGATTTGTTGATGGTCCGGGTTCCTTGATGCAAGTCGAACATTTGCCCAGGCTTCTTGCCAATCAAAATCTTTTTCTAGGTCTGGTATATCCCTCCTCCAAACAGAGTCTAGGTGGAGGGTTTCATACGAAGCCGTTAGTAATTGATGATAAAAATCTGATACAAAACCTCTCGATGTCTCTCTTTCATAGAAAAAATTGTGGTATCTGTGGTGTGCAATTGGTGTCTTTAATGGAACACCCTGAGTCTTCAAACATATCAATAATTGTGCGTAAAAAAGAAATGTGGAACCGGTGAGATTAAACTTTTTTTCTATTTCATCATAGCTACAAATACCTTTGTAACTGAGGGGTACAATTCCCTGACTGTATTACTAGATATGATACTTACTACCACTACCTTTGTACTTAATATTCGGCCACCCAGTACACGGCATAAATATATTATCATGAACACTCTCACGTAGATGAAACGGATCCAACACAAATGTACGAATTAGAAACAGGTCTTTATTTCCTACACAGCGATGGTGTGTAGAATAAGCACTTAATCACTTAATTACATTTATGAATTGAAATAGTATGCACTTTTATGGCAAGGAGTATTCGTCGGTATATCAATAGAGAATGTCCAATCTCTGAAGGCGCAGGTGGTAAATATACGACCTGGAATAGTTAAGGAATAACAGCAATGATACTTTAATGATTATAGGCTGGATACACTAGAGGGGGTTAATCCGGTCGCTTGTAAGCCGACAGGAGTAGGAGGGGGGGGGGGGGTAGAATCCAGCTGCCTCGTCCGGCCAAGGGTATCCCAGGTGAACCCACTGTAGTGCCGTTCAATGCGCCGGCGATCCTTGGACCACAGATGAAAGCAGGTGGACTCTTTGTGGGCCGGCTCTCTCCGGTCCACGGGGGAGAGACGTGAAGAGACCTCGTCTTGCAGAGCGTCTCCTCACCTTGCGTCCTCTCCAGGGGGGGGGGGTTCCAACACACGGCAGTGTCGGGGGTCTTTATCCATGGAATAATCAAAGTATCCAAAGCATAATCCGTGCCTGGGAAGGCGGGCTGTCGTCGGTAGAATAATCCGGTATACAGGTCCACTCGCTCGTCGGCTCTGGGGCTCCTCGGGTGCAGCTTCACATAGGGTCAACCACCCTGGGTAAGCAGCCAGTTCTCTGCCCGAAACGATGGGGTACTGACTACGGTAGTATTCTCACCGCACGAAGCACTATATATTAACAGACTATTATTAGCTTAATAGACTACGTCCAACTCGACGATATAGTGCCAAATATGACTATTCAAATATTAATATACACGATGTCTCAATACCGATGGTAGGCGAACTTGGCCTTACTCCCACACGTGGCGTCGCGGGGAGGCTTTACGTCTGTGACTCTATTGGAGGGTAAGAAACTGGACTGAAAAGAAAGTCCTACTTTAGTAGCGCAGTATATATACGCACTATGAACAAATAGTCCCATTAGTGGTGCGGTAGCCAAATTCCTACGCGGAACTAGGACTTGTTCGTACATGTCGAGCGGTACGTTTGAACTGGGTCTGAGGGGTATGGCAGCCTGGCACCAAGGTCTCGACCAATAGTAGAATGGAGACTATTATGGGATGTTCAGTAGGCTAGAATGGATATTCAATGCATATTGTACAAGGAATATACAAGGGATATCAGGGAATATTAGAGAATATACAAATACAATTAAATATATATATATAAATAAATATATATATTCGGTTTAATCTGGCCCTTCACAACAGCCACCCCCTGAATAGGTCCCAGACCTAATCAGTTAAACAGAGACAGATTAATCGCGTTGTCTATTTACACATAAGGGTTTGCTGTAGGGGTCAGTCAACTTCACAAAGTCATAGGGTTGTAGGGTCATGGTCATCATCGATTGTGTCTGGGAGTCGAGGCAGTTCTATGAGCCTTGCCACGGGACGGGTGTAAGTGCGACCCTGGACGAGCACTTCAGCTGCTCGGACCTTGCCGTCGGCACCGGTGATCACTTTGCTTACGCGGCCGGCCGGCCACATAGCTCTGGGCAGTGATTGATCAATAATCATGACGACTGTTCCTTCTGTCAAATTGTCTCTCTCCTTTACCCCCTTCTGGCGGGTCTGTAGAGACGGTAGGTAGTGCAGTAGGAAACTGTTCCAAAACTTGTCGGCTAATACTTGGCTGTACCTCCACATTCGTCGGCCGTTCGCTTCTTCAGGCCGGTACATGGTCTGGGGTAATGTGGGATCTAGCCGCCCCATCAGGAGTGTGTTGGGGGTAACTGGGTCGATATCCGCCACATCACTGGAGACATATCCGAGGGGCTTCGAGTTAAGTACTCCCTCAATCTCCGTGAGGACTGTCATTAGGACTTCTTCCGCCACAGTCTGGGCCCCAAGTACTGCGTACAGGGCTGTCTTTATGGAGCGCACTTCTCGTTCCCAAGTGCCACCGAAGTGGGGTGCGTTTGGGGGGTTGAATTGGAAATCAACCTGTGCTGGAGCGAGGTGGGTCTTAAGTTCTGGGCCCATAGCTTGGAAGCTCTCTCTCAGCTCTCTTTCGCCGCCTTTGAAGTTTGTCCCATGATCGGACAATAGGGTAGACGGTCTTCCCTTCCGTGATGTGAATCTACGGAAGGCCATAAGGAATGAGTCTGTGCTCATGGTCGGGAGAAGCTAGATGTGTATCGCTCTGGTGGTCATGCATTTGAATACAATACCCCACCGCTTCTCGGTTCCTCTTCCTTTCTTTATGTGCAGCGGGCCAAAGCAGTCCATACCCGTTGAGTGGAATGGCTTGTCACCGATTCGGAGGCGACATGGAGGAAGGTCAGCCATCCTTGGTATGCTGGGCTGCGCGCGCCACTTGCGGCAGTCTAGACATGTTCGTTGGAAGCGTCGTACCGCCTCTCTTCCTTGTAGGATCCAGTAACGACGTCTGATTTCCGCGAAGACTCTTTCTGCTCCTGCGTGATGTACATCCTCATCGTATTTCTTTATAATCAGCTCTGTGACCTTGTGTCGGCTGTTCAATACGATCGGGTATTTAATGTCATCCGGTAGATTGGGGGCTCTGCGTAGGCGACCACCCACTCTGATGAGGGTATGAGCGTCGCTCTCGGGGGCCAGGTGAATTAATCTGCTGTCGGATGGGACGGGCTTTCCTCCCTGTAGACAGGCCAATTCATCGGGGAACGAGTCTCTCTGGGCTCGCTGCAGTAGAAGCAATTCTGCTTCCTCGTAGTTAGCTGCTGACATATCAGCGGGGGACTTGCACTCCGGGTGGTACCGCAGGAATGTTCTTTGTTGTGCACTCTCTATGGACGTGCAATCGTTTATGTTAGGGTCGGTGGAGGCTACGGTGCTCAATCCACAGAACACAGACTTCTTAATTTCCACCTCCTCTGGACTTGCTTCCCTCGGGATAGGCATGGGCCACTGTCCTTCCGGGAGTCTTAGGAATGCGGGGCCGTCACTGTAGACATTGCGACGGGTGAGGTCATCCAGGGGCATCCCCCGGGTGATGACGTCAGCTGGGTTCTGTTTTGTATCAACGTAGCGCCACTCTGTTTCTCCGGTTAACTCTTCGGTTAAGTCTTGAATCTCGGTGACTCTGACTCCCACGAAGACTTTGTACTTGCATGAGTCCGATTTGATCCAGGCGAGTACCGTCGTGGAATCTGACCACAGGATTGTTCTAGACACCGGTATGGTGAGCTCACGTTGGATGAGCGTGGCTAGGTGCGCTCCGGCTAGGGCTGCGCAGAGCTCTAGACGTGGGATAGATTGTTGCTTGCGTGGGGCTATTCTCGAGCGGGCGAGGACAAATGCTGTGTAGATCTCTCCCCCCTGGTCTTGGGCCCGCAAGTAGGCTACTGATCCGTATGCGACCTCTGAGGCGTCACTGAAGACGTGTAAGTCCATTTTACATGTCTCTGGCCTCACCGTGGGTGGGAAGTAGCTTCGGCGCATATTAACGCCTGGGAGTGAGTGGAGCTCCATCTCCCACTCTCTCCAGGTGGATGCAAGGTGTGCGGGAATGGGGTCGTCCCAGCCCTGGTCCTTGTCCCACAATGCTCGTACAATCATTTTTGCCCTGGTGGTGTACGGTAGAATACATCCTAGCGGGTCATATTGTCGGGCGAGTGTTGTGTACACACTCCGTCTGGTGGTCGGCGCCGCCGCCGGCCTTCCCTGCTCCGTAGTCAGGGGCTTGTGTCTGTAGTGAAGCGAATCTGTTTTGAATCGCCACACCAATCCCAGGGTCATCTCCTGGGCTTCTCCCGGGATTGTAGCCATCCAGGTCTCGCTGCTGGCTGCCTTGTCCTCGGAGGAGAGGCTGCGCAGTACTTGCGGATCGCTGCTGGCCCACTGCCTGAGATCAAAGCCGCCTTTGATCAATGAGGCGCGGAGTTTAATCAGGAGAGCCTCGGCTTCTTCCTGGGTTGAAAGGCTTTGTAGACAGTTGTCTACGTAGAAGCTGTTCTTTACGCTGTGTCGGACCTCTTCGTCCGCTGCTGGGTCCTCTGCTACATGTTTCTGTAGTGCAAATGTCGCACACAGCAGGGGCTGCACGTCGTTCCGAAGGGGAGGACTTCCCATTGGTAGATGGCTGGGTGCTCATCTCCTGGCTTCTCTCTCCATAGGAACCGTAACAGGGGCTTGTCCGCCTCTACTAATCTCACCTGCAGGAACATTCCTTTAATGTCCCCGCTGATGGCCACCTTTTCCTGGCGGAAGCGGAGTAGAACGCCGAGTAGGGAGGGGCCGAGTGTGGGACCGGGCAGTAACTCTTTATTCAGATTTTGGGATGCGATCTGGTAGCTGCAGTTAAATACTATGCGGTCTTTACCGTTGTGATGGACCTTGTGGTGGGGCACGTACCACGATTCAGTGGTCTGGTCAGCCTCTTTAATGTCCATCTTTGTGACGTGTCCCGCTGTGATGAGCTTCTCAATCTCAGCGCGGTATACACTCTCTTGGGCGGGGTTCTTGGCTAAGCGCCGCGCCGTGTTCAGCAGGTACCGTTCTGTGGCGTCTGTCTTGGCGTGGAAAGTAGGCATTCCTTCTCGCCGCAGGAGTGGCGTGGCGTATCTCAACACGCCGTTGACCGGGACTCTCTTGGTCCCTGTCTCGAGGAGGTGAATGGCGTAAATGTCATCTTTAGAGCGAATGTCTTTCTTTCCATTCTTAAAGGGCATTTGTTCCAAGCTCCATAGCCGCTCTACGTGTTGCAGGAGTGCGGTTTCTCCCTCTGTGACTCGGGAGTGGAGACATCTAGTGGCTGTACTTCGGTTGAGAGATTTGGCGAGCGGGCCTTGGAGAGTCCATCCCAAATGGGTCTCGACTGCTGCAGAGCAGCCTCGGGGTCCGGTATGAACCCGGTCTATCGGGACAATGAGGTCTGCATGGTCGGAGCCTATCAACAGGGTCGGCATAGCATTGTCTATGAGCGGGATCGGTAACTTGCGCAGATGTGCATATTTCTCCATCAGCTTGGCGACGGGGTATGTGTACCGCGACAGTCCTATTTCTTGGCTGGTGAAAGCGTCTGCAATCTGGTACCGTCGCTCAGGCTGGCCGCTTGCTGCGATAGAGAATGAGACATTCTCGCCCTTTATCGTCTTCAAATCTCGTCTTATTGTCCGAATTGTCATTTGGGTTTCGCTTCCCCGCAGCCCTAGCTGGGCCGCAGCGGAGGCGAGCAGCAGGGTCTTCTCTGACCCGTCATCGAGGACGGCGTAAGTGTCCAGGACTTTATTCTGGTAGCTTAGTGTCACACGCACTACTTTTAGGAGTACTCGGGCTCCACTGCTGCTGGCGGGATCGATGTACATGACGCTCGCTTTGCGGCTGGATGGTGCAGGTGAAGGACGCCGTCTGTTACTGTCGTGAAGTATGTCCAGATGGGCTCCATCGCACTTGGTGCACCTTTTCTTTAAGCGGCATTCGGCTGCCATGTGTGAGCGCGCACAGCGAAAACAGCGCTTGTTGGACTTTATCCATTGACCTGCTTCCTCCGCGTTCAGCTTGGGGAAGGAGTCACATTGCGCTAGCCAGTGTTCTTTCTCACAGTAGGGGCACACTATCTTCCACTTCTCCGTTCTGGAGGGGGTACTGTGGCTCCTGCTGCTCGGTACTGACTCCGATTGGTGCATCACAGTCACCGATCTTCTTCCATCATTTAGTCGTCTGGTTCCTTCTCTGGAGCCAGGGGTGCTCCGTCCGAATGTATCTAGCCGTAGGCTGCTGACTTCTCTCGCCAGGAAGTCTGCTAGATCGAGGAGGTTCGGTTCGGGGCCATTCGGGTCTCTGTGGTCCCTCTGCCGCCTAAAGCGCTCCTGACGAGCGGGCGGCAGCTTCTCCAGAATCCTTTCCACATTTGAGTTGGCGTAAAGTTCATACTTCCCCTTCTCTCTTTGCGCTCCCAACATCCCTACCAGGGACTGCACTCTGATGGACAGGTCGTCCAGTGCTCGATTGTCTATTGCTGGGGGTAAGCGGTCGATGTGTCGGATCTCCTGGATCACGTAATCCCATATGCGCCCATACCTCTGGTCCAATGCTACCAGCGCTGCTGTGTATGGGGTGGTGGAAGTCGCGTAGGCGAGCGCTATATTATGTGCGCGGGGTACCTTTAAGTGCTGCAGTAGGATGGCGTATTTGTGGCGTTCATCCAATACATCCACCAACATGGTCTCCAGACACATGCGGAGTTCTGTATACTGGGCCCGGTTCTCTTGGGTGAAGTCGGGTACCATAGGCGTGCCAATGTATGACGCTGACTGTGGATACATCGGTGAGCGTTGGGGGAGAGGCCTCCTAGGCGAGTCTCCTCCCGCTCCTTGGTATGGGCTGGTACCGGCAGTGTACCATGGCCCGCTTGTCCAGGTGCTGTTCCTCGGTGCGGGTCGTGCGTCGTGCTCACCCGTGTATAGAGTCGGGGGTCTGTAGCGCAGCTCCGCGGGAGTATAGCCTGGGCTGTACCGGACCTCCTGGTCCGGTAGAGTACTGTGCTGTCTTCGGGCGTGGTTCTCCTCCTCTTCCTCTTCGTCTTCAGTTAGGTCATCCAGTGCTTGTAGTCTCTGGTTTAGCCTCTCCACAGGATATGCTGCTCCTTCCCGGTTGCTAGGTCTCGCTTGGACCGGTGGGGGGAGGTGGTCTGTGGGGGGTATAGACCTCGTCTGTTGGTCAAGTTCAGGGTTGTTTACTCGGCTAGGGGATGCCGCCCTGGAGGTGTGTCTAGACGAGTTCCTGGAGCCTCTGGCGGAGGGAGAGGGTGTTGTCCGTCTGATCAGCTGTTCTATTAGTTGCGACTGCTGTCTGTCGCGCGCTGCGTCCCGTTGAGCACCGGCTCGTTCTCGGGCCACATTCTCTTCCATCTGAATGCGTCTTATTTCTAGACGTATCTGCTCGTGTTCGCTTCGCTGCTGGATCTGCAGTCGATCGCGTTCACCCTGGAGTCTATCGCGTTCAGTAGAGGCTTTCAGGCTGACGAGGAATGCCTGCTGTAGTGTCCTCTCTGCCTCGCTGGGAGAAGGCGGTTGTATAGGGGAGCCTTCCCTCGGGGTACTCCTTGCGGAGCCTTGGAGTTCTATCTCCACGGTGCTCTCCCCGTCTTCTTCCGTGCCGAGTTCTCTCTCGGTAGCGTTGTATTCCTCCCGGGACTCATCGGGGACTACTTCTTCAGTACTGGCGGGGTGTGAAGTCATGTCTGGTTCCCACTGGTCCCCACCGTGAACTTGGTCAGTTACATTAGAGCCCGTAGGGGCCTCTATGGTCGGGGTAGTCTGGGCGTTGGGGTTAGACATACTTTTACTTTCTAGTTTTACCGCGTTTACTGTTAGTAGAAGACTAGGTTGTTGACTGACAGCGTAAGCCTCTAAGTACTGAGGGAGCCGTCGTTCGCGCTGCGGGCGTTGGTTAGGAGGATCGTTTCGTGGAGTGTTCATCATAGGCCATTTCAATATTAATAACACTATATTAATATTACACTAATTACCATCCGGCTCGAAGGACCAATTGTAACTGAGGGGTACAATTCCCTGACTGTATTACTAGATATGATACTTACTACCACTACCTTTGTACTTAATATTCGGCCACCCAGTACACGGCATAAATATATTATCATGAACACTCTCACGTAGATGAAACGGATCCAACACAAATGTACGAATTAGAAACAGGTCTTTATTTCCTACACAGCGATGGTGTGTAGAATAAGCACTTAATCACTTAATTACATTTATGAATTGAAATAGTATGCACTTTTATGGCAAGGAGTATTCGTCGGTATATCAATAGAGAATGTCCAATCTCTGAAGGCGCAGGTGGTAAATATACGACCTGGAATAGTTAAGGAATAACAGCAATGATACTTTAATGATTATAGGCTGGATACACTAGAGGGGGTTAATCCGGTCGCTTGTAAGCCGACAGGAGTAGGAGGGGGGGGGGGGTAGAATCCAGCTGCCTTGTCCGGCCAAGGGTATCCCAGGTGAACCCACTGTAGTGCCGTTCAATGCGCCGGCGATCCTTGGACCACAGATGAAAGCAGGTGGACTCTTTGTGGGCCGGCTCTCTCCGGTCCACGGGGGAGAGACGTGAAGAGACCTCGTCTTGCAGAGCGTCTCCTCACCTTGCGTCCTCTCCAGGGGGGGGGGTTCCAACACACGGCAGTGTCGGGGGTCTTTATCCATGGAATAATCAAAGTATCCAAAGCATAATCCGTGCCTGGGAAGGCGGGCTGTCGTCGGTAGAATAATCCGGTATACAGGTCCACTCGCTCGTCGGCTCTGGGGCTCCTCGGGTGCAGCTTCACATAGGGTCAACCACCCTGGGTAAGCAGCCAGTTCTCTGCCCGAAACGATGGGGTACTGACTACGGTAGTATTCTCACCGCACGAAGCACTATATATTAACAGACTATTATTAGCTTAATAGACTACGTCCAACTCGACGATATAGTGCCAAATATGACTATTCAAATATTAATATACACGATGTCTCAATACCGATGGTAGGCGAACTTGGCCTTACTCCCACACGTGGCGTCGCGGGGAGGCTTTACGTCTGTGACTCTATTGGAGGGTAAGAAACTGGACTGAAAAGAAAGTCCTACTTTAGTAGCGCAGTATATATACGCACTATGAACAAATAGTCCCATTAGTGGTGCGGTAGCCAAATTCCTACGCGGAACTAGGACTTGTTCGTACATGTCGAGCGGTACGTTTGAACTGGGTCTGAGGGGTATGGCAGCCTGGCACCAAGGTCTCGACCAATAGTAGAATGGAGACTATTATGGGATGTTCAGTAGGCTAGAATGGATATTCAATGCATATTGTACAAGGAATATACAAGGGATATCAGGGAATATTAGAGAATATACAAATACAATTAAATATATATATATATAAATAAATATATATATTCGGTTTAATCTGGCCCTTCACAACAACCTTGTTTGTTGAAAACATCTCCTAATGTATGTATGCCTTGCTTTTCCCATCTAGGGAATCTTATAGGTCGTTTTCTAATCAGGAGTGCATTGTTATTGAATAAGGGAGTATGATTATGCCATTTATGTGGATTAGAATATTTTTTTTGTGTTTCACGCCATATCCGGATCGCATGTGTAATTATGGGGCCAAATTTCAGTTCGCATTGCTTAATTGATATTTTGGTGTATACTATGTCCTGCAGTCTCTGTGGTGCTACTATATTTACTTCTAAATTTCTCCAGGATACTGATGCTTGGGGTTCAAACCAGGTTGTCAGTGGTCTTAAAGTGTACGCCTTAAAATAGTGGAAAAAATTTGGGATTGCCATCCCTCCGTCGGCTTTGTTTCTCTGTGCGGTGGATCTTTTTATACGTGGTGGTTTGTTATTCCAAATAAATTTATATGCGGAAGAGTGTAATTTTTTCCAGTAACCATCTGGAGGGGGTAACGGAAGCATTGAGCTGATGAAGTTGATTCTAGGTAAGACATCCATCTTAACTATTGAAACCCGTGCCTGTACTGAGTTTTTAAGTTTTGACCACCTGTCAAGGTCGCATTTTATTTTATTTTGGATTTCTGTGTAATTGTGTTTCACCGTTTGGCTTATGGTAGGGAATATTTCAACTCCCAAGCATCTAAAGTGTTTAACCATTGGTATTTCCCCTGGAAGACTTGTATTCTCTGCAGGGGCGTTCAGTGGAAGGAAAACCAACTTTGGCCAGTTTATTTTAAATCCTGATAGGTCGCCAAAGTCATTAATCAACTTGAGAAGATAAGGCATTGCGGTGTTAGGGTTTTGCATGAACAGTATTACGTCGTCCGCATATAGACTAATTTTGTGTTGTGTGCCCTTGATTACGATTGGTTCTATGAGTTGGGATTGTCTTATATATTGTGCTAAAGGTTCTAGTGATAAATCAAATAGTCCGGGACTAAGAGGGCAACCCTGTCTAGAAGAGCGTGATACCGGAAATATTCCGGAGGTGATTATACCTGTTGAAATCATGGCCGATGGGTCTTTGTATAATACTTTAATCATATCAATTAATCCTTTTCCTAACCCCATCCTTTCTAATACCGCCCATAGATACGACCATTCCAGCCTATCAAAAGCTTTCATTGCATCCAGGGACAGCATCGCCTTGGGTGTGGTGTCGTCCTTGCTGGCATCTAGTACGTATAGTAATCGTCTTATGTTGTCAGTGATCAAACGGTTTCTTATGAAGCCAGTTTGATCCGGATGAACTAAAGACGTCATATGCTTTTGAAGTCTGATGGCTAATACCTTAGAGAACAGTTTGATGTCGGTTCCGAGGAGGCTTACGGGTCTATAACTACCGCACTCTGTGGGGTCTTTGTCTTTTTTAAGGAGGACTGTTATGAGTGCAATATTGTCGTTCTTATGAAAGTTCCCCTCCTTGACTGAGTATAAAATCATATTAAGTAATAGGGGTCCAATTATGTCCCAACATGAGAGGCACATTTCTGGTGGGATACCGTCTCTTCCAGGAGCCCTACCACTTTGCATTTCGGATATGGCCTTCCTGAGTTCCTCTAGTGTGATTGGTGTTTCTAACTGTTTAGCATCATCCTCTGAAAGTTTGGGGAGGTTAATTTGATTAAGATATGTGTCCATTTTGTTTTGATCGAAGGTCGTTTCTGATTTATACAAGTTGGAGTAGAATTCTTTGAATGTCGTGTTTATTTCTTTGGTGTCTGTTACAAGTCCTTGTTGTGCTCTAATAGAGGTTATATCTGCAAATTTTGCATTAACTCTTAATCGCGTAGCTAGTAGGTGACTTGGTTTGGAACCTTGAGAGTAATGCTGTTGTCTTGTGCTACGTATTTGTACTTCAGATTGTTGTCTGTAAATGGCGTTAATCTCTATTTTTAGTAAATTAACTTGAGATTCCAGTCGAGCCGAGTCGTTATATTGTAAAGAAGTAAATAATGTAGAGTAGAGCGTTTCTAATTCCGCCAGTTTTGAGCATCGATTCTTGCATATTTTGGATGAAAAGCTATCCGTGAAATCCTTGATCATTCCCTTTACCGACATCCATAATATTCTAGGGTCCGGCACCGAGTTCACATTCTCTGGTAGGAATACTGAAAGAGCTTCTTTGAGTTGTGTAATGAATTCCTTGTTATTCAGCAGTGTTGTGTTAAAGCGCCATCTTGGGGCTCAGGATGATAGTACACCAAATGATCCTTTTAGGAGTAAATAACAATGATCTGATAATGCATTGGGTACCATCTCCACTTCATAGTTATCAAATAGTCTCGGTGTTGCGAAAACATAATCTATTCTGGATAGTGTTTTATGTCTTGCTGATCGACAAGAGTACTTCCGGGTCGTGGGGTTGAGTGATCGCCATAGATCGTTTACACCTGTATTCTTTGCCCAATCCTTTAACGCATTAGATGACTTTTTTTGTTCGTTGGAAAAGTTGGGATTAGATTTATCCAACCCACGGTCCCAAATGGCATTAAAATCAGCACCAATTATAAATGAGTATTCTGGAAGGTTTAACATTTCCCTAGTGAGTGCAGTGTAGACATTATTTTCGTATAGATTTGGGGCATATACCGCTACCAACGCTATTTTCCTATTCTTGTGTATAATCTTAGCTATGGTTATCCAACCATCTGCATCAGACCATACTCCCTTCAATTCAATATTAAAATTTCCGTTTCACGGCTATAGCAACTCCACGGGTTCTCGTTCCAAAAGAAGAGTGACTAATGTTATGGTATGTGTTGTCCGCTAACGTAGCTTTGTCTCCCACTAAAATGTGTGTTTCGCTTAAGAGAGCCACATCAACCTGTTTGTTTTTCATCAATGTGAGCACGCTTTTGCGTTTATGTTGATTATTTATTCCCCCAGTGTTCCAGATTATTATATTCAAACTAGCCATAATCTATACATATTGATTTGTATTTGTTGGTAATATTTCTGGAGTGCGAATTCACAATGGATTTATATCCCACTGTTGAGGTCCTGTTGAGAGCCGAGCATAAAAACATACATATATATAATAAAAAAAACCTGAACCCCCCTCCCCTACAGAGTCGTACAAGGTACCTATTTGATACCTCCTTCTCGTACAACCTCTTCCTTTCCTGCACCTCCGGTCTGCCCAGGATGAGCAATTTATCCTAATATTTCCTATGTATACTGTTGTGAAGGATCAGATTAAACCGAATATATATATTTATTTATGGATATATATTTAATAGTATTTGTATATCGTTTGATATCCCCTGTATATTCCTTGTACAATATGCACTGAATATCCCTTTAGTCTACTAAACAGCCCATAATAGTTTCAATCTACCATTGGACGAGAACCTGGCGCCAGCAGCCATACCCCTAGGTTCAAGTTCAATCGTGCCGACCAACATGTCGTGGCAAGCCCGGTTCCGCGTAGGAATACGTCTGGCGAAATACGAATGGTACTATTTGTTCACAGCGCATATATATATATGGCGCAAGTAAAGTAGAACTTTCTTTTAGTCCATTAGTTCTTTACCCTCCAACCTAGTAACAGACGCGAAGCCTCACCCACGACGCACGTGTGGTGCAGTAAGGCCTACTTGGCCTCAGAATAGGCATTGAGATATCGTGTGGATTAATAGTTGAATTGTCATAGTTTGGCACTATACCGTCGAGTTGGACGTATTTCTATTAAGCTAATAATAGTCTATTATGTATGGTGCATCGTTCGGTTAGAGTTATAAAGTGAGCAGCACCCCCATCGTTCCTGACGTTATCTGGAGTCTTAACCAGGCTGGGCAGACCACTTGTGGTGCTTGCATCCGAGGAGCTCCGGGCCAGGACGAGTGGACCTGTACATTGGATTACTTTACCCGGACGACGGCGAGCCTTCCACGGCTTGGATTATCTACATGCTTTGGGTGCTTTGATTATTCCATGGATAACGGCCAACACTGCTGAGTGTTGGAACTACCCCCCGGAGAGGAGTCCAGGTGAGACGGCGCTCTACACCAGTGAGGTCGCCTCACGTCTCTCCGTTGTGGACCGGCAGCTACCGTCCACCAGAGGGTCCAGCTGTATTCATCTGCGGACCGAGGTTCTGTGGGCATCGTGTTCAGGACTCTGAATTCTCCCAAGAAATCGTCGGCCAGATGGGATACCGCCAGCGGCTCTTCTAACCCCCCCTCCTACTGTCTTACAACCAGCGGGACCCCCCCCCCCCTTAGTGTATCCAGCTATAATCATTTAAGTACCATCGCTATAGTTCCCTAAAGAACCAGGTTGTATATTTGCTCCCTGCGTAACCAGAGATTGGACATTCAATGTTGATTTACCTACGAATACTCATTTGCCATACAAGTGCATTTCAAATCATAAATGTCGTCAAGTGAACGTTGTATATACCCTTTGCTATATAAAATATTCGATTTGTACATTTGTGTGGACTTCGTTTCATCAGGTGGGAAAGTGTTCATCATATCTATATCATGTACTGGATGGCCAGAAGTTAAAGTACAAGAGGTAGTGGTTTAATAATACCATACTTATCAATACAGTCAGGGAATTGTACCCCTCAGTTACAATTGGTCCTTCGAGCCGGAGGGTAACTAGTGTAATATTAATACAGTGTTATTAATATTAAAATGGCCTATGATGAACACTCCACGAAACGGTCCTCCTAACGTAGAACGCCCGCAGCGCAGACGACAGCCACCTCAGTACTTAGAGGATTACGCTGTCAGTCAACTACCTAGCCTTCGACAAACGGTAAACGCGGTAAAAGTAGAAAGTACAATTATGTCTGACCTTAACGACCAGGTTTCCCCGACCACAGAGGCCCTAGTAGGTTCTAATGTAACTGACCAAGCTCACGGTGGGGACCAGGAGGGAGCTGACATGCCTTTACCCCCCGCCAATACCGAAGAAGTAGTCCCCGACCAGCCCCGGGAGGAAGACAACCCTACAGAGAGAGAACTCTGCACGGAAGAAGAGGAGGAGAGCGCCGAGGAAATAGAGCTCCAGGACTCCCCAACGAGTACACCCAGGAGCGGCTCACCCAGGAGCGGCTCACCTCCACAACCGCCTTCCCCCAGCGAAGCGGAGAGGATGCTACAACAGGCGTTCCTCGTCAGCCTGACAGCCTCTACCGAACGCGATCGACTTCAGGGTGAACGCGATCGACTTCAGGGCGAACGCGATCGACTCCAAGCACAGCAACGGAGCGAAGAAGAGCGCATACGCCTGGAGATGAGACGCCTTCAGACGGAAGAGAATATGGCAAGAGACCGG
Source organism: Notolepis coatsorum (assembly GCF_963971535.1). Lineage (NCBI taxonomy): Eukaryota > Metazoa > Chordata > Actinopteri > Aulopiformes > Paralepididae > Notolepis > Notolepis coatsorum. Next base: position 182,474,152 of record NC_140169.1, read on the forward strand.
GCCGACGCCCAGCGCGCCGCTGCCGGTGCCCAAAGAGAAGCAGATCTCACCAAGCGCGAAGTCGAGCGCGACAAGTTACAAGCGCAGCTAATGGAGCAGCTGATCCTCAAGGCAACACCCTCTCCCTCCGCCAGGGGTTCAAGGAACTCGTCGAGACAACAGTCAAGGGCAGCGTCTCCTAACCGAGCAAGCAACCCTGAACTTGACCAACAGACCAAGCCTATACCCCCCGCAGACCCCCTTCCCAGACCGGTCCAAGCGAGACCCAGCTACAAGGAAGGAGCGGCATACACTGCGGAGAAGAAGCTAAATAAACGACTACAGGATCTGGAAGACCTGATAGAGGAAGAAGAGGGAGAGGAGGAGAACCAAGCCCGACGACAGCACAGTACTCCACCGGACCAGGAGGTCCAGTACAGCCCAGGCTATACCCCCGCGGCGCTGCGCTACAGACCCCCGACTCTATTCACGGGTGAGCACGACGCACGACCAGCCCCGAGGAATAGCACCTGGACCAGCGGGCCATGGTACCCTGTCGGTACCAGCCCACAGAGAGGCGCAAGAGGGGACTCGCCTAGGAGGTCTCTCCCCCAACGCTCGCCGATGTATCAGCCATCCACGGCGTCATACATTGCCACGCCGTCGTTTCCAGACTTCACCTATGAGAATCGAGCACAGTACACGGAGCTCCGGATGTGCTTAGAGACAATGATGGTGGATGTCGCTGATGAACGCCACAAGTATGCAATATTACTGAAGCACCTGAAAGTACCGCGAGCGCACAATATAGCGCTAGCCTATGCCACCTCTACGACCCCATACACCGCGGCCCTAGCAGCGCTGGACCAGAGATATGGACGTATATGGGATTACGTAATCCAAGAGATAAGGCATATTGATCGCCTACCCCCAGCAACAGACAATCGCTCATTAGACGACCTGTCAATCAAAGTGCAGTCCCTGGTAGGGATGCTGGGAGCGCAACGGGAAAAGGGCATGCATGAGCTATACGCCAACTCTAACGTCGAGAGGATTTTGGAGAAGCTGCCACCCGCAAGACAAGAGCGTTTTAGGCGGCAGAGGGACTACCGGGATCCTAACGGCCCCGAACCATCCCTCCTTGATCTAGCCAACTTCCTGGCGAGAGAAGTCAGCAGCTTACGACTGGATACGTTCGGGCGGAGCACGCCAAGCTCCAGAGAGGGACCCAGGAGAATAAATGATGGAAGAAGATCGGTGACTGTCATGCACCAATCAGAGTCAGTACCGAGCAGTAAGAGCCACAGTACCCCCTCGAGAAAAGAGAAGTGGAAGATGGTGTGCCCCTACTGTGAGAAAGAACACTGGCTGTCACAATGTGACCTGTTCACAAAGATGAATGCAGAAGAAGTGAGTCAATGGATAAAGTCCAACAGGCGCTGTTACCGATGTGCGCGCAGTCACATGGCAGCCGAATGCAGCCTAAAGAAAAGGTGCAGTCGGTGCGACGGAGCCCATCTAGATATACTACACGACAGTAACAGAAGACGGCCTTCACCTGCACCATCGAGCGGCACCAAGGCAAGTGTCATGTACATTGACCCCGCCAGCAGCAGCGGCGCCCAAGTGCTCTTAAAGGTAGTCCGTGTGACATTGAGCTACCAAGATAAAGTCATGGACACTTACGCCGTCCTTGATGACGGGTCAGAGAAGACCCTTCTGCTCGCGTCCGCTGCGGCCCAGCTGGGACTGCGGGGGAGCGAGAACCAAATGACGATTCGGACAATAAGAAGAGATTTAAAGACGATAAAGGGCGAGAATGTCTCCTTCACTATCGCAGCAAACGGGCAGCCAGAGCGATGGTATAGGATTACAAATGCTTTCACCAGCCAAGAAATAGGACTATCGCAGTACACCTACCCCATCGCCAAGCTGATGGATAAATATGTGCACCTGCGTCAACTACCTATCCCGCTCATAGACGGCGCCACCCCGACCCTGCTGATAGGCTCCGACCATGCAGAACTCATAGTCCCGATTGACCGGGTCCATACAGGACCCCGAGGCTGTCCTGCAGCAGTCGAGACCCACCTAGGGTGGACACTACAAGGCCCCCTCGCTAAATCTCTCAACCGAACAGCAGCCACTAGCTGCCTCCACTCCAGAACCACAGAAGAAGACACCACACTCCTGCAGCATGTCGAGAAGAAAATTGACTGGCGACGTCGTGCGCTGCTCCGCGCCTCCCTGATCAAAGACGGCTTTGATCTCCGGCAGCGGGCCAGCAGCGACCCCCCAGTATTGCGCAACCTCAACCCAGAGGTCGCAGAGGACCCAGCAGCAGATGAAGAGGTCCGACACAGTGTGAAGAACAGTTTCTACGTGGACAACTGTTTACAAAGCGTTTCGACTCAAGAAGAAGCCGAGGCTCTCCTAATCAAGCTACGCGCCTCCCTGATCAAAGGCGGCTTTGATCTCAGGCAGTGGGCCAGCAGTGACCCGCACGTATTGCGCAGCCTCTCCCCCGCGGACAAGGCTGCCAGCAGCGAGACCTGGATGGCGACCATCCCAGGAGAAGCCCAAGAAATGACACTAGGACTAGTCTGGCGCTTCAAAACAGACTCGCTCCACTATAGACACAAACCCCTGACTCCAGAGCAGGGAAGGTCGACGGCGACACCGACCACCAGACGGAGTGTGTACAGAACACTCGCCAGACAATATGACCCGTTGGGATGTATTCTACCTTACACCACCAGGGCAAAGATGATTGTACGAGCACTATGGGACAAGGACCAGGGCTGGGACGACCCCATACCCGCACACCTTGCCTCAACATGGAGAGAGTGGGAGACGGAACTCCGCTCACTCCCAGGCGTCAATATACGCCGCAGCTACTTCCCATCCACAGTGAGGCCAGAGACACGCAAGATTGATCTACACGTCTTCAGCGACGCCTCCGAAGTAGCCTATGGATCGGTGGCCTACTTGCGTGCCCAAGAGAAGGGAGGAAAGATACACACTGCTTTCATCCTGGCTCGCTCAAGAATAGCCCCACGAAAGCAACAATCTATCCCGCGTCTAGAGCTCTGCGCAGCCCTAGCAGGAGCGCATCTAGCCACGTTAATCCAACGTGAACTCACCATTCCGGTGCACAGAACAATCTTGTGGTCAGATTCCACGACAGTACTCACATGGATCAAGTCTGATTCATGCAGATACAAAGTCTTCGTGGGAGTCAGAGTCACCGAGATTCAAGAGTTAACAGAAGCAGCGAGCTGGCGGTATGTGGACACCAAACACAACCCAGCTGACGTCATCACCCGGGGAATGTCCCTGGATGACCTCACCCGTCGCAACATCTACAGTGACGGACCAGAATTCCTCAAGCTCCCGGAAGAAGAGTGGCCTACGCCCACCCCACGGGAAGCAAGTAAAGAGGAGGCTGAGAACAAGAAACCTATGTTCTGTGGACTGAGCACAGTCGCCTCCACAGACCCCAACATAGATGACTGCATTACCCTACAGAGTGCGCAACTAAAGACATTCCTGTGGCACCACCCAGAGAGTCAGTCCACCACTGACATTTCAGCAGCTGACTACGAAGAAGCAGAACTTCTTCTACTACAACGAGCCCAGAGAGACTCGTTCCCCGATGAGCTAGACTGTCTACAGGGAGGAAAGCCCTGAAGTACTCGTCCAAGGGCGAACTTACATACGACCCGTGGCGAGGCTAATAGAACTGCCCCGACTCCCAGATACTATCGATGATGACCATGACCCCATGACTTTGTGAGTTGACTGACCCTTACAGCGGACCTTGAGTGGTAGACAGTGCGGTTAATCTGTCTCTGCTTAGCTAATTAGGTGGGACTAATTAGGGGGCGGCTGTTGTGAAGGATCAGATTAAACCGAATATATATATTTATTTATGGATATATATTTAATAGTATTTGTATATCGTTTGATATCCCCTGTATATTCCTTGTACAATATGCACTGAATATCCCTTTAGTCTACTAAACAGCCCATAATAGTTTCATTCTACCATTGGACGAGAACCTGGCGCCAGCAGCCATACCCCTAGGTTCAAGTTCAATCGTGCCGACCAACATGTCGTGGCAAGCCCGGTTCCGCGTAGGAATACGTCTGGCGAAATACGAATGGTACTATTTGTTCACAGCGCATATATATATGGCGCAAGTAAAGTAGAACTTTCTTTTAGTCCATTAGTTCTTTACCCTCCAACCTAGTAACAGACGCGAAGCCTCACCCACGACGCACGTGTGGTGCAGTAAGGCCTACTTGGCCTCAGAATAGGCATTGAGATATCGTGTGGATTAATAGTTGAATTGTCATAGTTTGGCACTATACCGTCGAGTTGGACGTATTTCTATTAAGCTAATAATAGTCTATTATGTATGGTGCATCGTTCGGTTAGAGTTATAAAGTGAGCAGCACCCCCATCGTTCCTGACGTTATCTGGAGTCTTAACCAGGCTGGGCAGACCACTTGTGGTGCTTGCATCCGAGGAGCTCCGGGCCAGGACGAGTGGACCTGTACATTGGATTACTTTACCCGGACGACGGCGAGCCTTCCACGGCTTGGATTATCTACATGCTTTGGGTGCTTTGATTATTCCATGGATAACGGCCAACACTGCTGAGTGTTGGAACTACCCCTCGGAGAGGAGTCCAGGTGAGACGGCGCTCTACACCAGTGAGGTCGCCTCACGTCTCTCCGTTGTGGACCGGCAGCTACCGTCCACCAGAGGGTCCAGCTGTATTCATCTGCGGACCGAGGTTCTGTGGGCATCGTGTTCAGGACTCTGAATTCTCCCAAGAAATCGTCGGCCAGATGGGATACCGCCAGCGGCTCTTCTAACCCCCCCTCCTACTGTCTTACAACCAGCGGGACCCCCCCCCCCCATAGTGTATCCAGCTATAATCATTTAAGTACCATCGCTATAGTTCCCTAAAGAACCAGGTTGTATATTTGCTCCCTGCGTAACCAGAGATTGGACATTCAATGTTGATTTACCTACGAATACTCATTTGCCATACAAGTGCATTTCAAATCATAAATGTCGTCAAGTGAACGTTGTATATACCCTTTGCTATATAAAATATTCGATTTGTACATTTGTGTGGACTTCGTTTCATCAGGTGGGAAAGTGTTCATCATATCTATATCATGTACTGGATGGCCAGAAGTTAAAGTACAAGAGGTAGTGGTTTAATAATACCATACTTATCAATACAGTCAGGGAATTGTACCCCTCAGTTACATATACCATAGGATCTATGCTTTAATTCTAATTTAATAGAATGTCACCTGTGACCAAGCCTCTCTCCCCTTAATGTAATTATAACAGAATGAAAATTATACCTCGATTGGTATATTCATTTAAACCTCTTTTTTTTTTTTTTTAACCTTCTATTAAAAATTTTTGGTTACAACATTTCAGAATAACGAAATAAAGAATAAGAAATAGTGCTGTTTAGAATTAGATATCGAAAACCCATCTAATCCGGGAATATCTACTTAATTTTTTAAACACCTTTGTATGTTTACACATCTAAACAACAAGGAGATTTTAAATACTTGTATGCAGATAGTCCACCGTCATGCGTGATCATTAATCTGTTATGGTGGTCGTTGTTCTTCACGTCTATTTCATGACCAAGACTCATATCATTGTTATTTCACGGGGCCATCCTTGAAAAAGGTATTGTATTCCATAGTGCTGTCAGCCGCTCGTTACTTGCTGTTTGATGCTTTAATGTTCCAGAACATTCTCGTGCCCTAAAACAACAACCATCCAGTGTATTCCAGAATATTCCGTTATGACTCATAGCCTTCATGTAAGAAAAATAGAGTATAAAAATCTAGAATGTTCCAAAATGGTCGGTATCAAATCAAAATCTGCATATTACCGTGAATCTATATTTATATGGTGTTTAGCGTTTTATATCAAATTACTTATTTCTCAATGTTGTCAAAAGTTTGTATGTTGCCGTTTTTTGATGTCCATGCAATTGTAGAGTTATCCGTGAAAGATGAATCTTGTCATCCACTTTATATTCTTTTTGGTGTTTTACGGCGGACGGCCACCATAATTTACCGCCACCTACCGACCCGGAAATCGGGCCAGTCTTCCATTCTCCCTTCTCTAACCCCTACTCTAACTACCTAACCTACAAAACAATTACCTACAACCACACCGTTCACCATCCCTGTCCATCTACATCATACTATATACCCCACTCTCTGAATCACGTATAATTCAACTTCTAACTAACTCCCAACCCTCACCTCCATGGAGTGCAGCTAATGCTGCTACTACCTAATTGAGCCCCCCTCTGCGAGACACTCCTTGCCCCCTTCTGGCTGACTGTGGAGTCCTTGGTCACCCTCAGCCCCCAACTTCAATTCCCTATCCACCTCCTCCCATGTCAGACCTACCATACCCAAATGTTGAACCGCTATCCTAACAATCATCCTTACTCTATCATTTCTACCCTCAATCTTTGCAGCAACATTAACCACCCCTGCCACGAAGGCCACAATACTCAATTTCTCCTCCCACACCCTCTCTCTATCCTCCTGCCCTACCCTTTCTGCCACACGCCCTTCTCCACACCCCTGCACCCTATCTTGACTTCCCTGTCCTACCCTCCTAGCCGCCTCCACATACGATAACTTACCCTCCCTTCTAACACTCTGAACCACTACCTCCCTCTTCATCACCTCACACCCCCTAAACGCTACACTATGCTCCCCCCCACAACTACAACACTTCAGCTTCACTCCCTCTCCACACTTCCCATAGTCTTGCTCCCCGCCACACCTAGCACACCTCTGTCCCTTCTTACATGAAAAAGCTATATGGCCAAACTCCTGACACCTATAACACCTAAGAGGACTCTGAACAAATTCCCTAACCCTAAACATCCTATACCCTACAAACACCACACTAGGAACAACCTTACCCTCAAACTTAATCACTACCGTCTCCGTCTCTATCCTATCTGCTCCCCTCTTCATCCTTTCTGCACTCTTAACTATGCCATTACGCCCGTCCCTCCCTAATTCTTCCACCAGCTGCTCTACGCTAACCTCGACCGGTGCCCCAGCTATCACCCCCTTACATCCCCCCTCCCTCTTCTCCCCTACTCTCACTACCTCACTTATACCCACTCCACCAATGCTCCTCATCTTCCTAGCCATCTCCACCTGCCCTACACTACCACACCCTACGGCCAGATTCCCATCCCCAAAAACTCTCGCATACTTTACCTCACCTAATTGCTCAACAACAAGTTTGGGCAACTCGAACATCCCTAATTTCCTCACTCCCCCCTCCCCCTCAAACCTAACCACTATATGAATCACTTCTGCACTATCATTTCCTCTACCCTCACCTTCTGACCCACTCGAGCTATCTCCCCTACCCTTCTTCCTCTTTATCCCCTTCCCACTGTCCCTGCTCCTCTTCTCCACCTTATTCCACCCTTCTCCCCCGCTCTCACCCCCCTCCATACTGTCACCATCTGACTCCCTTCCCCTGTCACGACCGTCCCCGTCCCTATCGACTCCTCCCTCGCTCTCACTACCCTCCCCAGCTCCCGACGTCGAAAGCAGTTCATCACATATCAGCAAGGCGGCCACATCCATCTCCTCGTCACCGTTATAGCCGTCAAACTCGACCCGGCACTTTTTTCCTTCGATCCAGGAAACAACCCCCGGGTACCTCTTGCCGTCCCCCGAAAACACAGCACGACAACGGGATCCCACCCTCAACGCCGGTGCCGCCTCCACATCTCCGCATAACTTTCTGTCATCAACTTCCAAACTCCGCGCCAGCACCCTCTCGTCCATCCGCCGACACACTTCCTCCCAATTCCCAGACCCTCCCCCGCCCCGCTTCGACTCCGCTTTCTCTCTCGCTCTCTCTCTCCGAGCAACCGGGTCCATCCCTCCTGCCTTCCTCGCGCGCGTGAAATGGCGTGACGGAAAACCCCAGATGCGCAGTACCACCTCGTGTGCTGTGCTGCTCTGACTCTCCGGCGGCCGAGCATCAGAGACAGGGGAAGACAGAACAGTTATACATGAGGGAATGACAAGACAAGACACACCTGGGTTGATTACAAATGGGTACACCTGGGAGGGAAACGATAAGGACTACAAGACCATGACAGGGAACTACAGCCAGACATAACACATCACACTGGGAACACCTGATCAGGGCACAAACATCCCCCACACGTAACAGTTAACATGGATTTGTTAGTCTGAAATGTTATTTAGGCGTTGGGGGGGGGGGGGGGGGGGGGGATTACCTGAGTGTGCCTTGCCATTTGGCCAGAGTTTAAAGTCTTCTGATTAACAAGCCTAAACAAACTGTTCAGAGTTATTTTCCTTTGCAATGTCATAACAGGGAAACAAGCAATCAATTCGCTTTAATTAGTCAATTAGTTGTGGTTTTTGGAGCCATCACTGACGTCAGTAACGAGTCAGTAACTTGGGTCTCCCAGTCCCTCCGCTCTGCAGTAAACACAAAATAAATGTTTTGATATCCTGCTCTCACTTTATCCAATCAGGAGAGAGAACTCCACAATGCAAAAATTGGCTGACAAAAATAAGAAATAAAAAATAGTTTTAAGCAAATATGTACTTGAAAGGAGTCAAATAATATGATTTAAGAAATGCAATGCAATAAGTACAAAATATCTAGGGTTCTCTCTCCTGATTGGATGAAGTGGGAAGGGATACAAGAAAATGTATTTTGTGTTTACTGCAGACCAAACACTCTATATCAGTTATGGCTGTCAGAATGTAGAGCTATTTGACACGTATTTGAACAAATAAATAACACTTATAGCACCTTTAATGTAGGCTACTGTCTATCAAGTTTTTTTCTCTTGTAGGGTAGTAATAATGAAACATAATACAAATAAATGGTGAGTTCAATACAGTGGAAGAAAGAGGTGCTGGAAAATAAATAATTACAGATTTAGACTAGTTTCTAAATCAATGTCCAATCACTCAGCATGCAAAAACAACAAAACAATGAATCCACTAACAATGGTGGACAGAGTGATCAGCCATTCGGCTAGGATTACTTGTTACATTCCCCTGTAGTTCACTTTACATCACAGTGCATGATGTGACACAAAGCACACACAGACACCACACACACACACACACACACACACACACACACACACACACACACACACACACACACACACACACACACACACACACACACACACACACACACACACACGCACGTGCATGTGCGCCTGCACGCACACACACACACACACACACACACGCACATGCACACGCACACACACACACGCACACACACACACACACACACCCTGTAAAACCCCTACAGTAATCACAGGCCAAAGGTCGGGGGTCCGGGGCTGAGCTGGGGCCGTGTACTCTCTCTGAGTGGTGCAGAGCCCGATGGTAACTCAACCGCTCCATAGAGACTGGAGGAAACCGGGCCTATTTATAGCAAGGCCTTGAGAGGAAACCACACCAACCACGGGTGTAGGCGTCACTGTACACTGCACTGCTGCACACGGCTCTGCCGTCGACAACTCTGATCTCGAACCCTGCCCTCTTTTCCCCATCGTCCAATCACGGCTGTTGCGTTCCCGTGCGTTTGTCCGAGGAAAGCAACAGTTGTGATTGGAGGAATCGAGAGAAAGAGGGCGGAGTTTGAGATGAAAACGTGAACGAAAAGAACGAAAACGATGGGGGGGAAAAACAACAACAAAAGCACTTACACTGCATAATGATGTCTAAGGCGAGGGTTGTTTTCTTGTGTGCTTTCATCTATAGTCTGTGTGTGGTATGCGGTTGTCGATTATCTTTATCCGCTGCCTTGCACATCATATCTCTTTTGTCTTCTAATTTGTCTTCTAATTGTGTTCTCTCTCTCTCTCTATCTCTGTCTCTCTGTCTCTCTCTCTCTCTCTCTCTCTCTCTCTCTCTCTCTCTCTCTCTCTCTCTCTCTCTCTCTCTCTCTCTCTCTCTCTCTCTCTCTCTCTCTCCCAGACGGATGTCATGCACCAGAGTGTGTACGAGCTGGTCCATACAGAGGATCAGCAGGAGCTGAGGAGGAACCTACACTGGGCGCTCAACCCACCCCCTGCCGCCATAGCTGCCATGACACAAGATTCCCCCCAAGGTGGGCTGTCCCACCGTCCCCACATGAGCCTATCACCCACATACAATACCAACCACACTATACTATCCCTGTGATCAGACTGCTCAGGTCACATGACCATATACGCCGATCACTATGACTGGTCTCAGATCAGCTGTCCTACTTTGAGACGCTTGATAAATACAGGCCCTGGCTGGTGTAGGAATGGGATATAAAGCCCTCTGTAGGCCATACTGTATAAAGTCTCAGAGAATCTCTCAAAATCTCCAAAACCGACTATGCAGACATTCATCAAGAGACGTTATAGTATATTCACGTTTAGTAACTGAATACTAAATACAGCTTCCTCCTCCTGTGTGCCATGGTTCTGGGTCTGTGTCTGTGGTCGAAAGCTTCTTAAGATAGGATAGATCTGGTTTAACTTCACTAAGCCAGTGTGGTGGCCTGTAGTATGCACCGTACGGCACTCTCCTGCAGCCTACAGCAGCCTGTGTTTTGCCATATCATGTTTGGATAGTTACTGTACCACAACCAGTTTCGGGGCTAAGCTATTTCAGGTCACATGTCCGTATAATCTTCTCTCTGGCTTATCAGGTGAAGTGTTCCCAGCTCAGTACTTGAATTTGAAGATGCTTAATGAAAGACAGGTTCTGGTCTACGCACTGTGTGTGTTTTTGCGCCAAGACCAAAATTCCATGCACCACCATTTCTCCACCAGAGGTGCTGGTGCAAAGTCTCTTTCCCCTGCTCTTGGTGCAGAAGCCGTCACGTGGCGTGTTAAGTCTGTGTTAGCTCCAGGCCTAATTACATAAGTGCATTTCCAGTGGAGGGCTGCTGAGGACTGGATGCTGGATATCGGGGTCAAGAATGACCGAGAGGGTCAACGGAAGGCCAGTCGGTAAACAGTTGAGATATGCTGCCAATAATATTCCAATGTTTCACAGAGTTCTTTATTCTTTCTATTTTTGTGTGTGGATGAGTAGGTATTTCTAGTTTATCTGTATTTACTTTATTGTATTTATTTTAAGCTACTGACGTTATGTGTTTTACTGTCAAAGTTACACATGAAAAGCTTGTTAGAACTCAAAAAAACATTCACAAATACTGACATAACTATGCTTCGGTCAAAAGGAGCTGGCTGATTTCACAAAGTTTCTCAGAGTTGGAGTGTTGATCTGGAGTCAGTGACCGGAAACACATTTCTTCATGACCGTATCCAAATGAACAGACTGAAGCTGACTCTAGACCAGCGCTATGGGCCCAGCAGGTCTTGACCTCCGTTTTGCGTCGTCTTTGTCCCATAGAAATGGAACCCGACAGCAGCAGCTCTCTGGTCACCTACAACCCCGAGCAGCTGCCCCCGGAGAACTCCTCCTTCCTGGAGAGGAGCTTCGTGTGTCGCTTCCGCTGCCTCCTGGACAACTCCTCCGGCTTCCTGGTAGGACGGCGAGCCCCGAGTCTGGCAGCAATAAACTGTTATGTGTTGGGTGTTTCATTTACATTCACATGTAGACCTTTAGATGACACTTTCATCCAGAGCGACTTACAAGTTATGTACAACAAGTCGGCAGTAAGGGTAGCTATACATCTCTGGCAGCTAAGGGTATGTAACGTTGTTCGTCAAACAGTGTCTAATGTGACTCCCGGAGTCAGCATTGCCTTGGCTTGGGCTGATCGCTATACTAACTTGTTTGGCTGGGTTAGGGGGAGGGAAGCCGTGGGTGGGAAACTGGCGTTGTGGACAGCGACGCCTACAGGTCAGGTCTGGGCGCTTGCTCAGCGGAGGCGGGACTTGAGGAAGGCAGCGTGACCTCCCACGCGTTACACTTCACCAATGAGAGCCCTCGCTGCCAGGTGAGAAGAGAGCCACTGGCTGTCGCCGCACGTGTCGGAGGAAGCGTGCAGATACTTCAGGGTTCCCTTGTACCGACCAGTAGGAGAACATGTGCACAACAACCAGGTAGGGGAGGGGGGGGGGAATTGGGACAACGACTAAATTGGGACGGGGAGAAAACAGAAACATCGGAGAAAGAGAGATACAAAAAAAAAACTGTCTAATGTGAGTGCTATAGTCTTGAGTGCATAGTAGTAAAGACATATTAGCATAGTAGGTAGTAAGTAGTAAAGCAATATTACTAGTTTTTTTTAATCAAATTTTTAAAGAACCATTGACATAATGCATAACAGCATGTATAGTTGAACAGCTCTGTTGCCTTCCCCCCAGGCTCTAACCGTTCAGGGCAGGCTAAAGTTCTTACATGGACAGAACCAGCGGCAGGAGAACGGGGGCAAGGCGCCTCCGCAGCTGGCTCTGTTTGCCATCGCCACCCCTCTACAGCCACCTTCCATCCTGGAGATCAGGACCAAGAACATGATCTTCAGAACTAAACACAAGCTGGACTTCACCCCCATGGCTTGCGACGCAAAGTAATTTCACTTTCATAGCAATCGTTAGATATCGTATTTTTAAGTGACACGATAGTCACTCGAAAGACGGAACGCCACCCATTTTAATGATCCCTGGGACAGCTCAGTGAATGTTTATGAACGTGCAGCCGCTCTCTCCTAAAGCTAGACAAGCTAGATGTATAATCCAGGGCTACTGCAGAGACAACGAATGGGGCCATGTTGACTTTGTTGGCCCAAATAAAGTGAGCTCTTACAGATACCCAAATGAGGTTTAGATTCTGTTTCAGGCCCGTCATTGATCTATGTACCGATAATATAATATACCTGATTTCGGTGTGAACACCATATTTTGGGTCCATAAACTCAGTGCTATGGAGCATCCCAAGACTTTACATTCAGATGACATGTTTGCTAAATATTAACTGTCCTGGGCCACAGGAGTAGCATGTGAATTCTTAAAATGACCCTTTAGCCTACATATGAACCTGTGTCACATTCATGATCGTCTGGGTTGTTTTATACATACATACATCTATTGTCATTTATTTCCCCTTGTGTATGTGTTTCACTGCCATCGTGGTAATGAGCATCAATCTCTGCCCTCACGCCAGGGGGAAGATCGTCCTTGGGTACACAGAGGCTGAGCTGCGGGTGCGGGGATCTGGCTATCAGTTCATCCATGCAGCAGACATGTTGTACTGTGCAGAGAACCATGTCAGAAGTAAGGCTTTTTTTTAATATATATATTACACCAGTGGTTCTCAAACCTTTTCAAGTGAACAAGCCCCAATGTTGCCCCCATTTGGTAGTATTTTGTTCCAGGGCCCTCACATAATGACAAGATATATATATTTTTTTTATATATGATTGAGTCCATAATTCCATAATTGTCTCTGTACTGTATGTGGGGCGTGGAGAGTGTGAAACCAATCATCAGAATAGTAATTTTCATACATTCCCATGTTAGTGTCTAATGAAGGAAATTATAGTGAAAGTAAACTATTCCTCATTTTTGTTGGGGACTCCCTGGAAACCCCTCCAGGACCCCTGAGTGTCCACAGACCATGCTTTGAGAACCACTGTTTTAAACCACCTAATCTAGCCTCTTTCATCATGTCGGTCAATGTTCATTTACATGAATAATTATCACAGACATTACTAGAAGGTTCATTCCTCTGTGCACATACATTTGATCCTTTTCTTTTACACGATAAGGCATTCTAAATAGAAGCCACTTCAGTATAATACCTTCACAGATGTGAATTTTGATCATTCCAAAGAACGAATTCAGATGAGGAAAATAAATTACGAATGCCGATATGTTAGTGGAAACGTTCGTAAGTACACCTTACGATCAAATCTGACAGTACGCACTTTTCATGAATGAGGCCCAATCTCTGTATAAAAAAAATAAAATGGCGTCCTTGCATCTACATAGGATGTACCGGTGGAAGTGAGGATCACGGAATGCCCCAGTAGTTGATGATTATCTGGCATCAGTACTGGAGAAAACATTTGTGGTTCTGGTTGAAGTATTCCCGTCCAAAGAAAAGTCAAAGAGGCCGTAGTCTGACCAGGTCAAAGATGCTGGTCAGAGAGTTCAGACAGCTTTCCCAAGTAATCCCGCTGGATTACGGACCAGATTGAGCAAAGCTGCAGAGCCGCTAGAGGATAGGATAGACCCACAAATCCACTGCATGAGCAAAGCATCAGAGATGATCCGTATGCCAACACATCCACACAATGGAGCGGAAATACTGCAGGCCCCTGGCAGCTACCCAGTGACCATGCATTCCTAACAATTCACTTCAGTGCACAGGGCTGCAGGAAATGCTAAATCCAAAATTGGGATCTCCTGGTTGATTTAATCTCGACCAACTTGTTTCTTAGCGTGGCGTAACCTTTAGTTCACCCCTGGCACCAGTTTAAGTGAGTCTGTTGACATACAGCACATCTCATCCTCATTTTGTGTGTGTGTGTGTGTGTGTGTGTGTGTGTGTGTGTGTGTGTGTGTGTGTGTGTGTGTGTGTGTGTGTGTGTGTGTGTGTGTGTGTGTGTGTGTGTGTGTGTGTGTGTGTGTGTGTGTGTGTGTGTGTGTGTGTGTGTGTGTGTGTGTGTGTGTGTGTGTGTGTGTGTGTGTGTGTGTGTGTGTGTGTGTGTGTGTGTGTGCGTGTGTGTGTGTGTTTATCTGTCTGTGCCTGTGCGTAACTGTCTTTCAGTGATGAAGACTGGGGAGAGTGGTCTGACAGTGTTCCGACTTCTAACCAAGGACAATCGCTGGAAGTGGGTCCAGGCCAACGCCAGACTGGTGTATAAGAACGGCAAACCAGACTACATCATCGCCACACAGAGGCCCCTTGTGTATGTAATTTCCTGTCATTGATTCGCAACACACACACACACACACACACACACACACACACACACACACACACACACACACACACACACACACACACACACACACACACACACACACACACACACACACACACACACACACACACACACACACACACACACACACACACACCACACACACACACACACCTCAAACAAAGCAAAACTAAACAGAAACACTCATTATGATGCTTGGATTACTAGTTTTACTTAATATTATGAATTAATAGTTTATTTCAAACAACAATAGAAAGAAATTACAATGTAAAACAAACTAAAACAAAGATAATTTGCTGTGAAAAGAAAAAAATATAATAAAATAAGATTAAATAATAAATATTAGAACTGATTCATCAATTTACAAAACATTTAAGTCTTGAATTCTTAAGATTTGCAAAGAATGTACCTTTTTATCACATGCAACCATACGGTAGCTACTCTGTCGTTTATTTACAGTTGTGAATAGAATAGTACATAAGTGAAAACAAGTGGGTCTTTAAATGCTAAAGCTGTACACATGTATATTTTATTGTGTATTTGTATCCTACTCTTTGATAAATTATATGGCCCAGACACTGTTACACTGCCATAACTAAGGAGATAACCATAAACCTGGACAGGCTTATAGTATTTTAACTGACCCAGTAGACACAATCTGCATTTTAAGACCTGTTTAGTACACTGTTCCTTTGTAATGGTGTCATGGTAAGCTGTGTTGATGACAGATGCTATAAGCAGGTGCTGTTTTCTGTCCACCCAGGGAGGAGGAAGGGGGAGAGCACTTGCGTAAACGCTCCCTGCACCTCCCTTTCACCTACGCCACGGGAGAGGCCCTGCTCTACCAGTCCAACCACCCCATTGCGGGCTTTGGCAACAGCGCCTACGAGAAGAGTGGCGGCAAGGCCAAGAAGGGCCGGACTGACAGGGCGGCCAGGGAAGGCCTGGACCCTGGCTCCCTTCTCGGGGCGCTGATGAGCCAGGATGAGTCTGTGTACGTCTGCCAGCCGGCGCTGGAGCCCAAGCTGTCCTTCCACAGCAGCCTCTTCGGAGATCAAGGTGACTTCTCTGAGTCGGACCCTCTGGCCTGCACCACGGCTGGGACGACCCCGCCAAGGGTGTCACTGGACCGGAGCCGTCCACCAGTTTTGACCCGCTCCTCGCCACCCTGGACTCCCTCTCCCTAGGAGGACACAGGGTGTCAGAGGGAGACGAGGAGGCTTGTTCCAACAGGGAACTGTTTGGAGCTCTGGAGGGCCTGGGGCTGAGCGCAGAGGACCTGGAACTGCTGCTGCTGGATGAGCGGATGATCCGGGTCGAGATGGACCCCGACCGCGTGCCCACACTGGATGACCTGCTGACTAACGATGAGATCCTCTCCTACATTCACGACTCCCTGGAGGCAAATGCTGATACAGCAGAGGCGGGAGGGCCGGTGCCTCCAGGTCTTGCCTCTGCCACTGCCACAACAGCCACAATAACAGCACCGGAACAACCCCACCTCTTCTGCCAACAACCTCTCTCTTCTGCACACTCAGTACCCGCACCACAAGTCTCTCCCCATGGGTCAGGCCCCCATTGTCCAGCTGTCCCAGCAGATGCAGCAGCACCTGCAACATGCGGCCGGGAAAGTGGCCCAGACTGGGGCCAGCAGAACAACCACATGGTCATTCTTTGGTGAACGGACAGCTGGTAGGGCAGAATCAACCAATCGCCAACGGACAGTGGACAGCCCAGGGCATACTAGCTAGCACGGGGATCCAGGTAGCCCACGCACAACAGATATTTTTCACGGTAATGCCTCGGAGCTGGACGGGGAGCTCCAGCGACGGCAAGCGCAAAAACACTACCTCCAACAGTGCCATGCCAAACAGAAGGGGCCAACCTCAATGGACTGTGTGGCGTCCCAAACACAGGGCACTCAGCCGGCAGAGCCCAGTGGCAGGACTACAACTTCAGCCACCCGGGAGGGAGCCTCTACAGCAACTCCTGCGTCAGCAACGGGCACGCGCCCCTCGCCTCACTGACGCTTGTGTGGATTACAGTATGCCTGGCATCGATGACATGGATTACACCGTCAACGGTGGCGGTCTCTTTGGAGAAGCTGGGCAGCAGCAGGGGGCCGAGGCGACGGCCTCCTCCTACCAGAGGATGAGCCACAAGCGCAGCAAGAGCAGCGCCCTCCTCCCTTGGTCCAGGTGCTGTCGAGCCTCTCCCAGTGCCCTCCCCCCACGCCACCCTGGAGCAGATGCTGGGAGTGAGCCAGCCCTGCCGACAGCTGCCCTCGCTGGACCCTTACGGCTCGGTCACCTCTGAGTCCCTCATGACCCCAACCACAGTAAGGTGAGGCCACCCAACACGTTGACAAAGAAGGGGTATCATGGAGGCTGTTTTGTTAACATTATGGGAAATGCTCACCGTCTTCTCCAGAGTCAGACAAGAAGATAGGTACCCATTTCCTCTACTGTGCGTCCAGTAGAAAGCTATCTGGCTGCAAGCTAGCGTATAGCTTAGCACAAATGACTGGAAACGGATATGGACCACTAGGCCCCAACATGCTTTGTTTTGATATATTTAGGGAACATGACAGAGAAAGGAAAAATAAGGGGAGCAATAATGATGCTGACTTGATTCATGGGACGAGAGAGAGAGAGCGAGAGAGAGAGAGAGAGAGAGAGAGAGAGAGAGAGAGAAGGGAGAGGGGGGAGAGAGAGAGAGAGAGAAGAGAGGAGAGAGAGAGAGAGAGAGAGAGAGAGAGAGAGAGAGAGAGAGAGAGAGAGAGAGAGAGAGAGAGAGAGAGAGAGAGAGAGAGAGAGAGAGAGAGAGAGAGAGAGAGAGAGAGAGGAGAGAGAGAGAGAGAACAGAGACAGAGAGAGAGAGAGAGAGAGAGAGAGAGAGAGAGAGAGAGAGAGAGAGAGAGAGAGAGAGAGAGAGAGAGAGAGAGAGAGAGGCCAGGATAAGAGAGAAGGTTTTGCCTCATGACACCTGCAAAAATAAATAAATAAATAAATACTAGTCAGCATTTTGGATTTCAAAGGGGACTTGGATTTCATTGTGTTCCTCTGCTGGACATAGTGACATAGTGACTATAGTGTATTTAGTGGATGTGACGGGGGCCGGTCTGCTATTGGGTTTGCTTAGTATACATCCTCTGCTGCAAAACACAGAAGGTGACCACAGGCGGATACTAAGTGCTAAACATTTTATTCTGGCGGTTCCCGGCAGACTGAGCATTAAATTGGCGGTCTATTAAAGGGAATAACCTTTTCGTAAAGATCGAGGTACATTTTCAACACAATGTTTAGAGCTCATCTATTGTAATTGTACATAATACTTATTGTACATTAGCTCAGAAGATGCAAATCTTTAGATGGTTTTCTAATCCTGCCATTGGTGTGATTTCCCCCTCTACAATTAGTGATAAACCGTGACAGTGTATTCATCAGCAACTCCTATTCACGTTGACCCTAATTGTTTATCCATAACCTCAGCAGGATAAACTCTTCTCTGCTCTCATTGCAGATGGAAATGGCTGCATTCTGAATAGTGCTTACCCAGGAGGCTGTGCTCTGCCCAATGGGAATGGAGTGGTGTCCCCTGCTGGCCAGATGCCAGGTTCTGACTCTCTCCCCATTCTCCCAGACCCACAGGCACGGCTTCTACCTCTGACTGGAAACAGCAACCGCAGCTGGACACTGAATGGTCTTAAGCACCCAATGACTGGACCAGCCTTTTAGAACTAGATGACATGGAAAAACAAAGCTAAATGTAGGCCTCAATGGTTCTTTTTTTTTTTTTTTTTTTTTTTCAATGTTTTCTATTTCTACACTGAATAATATTATCGTTTGAGTTCTTTGTTTACAGTAATGCAGTCAGAACGCAAAGTTGAGTTTATTCAATTTTGAACAAGACAGAGAGAGAGTAAATATGAGTTTTATATATATTTATTTTTTAAATCTTGTGAATTTTTGCCCGGCCCCTCCCATACCCTCCCCCCACCCTTAGCTTAAAGGGGAACAACACCCAGATTAAGAATTCCAATGTTATTTCCATGGCCTCGGAAGGTTCAATCAGCATTTGTGATGAGCAGCATGAGCCAGAAACCAGAGAAGTAAGTCTCAAACGTCTGATGTCATCAGGTATAAAGTCTGGAGCTGCTCTATAGACAATGAATGGGATGTTTGTTTTCGTTTGTATACCGAAACAAGCTTTATTCTTCTGTAGTGTTCTCCGTTCTGAAACAGGACATATACCCATGTACCCTGGGAACATTCCCCTGGGTGCTCTCAGTGTCATGTAATGCAATCTTCCCCAATGCATTGTCTATGGAGCAGCGTCAGACGTTACACCTAAACACGTCACAAATGTGAGTTTTAGCACTCACTGGTTTTTTAATTAGGGAGAGAGCGTTGTTTGTTTTCACTAATATATTTGGACCGTCTTAACCCTTTCACTACCACACTACCAAAGGCTTAACCCTTTCACAATACAGAAGGTTAACCCTTTCACTGACACACAACAAAGGGTTAACCCTTTCACTACCACATTGCAGAAGGTTAACCCTTTCACTACCACACTGCAGAAGGTTAACCCTTTCACTACCACACTACAGACGGTTAACCGTAGTGTGGTAGTGAAAGGTTAACGAAGGGTTATGTATATAACCCAGTTCTGTGAGTTATGGTGCGCTCAGCACCTGTCTGCACTGTACTTCACTTCGTGCACGAGCACTGAATAAAAAATTCCACCATGTACCTTTACATCCCAACATCCATCTGACCACACCCCCTTCCGCTTACCTTCATAAGCAGGTGTGTGGTCACCTACTCGCCTCCTTCCCAAACTTTCACCACAAGGCGAGATCAAGGGCCGCAGCGGCGTCCAGGTGCTGAGCGCACCATAACTCACAGAACTGGGTTATATACATAACCCTTCGTTCTGTGTCGTTATGGCTTGCTCAGCACCTGTCTGCAACAGGGGCTGAGCGGGAGCCATAGCCCGACAAATGTACCCCGCTGAGGCCCCCCACAACCATCAGACCGGGGAGGACCGAGCCCCCCCGACCCTCCCTAATGGAGGATACTCCCCCTATTGGAGGTTCACGGGAGGGTGATCCGACCGTGCGAAGAGGCACTCAAGCAACCCAACGCACAGGGTGAGCAGACCGTGGCTTGACCCCACGACTACACACACGCACAACCCGCATGCCACCCGGGAATGAACGAAGGAACAACCTCGTTACTGCCCCCAAAATCACGGGGTCAAGAGCAATCCCAACCTCGTGGCAAGGCCGTGGCAGCGGAGCGCGAAGGAAGACCCAGACCCACTGAAGGGACTGGATCCCCTGAAAAAAGGGGGCCCGGAGAGGTCAATGACGCCAGGCATCAAGACCCCACCAGGTGGTCACTTAGTGACACCGCCCCCCACATCGCCAGCGTATTCGGATAAGGCCCCTCCAAGAGCGGGCCCTTTCCCCCCAATAGCACACCGCCTGGCATACTGACCCTGCAGAACAGGCAGTCAGCATGGCCGTAAGCACTCAAAAGGTTAACCAACGGAAGCAGGCAGCGTACCGGGGAAACCAGGCAACAGGCTGTAACCTGAGCCTGGAGCACTGCGGACGAGACAGGCGCCAAAGGAGTCAGCTGAAAACAGCCCTCCCGGCGGAAGGGGCAGATGCTGGCGTTGTTGATCACCATAACGAAGCCTCCATCAAAAAAAAACCCAGAGGGGTCAAGGCAGAGAAGGCTGACATGATTGGCAGACGTCATGAACGTGCAGGGGCACACTCAACCGGACAACCCGGGAGTTGACACTGCTCCAACACACCAGGGAATCAACCACCCTGTCGTTACCATATGCGGTGGTTGTTCCTATAACCCCTCAAGAAAAAGGGGTTATCCCAGGTCTACGGTATCAACGAAACTTTACTTCGGACCGGGCCCGGCGGCTCGGGAAGCACACAGGGTTACCAGAGGAGGTCCAGAAGACCACCCCAACAGCCCTCTCTCCGCCATGCGTGAGAGAGGTGCGGAAAAGAGAACCAGCCCCTTATGATAGTGCCAGGTACAAAAGAGTTTCCAACAAGGGTCTCCATAACGCCTAACCTTGTGACGCCCCGGGCTGACCTGGCCTTTTTCCCCCTGAAAAAAGCCCAAGTCCCTCAGGGTACCAGAACAGCAGATCTGCATCCCCGGCGGACAAACGGGTTAACTGACCTGGACCAGCGTGACCAGAACCAGTCCCGTGCCCTAACCACGCCGACATGCCTACTCCAGGAGAAGGGGCAGATATGAGTGTTGATCTAAAACATGAAAAGAGGGCGCCACCCAGACGGGCCGGTGTGAACCGCGCTCGGTGGCCCACCCCAAGGGCGTGAGACCCCTCTACCTATGTTCAGATCCATTCCGTTATCATCCCCCAGATATGAACGAGAATCCGTCGATCCCAGTTGCTTTATAAAAATGCAGTTTTAACAACAAGCAACCAAGGCCTCCTAGCTACCCGCATGATTCTTAACAGAAACACCCCGAGCTAGCACCATGCATGCGTCAGTACACAACCACATCAATGAATAGGCTATTTAGACCCTTCATTGAATACCCAAAGCGCCTGGGAGAAACGACAAGAAGGGTGTGGTGCTTCCTATACTCCACACTCTTTTATTTAAAAAGAAGGAAGCACCAACTGACATGAATCCCATTTGACACAGCTGAGGGTAAAAACTGTTCACATTTTTATATCCAGTCACAGAGGATTTTAGACTGAAATTCCCCAGAGAGCCTTCCCACGTGAGTCATAGAATGAAAAAGCCATGGTAACTTCGAGTCATGTGACCAACCGACTCAAGTTACACATAAATTGAGCGTAGTGGACCCGTAAGTCCTACGCTCTATCCCGACACTTTGACAACAATAGATTGTACGTACAGATCTAACTCACGGAAGCCATCGTCAACAGCAACGTGCGTAGTGACGTGTGCTATGACGGGGGGAAACCCAACACTCAATGCCTGTTAATAGGAGCAGAGTCAAGGCAACCCCCCCCCCCCCCCTCCCTGCCAAGTCGCCTAACGGCTTGGCCCTGACTGGCCTGACAGGAGATGAGTAAAAACCCCCTGACCAATCAGAAGAGGGAAGGAGGGGTTTATTCGGTACCCCCTCACAAGCCCTTCCCCTCTGCACACAACAACAACTTTAGCATATGATACCTTTGGTAGAATGCTAATGAAATAGCGCAAGCTAATACAATGCACGCTACCCACAGATAACTGTGAACAGGGTTTACAACAAAACCAAGTCGCGTGTGTGTGTGAATCCTACACCCGCATCCATGTTGTACATAGAAAAACACTGATAGAGAGAGCGAAACGGCTGGGCCGTGGTAGGTGTTCATACGAGCATTACTGCAACTAACACAACAGTGTTGTAGCTCAACATTACTTGTGTAAGCAACAGACCATACAACTAGCCTCTACCTGCATGTGGAGTCTCAGGCCGAGGTAGAAAACCTTTCAATACCGAGTGTAGGCTGCAGACCTTGCTTAAGCTCATAACACGAATGTAACCCTCCTATCAATGCATACTAGTGAAGATTCACACTTTGCAACCTCATCATATGTTTGGTGAAGAAACACACAGTTTGTTAACAAAAAATACAGTCCCCCTTTAGAGGGGACTTTTTATTTCTGAACAAAAGTATATGAGAGGGCCGGGGAGGGGTAAACAGAGGGGACCGCAGGGGAAAAAAGTCACTGGGTCTAGCGGCGCCTGCCGCCTCGAGCCACTCGGGATTTGCCACCCCGGGGAGCTCCGGAGGGACGGTAGACAATCGGCGGCTGGTCACGACGATCCCTACCGTCTCCTCCAGGCGCAGATGGGCCGGCTGCAGCGGCGGCGCCCTCTCTCCTCCTGGCCTTCTTCGAAGGGCCAGCAGTGGCGGTGGTAGCAGCAGCAGCCACGGCGGAGGAAGCTCGACGACGTGGCAGCCGTCTGACTCCACCGGCGATGTCGGGAGGGGGAAAATGAGGTTGGAGCACGGAGCGCTCCTCCTGCATTTCTCTGCACATCGAGGTCATCAACTGCAGGGCCTTCCCGAACAGTCCAGCATCGGAGAGGGGTGCCGTCAGAAGTGGAATCCTCTTCTTCTCCGGCACACGGGCCTGCTCCAGCCAAAGGTGGCGCTGGGTTAGAGTTGCCAGGGCGCGCACTTTCCCAGCGGCTATGGCCTGCGGCTGAGTCAGATGCAGGATAGCTCCTGCCGACTGGGTGAGCTGGTCATGTTGTACATCACTCAGCTCCATGCCGCCCGTCAATATCCCGGATCTTATTTATCTGCCACCCTGGTGTAATGGTTAGTCATCATACCTCTCATGCGGACGACCTGCGTTTGAATCCCCCCCCCCCCTTTTCTAATTTCTTTTTTTTTGCGCTGTAAATGCTTCAATCTGGTGCACTTTGAGAGCTATATAAAGAATGACATCCTCAATGCATGTAGATTTATAATGCATGTAGATTTATAATATTTTAACTTAAAACTAGGCTACTTTTACAAAAAAAAAAGAAAAATTTGAAAAAGGGGGGATTCGAACACGGGTCATCCGCATGAGAGGTATGAGGACTAACCATTACATCACGGTGGCAGATAAATAAAATATCCATTATATATCCATTAATGGATAAGAGAGCCGTACGTCGGCCGTCTAATGAAGTTAGATTTATACAGTACACTTTGACTGCTGAATTGACACGTTTAACTTATTCATTCTTTAATTCAGCAACATTAATGCTTCTTACTGTTACTGTTAGAGACTGTGCTAGACAGCATAAGCGTGGCGCGATGTGTGGAAAGCGGCAGTGAAACACAGCAGCCGGCGTTGCCACCTCTGCCGCTGCCGCGGGGCCGCGGCGTGTCACGTGGCCGTCGCGGTGCCAGCTGCGCGATGTTAGACGCGGCAGCCAGAGATTGTGTTCCGGAGATAAATGACTGGTCGCTCCAGTAAGCCAACCGCCTCGCCGATTTCCCTTGAGGAACCGGCTTGCGTAACGGCTCCCACACCACCTCCGGACAGAGGAGCGCGGCCATCGGCCTATCAAGCCGTGGCACGCCCTCTCTCATACCTTCGACCAAACCTGCCACCCACGTAACTTGTACGTAGGCGGGGGTGAGGCCAATGATGTGGGACACCACCTGGCCCCGACGAACATAGGCCCCCATTGAGGGGAAAAATGGGTAGACAACGTCCACCCCTCTCACCGGGCGACGCTGCCAGAGATGACCTATTAGATCATCAGGGACAGGAACAGGCAGTGGCTGCGGCAGCGGCACGCCGTTTGCGACTGCCGCCACCGCCATAAGCTCGGGAAACAAAGCCTGCAGTTCCCCCTGCAGACTTTCCTCCACCGAGCCCGCATCCCTCACATACAGCAGGCTTCTACTGGTCAAGGAGCCACACTCCGATGTGGCTGATAGTAGGGCATCTTGCCGACGAGTCAGAGGTTCTTCTCCAACATCTTCAAACAAGGCGCCCCAAGGAGACATTTCACCCCCCTCCAGTGTTACCTGGACGGGCGGGATACATGTCTCCACCGGGCCTTCAAATAAGAACCCGTCCGCCTCTACCATGTAATCCTCTG
This sequence comes from Notolepis coatsorum, assembly GCF_963971535.1. Classification (NCBI taxonomy): domain Eukaryota; kingdom Metazoa; phylum Chordata; class Actinopteri; order Aulopiformes; family Paralepididae; genus Notolepis; species Notolepis coatsorum. The sequence continues at coordinate 182,498,761 of NC_140169.1, forward strand.
TTTCCATCGGGCAGGCAGAGACCGACGCATCCTCACTGGGCTCCAGCAACTCACCAAACCCAGGCCGTTCGCGTCTGCAAGCCACCATCAAATCCTCAGGAACCAAAGGAACCCGCCGCTCAACAGCGGACGATTCCCCGGAAGCAGAGGAACCAGAGCCAGGACCAGGCCATCGCAGAGGCGACGGCACCGGTGCACCAGCTCCTTGGAGAGGCAAACTACCCATCGGACGCCTACCGGGCGTGGCTGCCAACCACGAGAGAGGCAACAGCCCTGCACCAGGACGCACGACGGAGGCGGAAATGGAGAACCGCTGGTGGAGAGTGGCTCTGCGACTCTCCGAAGTAGACATTATGACTTAGATTTTTCGATCGAATATTTATGAGAGAAGAAAAAAATAAGCACAATGTAAACACGTCTCAACTTTCTTCAGCTAACAACCTCGTCAAGTGGGGATCTACCGAAGGCACTTCCTTGTGGTGAAAGTGAAGAAGGAGGCGAGTAGGTGACCACACACCTGCTTATGAAGGTAAGCGGAAGGGGGTGTGGTCAGACGGATGTTGGGATGTAAAGGTACATGGTGGAATTTTTTATTCAGTGCTCGTGCACGAAGTGAAGTACAGTGCAGACAGGTGCTGAGCAAGCCATAACGACACAGAACCAGGGCCGGATTACCGACCGGGCCGACCGGGCCGCGGCCCGTGGGCCTCGAGTGATGAGGGACCTCAAAAAAAAATTAAAAAAATTAAAAATTAATTTTATTTTTTATTTTTTATTTTTTATTTTTTATTTTTTTGGAGGCCCCTCGTCACTAGAGGCCCCAATTTTTTTTTTTTTTTTTTTAACTTTAATTTTTTATTTGTTGAGGGCCACTCGTCACTAGAGGCCTTTTGGAGGCCCCTCGTCACTAGAGGCCCCAAATTATTATTATTATTTTTTTTACTTTTATTTTCTTTTCTTTTGGAGGCCCCTCGTCACTAGAGGCCCCAAATATTTGTTTATTTTTTTTTTAACTTTTATTTTAAACATTTTTGGAGGCCCCTCGTCACCCCACATTTTTTTTTTTTTTTTCTTATTTTGGAGATCGATGTCATACTGTGACACTGAATGATTGGCACTGACTGACGCTCTCTGATTGGCCACTGACATGTTTGCCCAATCGCGTGACGAGCTGTGTCTTTGCCCATTTCCTCGTCAAACAGCCTGCAAACGGTATATCGCCATGCTCTAAGACAAACTCTAACCTTAACCAACTTCGAAAGAGTGCCTAAGCTTAACCGTCGAAAGAACTTGCCGTCAGCCCGTCACGCTCTAAGACAAACTCTAACCTTAACCAACTTCGAAAGAGTGCCTAAGCTTAACCAGTGTAGAAACAGGCATCGGCCAATCAGAGAGCATCTTGCCAGAAATGCGGCTAGGTTTAGAAATAACGCGACTAGGGGCCTCCACACTACACACTAGTACTAGTACTAAATACCTATATGTCCCTATGCCATAAATGTCATGTATGTTGTGTATGTCATAAATGTCTATATGAATTGAAAATGGGGGACCCTGATGTAAACAAGACAAACGTCTTTCTCAGGTCTGCATCCCCTGCCTTAACAATTGTGTGTATTGAGCCGTACTGTATTGTACCCATTCTGCAATCTGTTAAATAAAGTTTTCATTCATTCAGTAAAAAAAATAAAAGAGATACATATAAAAACGCCACTGTGCGTGCGTGCACGTGTGTGTGGGGGGGCCTCCACAAGAATCTGGCCCAGGGGCCTCTGAAGTCTTAATCTGGCCTTGCACAGAACCTTCTGTAGTGTGGTAGTGAAAGGGTTAGACCATAGGAATGACATGTATGAATTCTTAAATTTGGCGTAGTTCCTTTTTAAGTATAACATTGTAATTTGAGGAGACATTAACCCCCAACATGCCTATACATGCTGCCTATACATGATACCGGCATCAGTGTTATCATTCGTGACATGACAGCAGGATTGGTAAATGGTTTCTAGTCATAACAACAGGAATGTAATCTTTTTAAACTCAGTGTTTTTTTTTGTTTTTTTCCTTTTCGTGTACGAGTTTTATTTGTCAATGATGAGATTAAGTCATATGTTTGGAAGAAGAAGAAAAAAAGTATAGACTATTGAAACAATACAACATAATATCCTGCACTTTATTTCCAGCACCCACTTACGCAGACGCTGTCGTTAGGGATCCCGGGGGTTATGAATAACTTAACAGCCAATCTTATGCTGATCTCATGAAGCTACTGTTACTGATGTAATGGGAAGTCTGTAACGGTTGTGTTTTTTTTTTCATCCTTATGTTGAGGTGCATTTCAGATAACGGTTAGATGTTCCTCACAGGCACTTCTGTACAATTCCCTCTTCCCTCCACTTGAATGATCTTTTTGTTTATATTGTTGTCGATCTCCATCCGGGTGAGTATTATTTTTTTCAGTACTAGTGTTAAAAAGGTACAACTGTGACCTCATAGCATAAGACACTTGATTTAAAAAGAAATCTGTATTTATTCATGTCCTGCAACAATGAAGATCAATTGATTTCTTTCTTTCCAAGCACACGATAACATGAGACATTCTCTCGGTCAAAATGATTAGTTGAAATACTTTGGGATCATATTGTCGCCCCTTGCTTTCCCCCCAAGGAATCAGCCACAGTCATTTCAGCGAAGGCAAACCCACGTCTCATCTCTCTTATTAATTCATACTTTACATTTCTTTTTAAAGTATTACCGTACTCTTTTCACCCAGTTTCATAATGACAAGGTGATATGAAGCCAGGGTCTGCATGTGTACAGTACATGTGAGCTAAGAACAGTTACAGAATGGCAAATACTGAAAACCAAATGTGAGTCGGCTCTTACAAAAGGTCTCTTCTGAAAGGATACAGTTTTGAATGTTTCATGTACATAGTAAATGATTTGGGAAGTCATACCTAATAGAAATATTTCATCATGAAGATGCTGAAAAGAGATTTCCATGTAGTCGTTACAATAATGTCATTACTGTTGATATTAATGTGATCGGTATTATATGTTTTTAAGTTGAAATGTGATACACGAGTGGTTACATGTTGTCAAAATCATCTTGTTTCTTTACCCTCTGTTTTCTTTTTTTTCTTTTTTTACAACGAAAATGTTTGATATATTTAATATGATTGATGTGAACTGTTAACAATGTGATAAGAAAATATGTCTAAATATAGCCTAAATAAAGGCAAACAAACATTGTTTTGAGAAATACAGGTATGTAAATAATCTTCTTGTCAATTCACTTGTTTTAAGCACTATTTTTAAAACACTGCTGCTTATCGAACTCATGTTGAATCGGTTTTCATTGTATACTGTAAATACTGAAATCATGTTGCGAAACAGTTGGACTCTTCTGACGGTTGGAAAATGGTGCCATAATACGTACTGAGACTTGTTAGATAGGCTATAACATTGGAAAGTTTTAATTTTGTCTTTGGGCGTAGCCACATATTTTAACATGCTAACAGGACAAGATGTTACGGTGACATTTTGACCCGTGTCCTTTGACTGCTTGTTTGAAATGTATTATATTGTGTCCTTTGAAATAAAGGATTTCCGCAATCACATTGGAAAAAAAAACCTGTCTTGCAAGCATATCTTCAGTCACCCGCTTATCCATCTGACGATCATGAACGTTTTTTCCTGTTTAAAAAGAGAGTTTACCCATCCCCCACTTGGACAGTATAAAGTAAGGTTTGGCGTCTAAAGGGGAACTACGGACACATTTCTGAATCTATACATGTTATTCCTCTGGTCTAAGAAGGTACAAAAATATTAGTGAAAATGAGCAACTCTCTCCCACATCCAAAAATTTCTGAAGCTGGTCTATAGATTTGTATAGATCGCACTGAGAGCAGCCGGGGGAATGTTCTGAGTTCATAGGTACATTCTCTGTTTCATAACTGAGACCACTACTATAGACAACTACTATTTGGCAATGGAGCAGCTCCAGACTTTATACTTGATGAAATCACAAGTTTGATTCTTACTTCTCTAGTTTCTGGCTTTGGGAGAAGTATTGATTGAACCTCCCAAGGCCATGGAAGTAACATATTCAAATTGTATATAATTGTGGTGTTCCCTTTTAGTTTGAGCCAGACTTCCAGTCAGTGTCAGTGCATGTTACGTTCCTAGATAGGAGTTTGGTTTTATAATGCATTTAATGTTAATTAAATGTTTTATATCACGCAATCAACCTTGATAGATCATGTTTTTTAGTTTTTTTGCCCATAATACAATAATAATAATAAACAGAACATCACCAGACAATAATAATAACAATAACAATAACAATAATGACAATAGAATGACAAATAACAAACAAAACAAAAACGTTATAAATACAGAACCTAAAAATAAAAACTAATTATATTACCAGACAAAAAGAAATTTCCTCCCCCACTCCCCCCACCCCAGGACCAACACCCCAACCCCACTCCGCTGCTAGATAGTGGCCTTAACTTTCACGGCCGCTGCGACCCACAGCTCAATGTTGGCCTGTCCCACCCCAATTACCCGTGCAGTAGAGTCAGAGACCAATTAAGCATTGTGAGTTTCTCAGGTTGTTTCCACCTCATGGCTATCAGCTTCTTGACTGCAGTGACACCCGCCAGAATGATTATTTTTTGTTGTATGGATGCCGGTAGTAAGGATATATCATTTAGGAGTAGTGTTGGTGCCGTAAGTGGAATTGTTAGGTTACATATGTTTGAAAGTTTAGTTGTTATGGATTTCCAAAAACTAGCTACTGGTGGGCAATCCCAAAACATGTGCATATAAGTGCCAGTGGCCCACAGAGTGCACAAAGTGCACAGTGAGTCGGTCACCAGTCCCATAGCAAACAGCTTCCTAGGTGTGAGATATGTCCTATGAATATAATTCAAATGTATTTGCTGGTGATTAGGGTTGCGGGAGGCTAATGTAACATTAGTCCAAATATCATCCCAGTCAAACTCAGAGTCTAATTCTGGAATGATCCCTTGCCAGACTGTATCCAATGATACGTTTTTATATGTAGATTTGATTAAGAGTGTATCAAAATCTGAGACAAATCCTCTTGAGGTTGTTCTGTCCCTGATAAGCTTAATAAAAGGGTGTGGGTGTAGTGCTTGAGCCCACGGTACCCCATGCGTCCTGAGCGCCGACCTTAGTTTCAAGTACATTTACATCTACATTTAGTCATTTAGCTGACGCTTTTATCCTAAGCGACTTACAAGTTCTGTATGACAAGTCATCAGGAAGGGCACAAATCTATCAGCTGAGTAACAATGTTCATCAAAGTGTTGAGTGCTACAGTGTAGGTTAGTATATTAGGACAAGTGCATGACAATAAGGTTAGTTAGGGTTATTTATTTTATTGTGCGTCTTTAGTCAACGGCGAAAGATTGGATGGGTTTCGGCTGTCCTAACTGTGGTGGGCAGTTCATTCCACCATTGTGGGGCAAGGACTGAGAATAGGCGGCTTCTCCTTGATGAATGAATGAATGAATGAATGAAAACTTTATTAACAGATTGCAGAATGGGTACAGTGCAGTACAGCTCAATACATACAATTGTTAAGGGGATGCAGACCAGAGAAAGACTTTCGTCTTGTTTCCACCAGGGTCCCCCATTTCCAATTCATCGTAACATATATGACATACATGACATACAGATAGACAGTACTGCTACATCTATACATTTATGACATACCAGATTTGCAATTACAGTACTGTATTTGTGATACAAAAAGAGTCCAGAAAGAAAAGAGTATATACATTAGGCGTAGAAACTGTACATTGGATTGGGTAGGTGGGGGTGGGACTGTAAATTGGAGGTGGGTGGGGGGGGGGGGGGGGGGGGGGGGGTAGGAGTGGGGGGGGGGGGGGGTGTTGGCGGGGGTTGTGTTCGGACATTTACAGGGGCCAGTTTCGAGTTGCAGTCTCCCTTAGGTGTTTTTTGAGAGTGTTTTTGAAAGTGGGTAGTGATTCACATTCCTTTACAGCTTTGGGTAGGGCGTTCCACATTGATGTGGCATAATTGCGAAACGTGTTTAGTCCCTTGTTTGAGCCGAATCTGGGTTTAACATGATTTGTGGAGCTCCCTCTGGTGTTGTGATCGTGGTATTCACTGACCTTTGGGAAGTATTTAGTCATGTACATGGGTACCTTGGTCGTGTAGTGTATCTTGTAGACCAGGCCCATTGCAAGTTGCTGTACTCTGTCGTCTACTCTAAGCCATCCTAGGTTGTCAAAGTGGGCAGGGGTGAGGTGGGTTCTAGGAGTAAGGTCAAGCAGTAGTCTGACCAGTTTGTTTTGAGATGTTTGTAATTTTGTTTTTAGCGCCTTTGAGGTGCTTTGGTACCATGAGGTGCAAGCATAGTCGTAGTACCCTTGAATGAGTGCTCCTGCTAGAGTCTTCAGGGTATTCTTGTTTACCAGTGAGGAGATCCGGTACAAGAAACGAGTTCGTTGGTTGACTTTTTTTATTACATTGGATGCCATTTTGTCACAGGAAAGATTTGCCTCTAGGATGGAACCCAGGTAGGTAATATCTTCTTTCCTTGTGACAATATTGTCACCCACTGTAACTGAGAAGCCGTCGGTCTTGCTGAGTTTGTTATTTGAACCGAAGAGAATGGACTCTGTTTTGCCCATGTGTAATGATAGTTTGTTATCAGCGAGCCATATGCAGATTTTGCTTAGTTCTGAGCTGAGGGTTTTTTCAACCTGTAATTTGTTCTTGTCAGAGACCAGCAGGGCTGAGTCGTCCGCAAACAGGAACAAGTTGCAGTCACAACTTAAGCTGACGACATGTCATTTGCATAAATTAGGAACAGTAGCGGACCTAGTATGCTTCCTTGTGGAACACCACAGTTTACTGTGAGGGGGGGGGATAGGGTACCGTTTACCTCCACCATCTGCTCTCTCCCCTCCAGGTAGGATTGCATCCAGCTCACTGATAGACTATCAAAACCAATTGCTTTTAGCTTGTCAATCAGAATGGTGTGATTGACAGTGTCGAAGGCCTTTTGTAGGTCCAGCATGACCATGCCGCAGTATTTGCCCGCGTCCACCTCTTGTTTGATGTGGTCGTTTAAATAGAGAAGGCATGTGTCAGTGGAGTGGGATGTTCTGAAGCCAGATTGGAATTCGTAGATTAGATTTTTTTCCGCAAGGTATTTTTCGACCTGTTCGTATACAATTTTTTCCATGACTTTCGAGATGGAGGTAAGGATAGAAACAGGGCGGTAGTTGCCTGGGTCTAATTTACTGCCTTTTTTGTGCAGAGGGGTCACTCTCGCTATTTTGAAGTCCTTGGGGACGTGTCCCTGTTTTATAGAGAGGTTTATTATGTGTGTGATGACTGGGGTGATGGCGGCTGCTGAGTCTCTGAGGAATTTGGAGGGGATGTTGTCATGACCAGTGGCCTTGTTAGGTTGGAGGGCGCTCAGTTTTTTGAGTACCTCATCTGTTGTTACCATTTCCAGTTTGAAGTCGTCTTTGTGGACCCCTAGGTTTTTGTAGTAAGCTACTATGTGTTCTACCCCATAATGCCCTGAGTGGGAGGGTAGTTTGTTTACCAGTGTTGTGGCTATGTTTGTGAAGAAACTATTTAAGTAATTGGCTACATCCAGCTTTTCTGTGATGAGCGTGTTGTCCGTCTTTATGTTTATGTTTGAGAATCTGGTTTTAAGTTTTTTACTGCAGCCTAGTTGGTTATTGAGTAATTTCCAAAGTTCACGCGGTTTGTTTTTGTTTTCCTCGGTTTTGTCATTGATGAATTTTTTCTTTGCTGTTTTGATCATGGAGTTTACATCATTTCTTAGTCTGTTTCTTTGCAGTTTGAGTTCAGTCACGTGGGCTTGGAGTTCACTGCTCGTGCTTATATGATGACCCTGCCGGAGCTCGGATAGGAGTGGGTCTGAGACGGCCAGAAGATGCAGAGCGTAGGGGTCTTGAGGGTGTGTAGTTAGAGACCATTGACCGGAGGTAGGCGGGAGCGGTTCCCTTTGCCGCACGGTATGCTAGGTCGAGGGCCTTGAAGCGGATACGTGCAGCAATGAGGAGCCAGTGCAGGTCCCTAAGAAGTGGGGTGACATGGGCTGACATCGGTAGGTTTGAGATCAGGCGGGCCACTGCGTTCTGAATGAGTTGAAGAGGCGTGGTGGCAGTGACCGGAAGGCCAGCAAGCAGTGCGTTGCAGTAGTCGAGGCGGGAGATGACTGTTGATTGGACGAGGAGTTGGGTGGCTTCTTTTGTCAGGAAGGGGCGGATCCTTCTGACGTTGCTCAGGAGGAATCTGCAGGTTCAGGTTGTCGCTGCGATGTGAGTGGAGAAGTTCAAGTGGTCGTCGAGGACAACACCAAGGTTCTTGGCGGTCGGGGACGCGGTCCCAGCTGCAATCTCGACTGTGATGGAAAGGTCGGTCAGGGGGGAGGATTTGGCGTGGATTTGGCGTGGCAGGTGGAGCAATTCTGTTTAGCTTAGGTTCAGTTTGAGGTGGTTGGTCGTCATCCAGGCGGAGATGTTGGACAGACAGGCCGAGATCCGCTCAGAGATGTGGATATCTGAGGGAGGGAAGGAGAGGAAGAGTTGAGTATCATCGGCATAGCAATGATACGAGAAGGCATGAGACGTGATAATGTTACCCAGAGATTTAGTGTAGAGGGAGAAGAGAAGGGGTCCAAGGACCGAGCCCTGGGGGACACCTGTCCGCAGGGGGTGGGTGGCAGACAGGGTCCCTCTCCATGACACTTGGTAGGAGCGGTCATTGAGGTATGATGTCAGCCATGTCAGCGCAGAGCCAGCCACTCCCATTCCTGCGAGGGACGCGAGAAGGATCTGATGGTTGACTGTGTCGAAGGCTGCAGATAGGTCTAGGAGAATCAGGACAGAGGAGAGGCCTTTCGCTTTTGCTAAGTGAAGTGCCTCTGTGACCGCAATGAGGGCCATTTCTGTGGAGTGACCAGTCCTGAAGCCTGACTGATTAGGGTCTAGGAGGTCATTCTGTAAGAGATAATCAGTGAGTTGGTTGGATACAGCACGTTCAAGTGTTTTAGAAAGGAAGGATAGAAGAGAGACAGGATGATAGTTGCCTATGACGGTGGGGTTCATGGTTGTTTTTTTTATGAGCGGTGCAACTCTGGCTTGTTTTAGGGAGGAGGGGACCACCCCCAAGTTGAGGGAGGAGTTGATGGTTGCAGTTAGGAATGGGAGGATGTCTGGTGCTATGGTCTGGAGGAGTGGGGAGGGTAACTGATCCAGCTGGCATGTAGTCGGACGGTTCGACGTTACCAGTATCAGGGTCTCAGTGTCTGTAATGGGAGAGAAAGATGACAGAGTGAAGGATGAGGTTCTCGATTCAGTATTTGGAATGGGTGGGGGTTGGGAGAATGAGCTTCGGATGCTCTCCACTTTTTCCTCAAAGAAGATCGCAAAGTCTTCGGCAGAGAGAGATGAGGGGGGAGGGGGTGGGGGGAGGGAGGACATGGTAGCATGCAGTTTGCGAAGGTTCTTGGCAGAGGCCTCGATCCTATGGTGAAAGAAAGAAGCTTTGGCAGTATTAATGGTTTTGGAGAATGTTAACAAGAGGTTATAATATAATAATAATAATAATGCAGGACCTGTCGCAGAGGTCTTTAATTGACATGCAACAACACTCAATGTTAGCGGCACACACACGCCGGAACACACACACATGCATTGTCTGTAGGATCGCCGATGCGATACTCCTCTGCGCTTAACCCATCCCGTGGTCCTTCCCCCCAAGGGCAGCCGGGAGCAGACGAGGGCTGTCAGCGTTAGCGATCTGTTGCATGTTTTTCCATTGGGTTTCTCTTATCGGGGGGGGGGGACCGCAAACTCCACACTGAAAGGCCCGGGAGATACCCCACCTGGGTAACTGGCATCATGGAAACCCAAGCGGGAATCTAACCCTGGACCTTCTTGCTGGGAGGCGACAGTGTGATATGGTTGTGATATGTGGCGATGTCAGCAGTGAGGCGTGACTTTCTATACTTCCTCTCAGCCGCTCTCAGGACCTGTCTTTGTTCTCTCACTGCATTCGTCAGCCATGGACTGGGTGGTGAACGGCGGGCAGGTTTCTCAACGAGGGGACAGAGCTTGTCGAAGGAGGTTGCAAGGGCTGAGAGGAGGGTGGAGGTATGAACTCCTCTCCCATTGAGGAGGTCGAGGTGCCATGGGCATTTGACAGCACACGACCTCTGTACATTACGCCATGTTTGAATCACGTGGGATATGATCAGTCCATATCGTAATTGCCATTTTGATATGATATTGGAGTATACTACATAAATGTTCTGGTATCCTGTTCCCACTTTATCCAATCAGGAGAGAGGACTCCACACTGCAAAACTGATCGGACAAAAATAAGAAATAAAAACCAGTTTTAAGCAAATGTGTGCTTGAAAAAAGTACAATAATCTGCCAGTGCAGTAAGCAAATCAGCATCTTTAACTGGGGTGTTGTGTTTTGTAATAGAAGTTCTGAGGCCATGCTTTTATTAGAACTAACTAGGCTAATGTTGCCCTTTGTCCAGGTTTACATTAGAACCCTTAGAACCTCAGCTTAGCTTTGTTCAAAATAGAAGGGAGGGAGGAGGACCATGTCCTATTTTGACGGAGCTAAGCTGAGGTTCTAACAGTATCTACAGTAAACCTGGACAAAGGGCAACACCATTAGCCTTGTTAGTTCTAATAAAGGCACAGCCTCAGAAATTCTATTACAAAACACAACACCCCAGTTAAAGGAGCACTTCACCCAAAAAAGATCAATTATTCACCCCATGATGCCTTGAATTCATGAAGATTTTTTTTTCTTCTTGGATGTCTCCACATAGAATAAAAAAAAAGTAGAAATACTTAGTGAATTGAAGTTAATGGAGATTTGGTTTATCAACAGAAAAACGATATCAAAACATCCCTTTACAAACTCTCTCACAACGTGTGCAGTAGAATCCAAGTCTCATTTATACTGGTGTAAGCGCTGCCTTCAAATGGAACTTGTGTTTTCACAGGGTGAGTGATTGATATACAAATTATCACGTCTGGGTGAAGTGCCCCTTTAACATTTCATTTCAACCTTTATTTAAAATCGTAAGCTTCTGAGGTTTCCCTCATTTACAGAAACGACGATTGTACAAATGTAAACAATACATAATAAAAGCAATATTCACAAACAATTAAACACCAGAGTAAAAAAAAAGAAAACGTTTAAAATAAATGAAAAAGATCAGCTAAAACAGTTACAGGTGGTCTGGAATTTGGTCTGAATTTGTTGGAGGCTCTCCCTTCCCTTGGTCTGTTTAAAACGTATGATTTCAGAGTCTGAAATCATACGTTTTAAACAGACCAAGGGAAGGGAGAGCCTCCAACTTCAGAGAGAGTTGGAAGACATTCCATGAGTTAGAGGCATCAAAGGAAAAAGCTGACTTCCCTAGATCAGAACAAACTTCAGGGACCTTAAGAACCTTCCAGTCATTCGATCGAGTTGAATAGGTTCCAATATTCCAATCTAACAGTGAAGAGATATAAACAGGTTGTTTACCAATAAGGGCTTTCAAAATAAATAAGTACCAGTGTTTGTTGGAGGAAGTTAGGAACGACGATGTTTAAAATGCCTATCTGACGTCCTGGTGGTTCTGTGCCGTGAGCCGAGCCACAAACCATGTGGCTGTGAAGTTGTGGGTTCGAATCCAGCTCACAACTTCCCTTCCCCCCTCACGTATTTCTGTTACTGCATCGACAAGAGGAGTAAGCCAGACGATGCATACAGTGCCGACTGTCTTCACACTAGTAATGCTTTACGGTCCGCGGGCTGCCAGAGGGGAGCACTGGCAACATGGGTATGGAAGGAGGAGGAGGAGCAGCAGTCACAATATTGTGATAGTCGGTTTGCCATCACAGGCCACGCTTCAGTGAGCTGTGTGTCCAAACAGCATCACATTCCTTCCTCTCCCCTGGTTAGCGATGGAGATGTGGGGGAGCCAAACGGGGAACCACGGATCAAAACCCCATTACAATTTAAAAATCAACAACTCCAGAATGTGCAATTAGCAATGTCAGCACAATACAGCTCATTGTTGAAGGCACACAAACATACCCACTATGGCATGAATGCGAGTCACTGGTTGCAGGATCCTACTTTTGACACGATGAGCACTTCAGGTAGTGTGAACCTGTGTCCACTGACTGTGTGTGTTTTGTCTAGAAGTGTATTCACCGTTATTACCACTAAGTGATTATGGTGCTTTGTTCGCTTTTAGGCAGCTCTATGAAACCATTCATTAGCAAGCACCCTCTCATTACCCTGTAATACCCTGTAGTCGTATCATGTACTAGTGCCCTGTACTATGTACACGTAGTTGTAACGGTTGGTCTGTCTGTGTGTAGGCCTGGCCAACACACGTGTCTCCTGCGTTGTGTTCTGGGCGTGATGCTTAGTGACGAGTCAGCACACATGGACAACTGTTCATCATTTATTCGTGGTCTGCAATGGAGAGCCACCTGCATGAAACGAGTGGTGGAAATATCACAAAGGAACAGCGTCACAATATACTCGTCAAGTATTTCACATTGGGTGCTGGTTGCAGACTGAACCCAAACCGGAAGGTTGCTTCTAACACGCACTAATAATTGACCCGGAAGTGCAAAACTCTCGAACGTGAACTTTCCCAAGTTACGTTCAGATAAAAGTGTCTTTGGTATAAAGAAATAATAAATAATAAACAATAAACAATTGTAACCACTTGTACACATTTGTAAACAGGATTTGGTGACATTTCAATCCTTAATAAAATAATAAACAATGTTCATTTGACACTTGTTACATAGTCATAGGTTGCAAACTATTTGAGTGACCCAGGACTCCACAGGAAGCCAATTGAGCTCATGAAATTATAGATACGAAAGGTATCTCCAGTTACATGAGTTAGCGCAGAGCTTCAAAGCTAGCTGTCAATCACTCCATTCTGATTGATAAGCTAAAAGCAATTGGTTAAACTTTTGATAGTTCATCAGTGAGCTGGATGCAATCCTACCTGGAGGGGAGAGAACAGATGGTGGAGGTGAACGGTACACTGCCCCCCCCCCCTCCCAGTGAGCTGTGGTGTTCCACAAGGAAGCATACTAGAACCTTTCTAATTCATGCAAATGGCATGTCATCAGCTTGTGACTGCAACTTGTTCCTGTTCGCAGATGACTCTGCCCTGCTGGTCTCTGACAGGGACAAGTTGCAGGTTGAAAACGCCCTCAGCTCTGAACTCGGCAGAATCTGCACCTGGCTCGCTGATAACAAACTATCATTACACCTGTCCTGGGTACAACGGAATCCATTCTCTTTGGATCAAATAGCAAACTCAGCAAGGCCAACAGCTTCTCTGTTACAGTGGGTGACAATATTGTCACAAGGAAAGAAGAACTTGCCTACCTGGGTTCCGTCCTAGAGGCAAATCTTTCCTGTGACAAAATGGCAACCAATGTAATCAAAAAAGTCAACCAACAAACAAGATTTTTGTACAGGATCTCCTCTCTGGTAAATAAGAATACCTTGAAGACTCTTAACAGGAGCACTCATTCAAGGGTACTACGACTATGCTTGCACCACATGGTACCAAAGCACCTCAAAGGCCCTAAAAACAAGGCTACAAACATCACAAAACAAACTGGTCAGACTACTGCTTGGCCTTACTCCTAAAACCCACCTTACCCCTGCCCATTTTGACAACCTAGGATGGCTTAGAGTAGACGACAGAGTACAACAACTTGCAATGGGCCTGGTCTACAAGATACACCACACCACTAAGATACCCAAGGTACCTGTCTAAATACTTCCCAAAGGTCAGTGATGTCCACAACCACAACACCAGAGGGAGTTCCACAAATAACGTTCAACCAGATTCGGCTCAAACAAGGGACTGAACACGTTTCGCAATTATGCCACAATAATATGAATCCCTACCCTCCTTCAAAACCGCTCTCAAAGAGCACCTACGGGTGGCTGCAATTAGAAACTGGCCCCAGTCAATGTCAAATCCCCCCCCCACCCAACAACCTCCAATGTACATTTTCTTCCCCTTCGGATGTATATATTTTTTTATCTCTTTTTCTTACACAGTACTGTATATTTGTATGTCTTGTATGTCATAAATGTCTTGATGAATTGAAAATGGAGGACCCTTATGTAAACAAGACAAAAGTATTTTTCTGGTCTTCATACTCTTAGTCTTAGCAGTTGTTAGTATTGAGCTGTACTGTACTGTACCCATTCTGCAATCTGTTAATAAAGTTTTCAATCAATCAATCAAGCACTATGGTAATCCCAGAACAACCATTGGCTCCTTAAATTAGATGGCTGGATAGCTACCTAATAATCTTTGTGTTAAACATACTGTACTGTTAGATCATATTCACTGTTTGCAAACCTTATGCAACGCTAGTGGTTGTAATGCCTGCATAACATTAGCTTATAGCTGATGACAACAAACAACAAACTAGTTCTAGGTATTATTCAGATTCCCATGTGCCACAAGTGTTAGTGTTCAATGCAAAACACATGGAAGAATGAATACATTCTCTTTATTTAGATTTATTTAACAAATCTAAATAATAATAAATATATATAGGCTTATCATGGTATAAACAGGATAATGCCATTTGAGCTGAACATTAACATATTAATGGACTCTGATTTACACCAGATGGTTCTCTGCCTCAGCCATTAAAATATGTTCTGTATCACACTTAGCTCACGCTCAGCGTTTCATGCATATATCTCGCTTCAGCATATATACACTGAATAATTTCACAAATGTACCTTTAATGCCCGCATTCATCTGGCCACACCCCCATCCGCTTACCTATATAAGCAGGGATGGTGCCACACACTCATCTCCTTCTCAAATTTCATCACAAGCAACGTGTTGCTCATATGCCCACTTGACATGGAGAAAAATATTGGCTGGAAAAGCAATGTTTTTGAGGAGAGGAAG
This sequence comes from Notolepis coatsorum, assembly GCF_963971535.1. Classification (NCBI taxonomy): domain Eukaryota; kingdom Metazoa; phylum Chordata; class Actinopteri; order Aulopiformes; family Paralepididae; genus Notolepis; species Notolepis coatsorum. The sequence continues at coordinate 182,513,800 of NC_140169.1, forward strand.
AACAAGGAGATACGTTGACATCATATCTTTATTTTCTCTCTCACTATTTTCGAGAAAATACGGCGATGTTGTCTTCGTCACTGGAGTGTCTGGAAGATGGTGATCATTCTAAAACCCTCCACCGGTTTTCGTATTGGGAGCACGCTGCTGCATGCTTCTCAACTGCAGTTCCTTGCTGTGTTGGTTGGGGTGAAACCTTTCAGGCCACAGCTGAACTGTGTGACGCGCCGCTGTTGTGAGGAGCGGTGGGTTTCAGGTTGGGTGAGTACTGTTGCTGGCAGGCTTCACTTGTCTGTTAGTGCTATGGGGGCTAATTGACAATGTTTATGAAAACCGGCCCCAGGCTAGGGTCCTTTGTTCAGCCGCCTAGGCGACAGAAGACCTTGGTCTGAAGACCATTGTAGTTTTAACTAGTGGGCCGCGACCATTAACACTGGTGATCCCTGTGTTTCCTGGACGAGTGGGTATCTCTCTGTCCCGTGTTAAGCCCCATCTTTCATATCCAAATGAGAGTATTCCTTCACAAGGAGATATGTGCATAAGATGTTCGATAGCGGAAGATCTATGTTCAAGTCAGCTACACAGGCCAGTTTGGTATTGTGCTGATTCCGTCGGGTGTTGGTAAAATCACCGTTGTAAAGCTGTGTTGACATCTTGTTTCTCTTTTCTCTTAAAAAGTGAGGAGGGTTTCAGAACGGCGGCCTGTCTGGGTGAGTGTTATATCATTGTGTACAAGTTCAGGTGATAGCTGCTTAGCTTACGGTTAGCCAGTCAGCTGTTAGCTGCGGCGTTAGCCTGCTGGGATCACTGCGTGGCCTACAGAGGTTGGGCCTACTGTTAGCCAGTCAGCTGTTAGCTGCGGCGCTAGCCTGTTGTGATCACTAGGAAACGTTAGCTTGCTGCTATCGGACAAGGCCAGCGCGAGGTAGCTTCGGCTACTCGCGCGCCGCCGTGAGCTCCCCTCTGGTCGCGTGCGCCGTTCGCTCGGCGTCTCGCGAGCAGGGGCAGTAGCGACCGACAGTTGGAGCGGCCGTTAGCTTAATGCTACTCTGTTGAACGTGCTTTGATTATAACATGTTTTACACTCTTGACTACGACGTCATCTTTGACAGGGGATGTTCGTCGATCCTGCCCTGAGCCAGGACGGCAAGGATTGCGTCAACAAAGGGACCGTTGCGACGGGTAGAGCGGCGACGCTGCCCAGATCGAACAACACAGGATGGCTGTGTTTCTACGGTGTCTTGAGACTGCACTTCGCTGATCTACGCTCCGGGGAGGACAAGGTTTGGCCAGACCTTATACGCGTCTTTCTGGCTTTACCTTCTATATGTTTTGTAAATAACGCTGTTTTCCATTACCGCCATACCAACCTGAACACGCCCGATCTCGTCCGATCTCGGAAGCTAAGCAGGTTCGGCCCTGGTTAGTACTTGGATGGGAGACCACCTGGGAATACCAGGTGCAGTAAGAAAACGTGTGTTGCTGCAATACATTTGGGATACAACGCGAGTTTTGTGTGAACTGTCTTGTCACTGGTAAATAGCTTCTCCGGGCAAATCGGGTTGTTGTTACAGATGTGAAAATGATCTGGTTGTTGTGTGAGAAACATCATGTGTGTTGTTATGTACCGTGTACTCACAACTAAGGGGTAACTAACCTATGAAGCTATGCTTAGTGACAAATGAGTAAAGAATTTTCTTTTCTCAGCCTGTGATGACAATGAACAGTGTGTTCACATATTAACAGGTTTTCCTGTTTTAACTGGCCGTATTAAGGGTAAAGCAGGAGGATTGTGTTTTCCCCCCGGTTCCCTGGGACTTTTTCATCCTCCTATCAGACATGTTGTTGCACTACATTGTGTCTTTTGTGTGGTAGGGATGCGATGTAACCCTTAGCTTGATTGCTGAGGTTGTGCTAAAACTGCTGGAGAAACTTTATTTTCCTAAAAGAAAAGATTGTTTGGTCGCTGTCGTGTGTGCTTAGCAAGGCCTGTGGCCGATACTAATCGAGAATTATGTATTCTCTCATTATGAAAAACGGCGTTCCTCTGTAGAGTGTTTTTGCCATTTTTTGTAGGTGATGATGGGTTGTGTGTGTCATGTGACCTACAACTGGGTTGGACTGGCCACAGAAGCACATGTGTATGTTGGTCCGGGGCTCTTAGAGAGCCCTCTCTATTCTGTGTTTTTTCCTTAGTAAAAATCAGATAGCAGGTTAGCTCATGCGCTGTGTGAAGCTGTCAAACGCTTCATAGAGCTGACTATGACTGTGTCATATTCTCTTTTTGTCATTACATCGTATCATGGATGTGGGGTCGTAAAGGGGTGAACTGGTAACCTTTCCTCTCCCCCTTGTTTCTGTTGGTCAGGGGTACACCCCCTGTCCTTCAAGGTTCCTGTCACGTTGCGGTTCGGCACGTTACGGGGTGGGGGGGGGGGGGAGGGAGTTTCCTGGTCCCACGGCCTGGAATATTGGGCGTGTGCACCGCAGAAATTCCCCCGCCATAGAGTACGTCACCGTGCGCGTCTCTGTTGGTAGGACTTCCGTGTGCTGTTCAGGTCCATGTGATGGATCTGTTTCGGGGGGGGTGGTCAGGGCTCCTCCTCACCAAGCGCCTATTCGGGCCTTCTGTGAGTTCGGACTCCTCCTTCCATGTGAGGGAGCCTCCATCAGAGTACAGAGCCTTCCTCCTCAGATTGTCAAAGTGAGTGGACCCTCTAGAAGGTGTCCTATTCTATTGTGTATGTATTCGATTCAATTCGATTATTGAGTGTGTATGGGTTCAGTGCCTCTTCCCCGGAGAGCCCTAAAACCAATTTTTTACATGGCTCAAGGTGCAATATATTCTTTTCAATTTGTACAGCTCGCGTGGGAAGTCTCTCTGGGGATCCCCGTCTCCTTCCTATGGGAGGGTGGTGGGATGTAAAAATGTGAACAGTTTTTACCCCCGGCTGTGTAGACTGGGATACATACTGTGGGTGCTTCCTTCTTTTCTATTCAAAAAGTGTTGGAGTTAGGAAGTGTCAAACCCCTCTTGTCGTTCCCCTGGGCGCCTTGGGGATTCAATGACAGGTCTAAATAGCCTGTTCATTGATGGGGGTGTGTCCCGACGCACGTATAGTGCTAGCTCGCTGTAAACAGGCGACTGACTGGCACGCCTTGGTTGCTTGAGGTTAAAACTGCGTTTTTATAAAGCAACTGAGATGGGGGTTTTTCCTCTTCCGACGACCACATCCCACGACCTGGGTTGGTTATCGACGGATTCTCGTTCATGTCTGGGGGATGATGACGGAATGGATCTGAACATATGTAGAGGGGTCTCACGCCCTTGGGGTGGGCCACCAGGCGCGGTTCGCCCGAACGTCTGGGTGGCGCCTTCTTTTCATGTTAAGATCGACACGCATATCTGCCCTTTCTCCTGGAGTAGGCATGTCGGCGTGGTTAGGGCACGGGACTGGTTCTGGTCACGCTGGTCCGGATCAGTTGAACCCGTTGTCCGCCGGGGATGCAGATCTGCTGTTCTGGTACCCTGAGGGACTTGGGCTTTTTTCAGGGGGAAAAATGCCAGGTCGGTCCGGATGTCACAGGGTTAAGCGCTATGGAGACCCTGGTTGGGTACGTTTTTACTCAGCACTGTCGTAATGGCTTACGGCCATGCCAACCTGTACACGCTCGATCTCGTCGGATCTCGGCCGCTACACAGGTTGGTCCTGGTTAGTACTTGGTTGGGAGACCGCCTGGGAATACCAAGTACGGTGTGCTTAGGGGCTGGTTCTCCATTATTTTTCGCTCCTCTCTCGCGCATGGCGAAGAGGGGCCTGTTGGGGTGGTCTTTGACCTCCTCTGGTGACCCTGTGCTTCCCGTATCGCCAGGCCCGGTCCGAAGTAATGTTTCGTCGACCCGTAGGCCTGGGTTAACCCTTTTTTGAAAACTGAAACACTTGTACTGCGGTATAGCCGGTGTATACCCGCAGGTGTGTTTTGGTGTTTTTTCTTGAGGGGTTATAGGAACAACCACCGCATTGGGTAACGCCAAGGTGGTTGATTCCCTGGTGTGTTGGAGCAGTGTCAACTCCCGGGTTCACCGTTTGAGGGTGCCCCTGCACGTTCATGACGTCTGCCAATCGTGTCAGCCTTCTCTGCCTCAACCCCTCTGGGTGGGTTTTTTTTAAATGGAGGCTTGGTCATGCAACACCGCCAGCTTACGCTCCTTCCGCCGGGGCGGCTGTGTTCAGCTGTCCCCTCTGGCGCCTGTCTCGTCCGCAGTCTCCAGGCTAGGGTTAATAGCCTGTTGCCTGGTTTTTCCCCGGTGCGCTGCCTGCTTCCGTTGGTTAACCTTTTTTGTGTGCTTACGGCCATGCTGACTGCCTGTTGCAGGGTCAGTGTGCCAGGCGGTGTACTATTGGGGGGACGGGGCCCGCTCGGCTGAGGGGCCTTTGTCCGAATACGCTGGCGATGTGGGGGGCGGGGCACTACGTGCCCACCTGGTGGGGTCTTGATGCTGGCATCATGGACTTCTCCGGGCCCCCGTTCCAGGGGGTCCAGTCCCTTGGTGGGTCTGGGTCTTCCTTCGCGCTCCGCTGCTACGGCCTTGCCACAGGGTTGGGTTTGCCCTTGACCCCGTGATTCTGGGGGCAGTAACGAGGTTGTTTCCCTCCGCTCGTTCCCGGGTGGCATGCGGGTTGTGCGTGTGTGTAGTCGTGGGGTCAAGCCACGGTCTGCTCACCCTGTGCGTTGAGTTGCTTGAGTGCCTCTTGGTTGTGGGGGGCCTCAGCAGGGTACATTTGTCGAGCTTCTAGCTCCCGCTCAGCTCCTATTATGCATGAAACGCTGAGCGTGAGCTAAGTGTGATACAGAACGTTAGGTTATGACTATAACCAAGTTCTGTTAACACTTAGTGAACGCTCAGCGTCTAGACGCTGCTGCAGGCCCTTGATTTTTCATTGTGCTGAAATTTGTTGGGAAGGAGATGAGTGTGTGGCACCATCCCTGCTTATATAGGTAAGCGGATGGGGGTGTGGCCAGATGAATGCAGGCATTAAAGGTACATTTGTGAAATTATTCAGTGTATATATGCTGAAGCGAGATATATGCATGAAACGCTGAGCGTTCACTAAGTGTTAACAGAACTTGGTTATAGTCATAACCTAACGTTTTCTTACCTATGTTTGAGAGGAGGTATACAGTATTTTGGTGTTTTCAAAATACAAAGATACTGTCCTCAGAAGTATAGTATCTTGTTGACAAGTATGACAATTTTGTAATAGCAGAAAAATACTAATTACAAAATACATACAAGTACACTGTAATAAAACATTTATTTCAAATACATGTAATGGAAATACTGTCCATACTGAGGGACATGAGGGGCCCAGGAGAGACATCTGAGGAAGGGACTAAAGAGGAGCCCATGGGAAATGTTTGGTTTTGTTACAAGTGGTAAGCTTTTAAAGCTACCATATCTCCCACATGATGTGGATGCAGCATAATATCAGTAGGTATGTATCGTACTTTGTCATTATCAAAATCCTACCATAGGAATTCCACTGGAAGGATGTGGAGGGATAAATGTGAATGTATTTCAGAATCAGAGCCATACGGTAGGAAGGATTATACAACGGCATGCACATTTCTCGATTCTGATTGGCTGAAACAGTCCATTTACACATGTATATATAGGGCACAATCCACGCTCCTGGTCCCAGGACCCGCCCACAACCGAATCACATCACTCCGCCGTGCTGATTCTTCGGAGAAAACAAGATGGCGGACAATAATCTTTAACAAATGGATATGTTGATAGCGTCATAACGACTAAATATAAAGCGATTCTGTCACGGCGAATGTCTTAGTCCTTTAAACAATGTTGGATGATGTAATTGATGGGTCATGAGTCATTGTAGAACAAAAGAAAAATCGCGGATTGATTGATTGATTATTTGCAAAAAAAATCTTCTTCCTTCCCCCTGACTGCAGCGCTCACTCTCACACTGTCCGACGCTGGCGTACCCACCCACCCCCACACACACACACACATACACATTCACATATACACACACACACTCCTGTCTGCAACGGCGGGGGAGAGTCAGACTGAGAGAGAAGCAGCTGAGTGCTGCGCTGTTTTAAGTGAGCATGGTCTATTGAATTGATTGATTGGTTGATTGCTAATTTTATTACTGTACGCCTGGTTTCCAACTGGTTAAGTTTAGGCCCTCTAAAGTAGGTTTAAAAAAATAAATAAAAAAATAGGGCGAAGAAAACTTTTTTTTCCCTATAGGGCAAAGAAAACGTTTTAATTTGTTTTACCTACTTTCTATAGAAGCATCTAAGAATGAAGTTCTATAGAAAGTAGGTCTGCATACCCTTAACAATTGTGTGTATTGAGCCGTACTGTATTGTACCCATTCTGCATCTGGTAATAAAATGTTCAATCAATCATTCCAATAACACACAGTTGGATGTGTTAGTTTGTTGGATCCGTTGGATGCACTTCCGAGCTGCTTCCACATGAGGCAACTTCTCTCAATCATTCCAATAACACACAGTTGGATGTGTTAGTTGGTTGGATGCACTTCCGAGCTGCTTCCACATGAGGCAACTTCTCTCAATCATTCCAATAACACACAGTTGGATGTGTTAGTTGGTTGGATGCACTTCTGAGCTGCTTCCACATGGAGGCAAATTGTCTTTTTTGTTGTTGTGGGAACTACTTTTTCTGGCGGATGGTTTTTTCAATAAATCTTCGATTAATGTGTGTTTATTGTATAGCAATAAGGTTGGATGAATGTGGCAGTTGTATAAAAGCATTACACCACTTGCAGTCGTGATTTGTGAACAATAAACCATGCCTAGGGGGGTCTAGCTGGGGGGGGTAGCTTAGGATGAGGGGGGGGGGCAAAAAAGACACTACTAGACATCACTCAGGTGTATTATTGATGCTCTCATTGATACTATGTTTGTTTCTGAAGTGTGTGTGTGTGTGTGTGTGTGTGTGTGTGTGTGTGTGTGTGTGTGTGTGAGATATATATAGAGAGAGGGGGGGCTTTGGTAGACTATTGCATTGGTCCATTCATTGAAGATGAACGCAATGCGACATCCTTTACTAGGCTCACCCACCAACAGTGCAGGTACTGAACTGCTGATCCGAATGTATAGGTAAAAACCATATTATGCGTTTTCATCAATAAAAAAATTGCCAAAAAAAATTCCGCTTACGCGCGCTCGCATTCACTGGGGGCCTACAAATACATTCTTTCATGGGGCCCAGAATCTGGAGCTACACCCCTGCCCCTAGGCATGGTTTATTGTTCACAAACCACTCCTGCGCGTGATGTAATGCTTAAATGAATCAGTCCTTTGATCACATGTCAACTTCGCCTCCACACAATATATAAAAGAAAGTTACAGTATAAGAACTATTCATTCATAACAGAAATGGTGGAACGAACTTCCCACCAGTCAGGACAGCCGAAACCCACCCACATGTTCTGCCGTCGACTAAAAACACACAATTATCTAAAATGAAGATGGAACTTTTTTTTTATTAAAATAAAAAATACTAACCATTGTACTTTTTACTATCATGCACTCTGCTAAGGAATCTACCTTGCCTATATTAGCTACTACCTACTATGCTAATATGTCTATACTACTATGTACTCAAGTTCAACACTGCTTGACGAACAATGTCACTACCCTGTAGCTGCCAGAGTTGTATCCTGCTGAGAATTTGTAAGTCGCTTTGGATAAAAGCGTCAGCTAAATTACTAAAAATGTAAAAATGTAACATGCAAGATGTCCATGTCTTTGATTGCCAGGTCAAATATGTATTGCTGTGGGGATAAATCATATCTGTAAGTGTTCTTCTTGACCAGTGGAGGCTCATACACTGGTGTTCTGATGAGAGGGGTCAGAAGAACGTCGTGGAGGTGTGAGGGGTCCACGATGATCTCTCTGCACGAGTGCAGCCTTGCTTTTGTCTGACTGCTTGTTGTATTGTATGAGGCCCTCACTGTCCAAGCAGAGCACTTGTTATTATCAGCCGTGGGGAAATGGAGAGCAGTGTCAGAACACAAATACAAGTAAATTGTGGATCAGCAGTAGCCTATTGATCCTAGGTATAAACATATAGCCTAAATCAGACAATGGCCACACATGATTTCAATGTGTTTAGGAAAGCAGACGGAATCATTGATGAGAAATAAAAACCATGGCGTTTACTAAAGCATCAAAATCCACTAGTGGGGGCGGCCGGGTAGCGCAGCGGACCAAGCGTCTGCCTACCACCGCAAGAGACACTGGTATCGAATCCGGCTGTCAGCGGTACCTCCGGCTTGGTCGGTCGTCCATACTGATACAATTGGCAGTGTCAGTGGGTGGGAAGCCGGTGGGGTGTATCCTGGTCGTTGTAAACAGCGACTCCTACAGGTCGGTCAGGGCGCCTGCACAGCGAGGGAGGGAACTGGGGAGGGTAGTGTGATCCTCCCGCGCGTTACACTTCCCCAGTGAGAGTCCTCGCTGTCAGGTGAAAAGAAGCGGCTGGCTGTCTCCACATGTGTCGGAGGAAGCATGTGATAGACTTCAGGGCTCCCTAGACCGGCAAGTGGGGGGGCAAATGCGTGCAACGACCAGGAAGGGGCGGGGGGAATTGGCATAACGACTAAAATGGGATGGGAGAAAAATACAGAAAAGGGGAGGAGAAAAATGTTTTTGGAATTCACTAATAGGGCAGAATTGCCAAAAAGGTGGGTGGGCCTGGTACAAGCTGAGAAACAAATAAATCAGCACATCAAAAAACACATTAGATATTCTAAACAAATGAGGAATGTTGAAAGCTGTCATAGACCTTTGTTGAAAATTTTTATTTTAAAAGGATAGTTCAGATTTTTGGAGAAGTATAGAGAAGGCCAGAAGGAGCTGCATTGCGTCTTTGTAGACCTAGAGAAGGCGTATGACAGGGTACCAAGAGAGGAGGTGTGGTATTGTATGAGAAAGTCAGGAGTAGCGGAAAAGTTTGTGAGGGTAGTACAGGACATGTATGAGGGCAGTGCGACTGTGGTGAGGTGTGCAGTGGGAGTGACTGAAGGGTTCAAGGTTGGGGTAGGATTGCACCAAGGGTCGGCCCTCAGTCCTTTCTTATTTGCAGTAGTGATGGACAGGCTGACAGACGAGGTCAGGCAGGAGTCCCTGTGGACCATGATGTTCGCAGATGACATCGCAATCTGTAGTGAAAGCAGGGAGCAGGTGGAAGAGAACCTGGAGAAGTGGAGGCATGCACTGGAGAGAAGGGGGATGAGGGTGAGCAGAAGCAAGACCGAGTATATGTGTGTGAACGGGAAGGAAGATGGAGGGGTGGTGATGATGCAAGGAGTAGAGGTACCAAAAGTGAACGAGTTTAAGTACTTGGGGTCAACAGTCCAAAGTAATGGGGACTGTGGTAGCGAGGTGAAGAAGAGAGTGCAGGCCGGGTGGTGCTGGTGGAGAAGGATAACAGGGGTGATCTGCGATAGAAGGGTACCAGCAAGAGTAAAGGGAAAGGTCTACAGCACGGTACATTTACATTTTACATTTAGTCATTTAGCTGACGCTTTTATCCAAAGCGACTTACAAGTTCTGTACGACAAGCCATCAGGAAGGGCACAACTCTATCAGCTGAGCAACAATGTTCATCAAAGTGTTGAGTGCGGTAGTGAGACCAGCTATGCTGTATGGTCTAGAAACAGTGGCACTGACCAACAAGCAGGTGGCGGAGCTGGAGGTGGCAGAGATGAAGATATTAAGGTTATCTCTGGGAGTAACAAGGTTGGACAAAATCAAAAATGTCTACATCAGAGGAACGGCTCATGTTGAGCAGTTCGGGCAGAAAGTGAGAGAAGCAAGACTGAGATGGTTTGGACATGTGCGGAGGGAGGTGGGGTACATCGGGAGGAGGATGCTGGAGATGGAGCTGCCAGGAGAGAGGAGGAGGGGAAGGCCCAAGAGGAGGTTTATGGACACAGTGAAGAAGGACATGCGGGCAGCGGGAGTGACGAAGGACGACGCAGAGGACAGAAACAGATGGAAACGGATGATCCGCTGTGGCGACCCCTGACGGGAAAAGCCGAAAGAAAAAGAAGAAGAAGAAGAAGTTCAGATTTTTGGACATTAAGTGGTATGGAATGCTTGCTAGTAGTGTAGTTGATGCAATGCCATTAGCTTACTCACCGATTCCCATATTTTGGCCCAGTTCAGAGCGATCCAGGAAGCGTCAGACAGATACAAAACAGTGTCACCAGACAAGAAAAAGTATAAAAAAAAAAAAAAAACTTGGGCCTCAAGCAATTCATATGCTTGCTTCACGTTTCGAACAGGGCCCAGTGCATCACACTGGGACTAGCTCCAACACATGCCGTTGTGCTGAAGGATATGAAATGCTCGAGGACCATGGTTTTGTTGGAAATGGTTAACCCTATTAACATTACACGTCTTTCCGTCTTGTGACCAACATTTCTTTGCCTGTTGATCGGAACCAGGCGGCGGGCTAGAACTCAGGTAAGTTTAACTGAATCAATTATTTGAGTTCATACGTCATTGCACTTCTATTATGGCCGACTATACTACACCGTTATTACAACAATTATTAGTTTGATAATCATCTCATTATTAATTCATACCTTTATTCATACCTTATTTATACACATGCCTGTGTTAATTTCCCTCTACCTCTATATTATTTTAACTCTAAGATTTAAAATGAATGAATGAGTTCAATGACCATATGAGCACGAAATTAGCTTTGTGGTACACAACAGCTCATCATCGCCCTCTAGTGGGTCAGACCCTTTGCTGTTTTGTTCACTTAGAAAATACATTGGGGAGTGGGTGGAGACTTGGAAAAAAAGGCCAATATGACACAGGTCCTTTATTCACAACTAAATTTATTGAGACAAACTCAGATCTGGGCCGTGTTTATCCAAAGGCTGTGAAGCAGAAACGCTGTAAATGTTCTTCATGCCATGGGGTAGGGATGGGTACCGTTCACATTTGAACCGATAGGGTACCGGTACCGGTACCTGTGAATCGATATCGGTACCCAACGGTACCTTTTTTCTGTACTTTAGTCTCTAAAAATGTAATTTACCTACCTCAGTTGTGAAAAAAAAAATCAAAACATCAAATAACCACACTTTCGACCGTTTTCGGCTTGCCATTGCCCCGACTGCTTTGTTGTTGAATCAAGTAAAATCCTAGGTAAGCGTATATTGTGTGTGTGAACGTTGACGTAAAAAAAAAGTTAAAAAAATATATATATATATTTTTTTTTACAGTACCGAAATCTGGCACCGACGGATCTCACGTGAATCGGTACTCGGTAGTACCAACGTGATTCGGTAGGTACCTTTAAAAGTACCTAATTCGGTACCCATCCCTACATGAAGGCTGCTTTCCCAGGGGTATCCGACTTGATTCTTCTCCCCCAGGACCATCCCTTTTGATCAGTAAACTCCCCAGCAAAGCCCCTGCTGTCGCCCCGATGGCAGTCCCTGTTGCTGGCCGCAGTGGCCCTCTAACCGAGCTGACCACGGCTCCAACCACAGCCCCCAGCACAGCTGCTCCCGCTCTGAGCCACTGCTCTCTCCATTCCACCCCTGTTGCCTCCATCTCCTCGTGGGGGAGTAACAGCTCAGTCTGCGGCTCCGGGTTCTTCTCCTCACCGTCTGTTAGAGAGCAAGGACGGAGAAAATAAAAGAGACAGACAGACAGACAGACAAACAGAGAGAGACGGAGGACAGAGAGGTGGGCAGACAGAGGGGGCAAAGAAAGTACGTACTAAGTTCAGTGAATCAAAGATTTTCAAAATTGATCATCTTATTATCAAACTGATGAATATCTTACTCACAGACATCTGTGACATCTGTATGGCCATTCAAATGTACTGCAGATGCCCATCTCTGCGGTTTGGCAAGCTCCTCCCTCAAAGAGTTGAACTTAACCCTCACTTGATTCTTTTCAGTCTGTTTCAGTTGTTGACAGTGTCTCTGTATCCCTTCTACGGTGGCCTTGAGTTCTCTTCCTGTCTTTTCCTTTCCCCTCTCCAATTTTTTTCCCCAAAGTTCTTTGGTTTCTGTGTTATGCTCCATCTCCATACACTCCAATTCTTGCTCTTTCTTCTTACATGTCTTTCTGAGGGCCCCGGTTTCTCGCTCACTTTGGCTCCCTCTCTCCTCTAGCTCTCTCTCTCTCGCGGCACCCCTTTGCTTTGTGTCCTCCATCGCCTCATCTTTCTCCACACACATTTGATCCATTTGTTTCACAATCCTCTCTTTCTCCAGAATAACTCGTCGAAGCCGGTCATTCTCCTTCTCAGCCTCCTCTAATCTTGTGCCAATCTCTCGCTCATAGCCAATCATTCTCTCTTCCCTCTGCCTCTCACTCACTCTGCACCCCCGCTTCATATCCTCTATCTCCTCATCTTTCTCTGAACGTGTCCTGCTCATGTCCTCCAATAGCCTCTCCTTCTCCACAATGACTTGCTTCAACTGGTCATTCTCCATCTGGGATTTCACCAACCTTCTTCCGGTCTCTTCGCTGCTTTGTGCCCACTTCTTATTGCTTTTCTGGAATCTCCAAAGCATGCCGACCAAGTGTCCAGTATCGTTCCCCGCCGCTGTTTCCTCCACCTTCTCCAGCAGCTCTGTGACCTGTCCGCCTCCAACCTTGTTCGAGTTATCAAACACATGGTACCTATTGCCGCACTTGTCCACTAACCACCGGAGAGCCGGCCACCTCTCGATATGCTGTTCGACGGCTGTACATCCGAGTTTGTCCCCCCAGGTGAACAACACTATCGCTCTGCTCCACACAGAGTGTCCGAACAGGTCCAAGTGTTCCTCTACCTTCCGCCGGTGGGTTTCGGTGAATGTCTCGTCGCTACGTCCTCAAGAGCAGCGCGTCTCCTCACGCACATCTCAACGTTTCTCTTGGCATCAAAGAGCTGTCTGCCTAGTATGGTGTTTCCTGTCAAACTCTTCTCCAGCCAATCGCGCCCCAGGAGAACGATCCTCAGTTCCTGAAGGCCGTGTCTGCCCCCTGGTGGAGACAAGGCTACATTTACTAGAAGTCAAAGAACCTCTCTCTAGGGGATGTCTTATCATGGTGAGAGAGACTGGCGGCTGTCATGTTAATCACATTTCATGATCAGCAATGACAGCTATCTCGTAAACAAATCACATCAAAACAAAATGCTTCTTTTGGGACGGGTTGCATTGAACAGTCGGTTTACATTAATGTTACAGTATGTTTCAAGTTTGTTTATTAGTTGTCTTGTCACAATAAAATACATGTACTTTTTTACGGTGAAATGCTTGGTTCTGTTTGAGCCCCTGAGAGTGTGCTTCATACAGTAAAAAAGTAAGTAATATACAATATACAATCTAAATATACAGTACAATATACAGCCTAAGTACAATCTAAGTGAGTAAAAATGAGTAAACAGTGAGGTACAAATGCAAACAATGAGGACGAGGTACAAAACTTTAAGGTAAGGTGCAAATGCAAATGAGGTATGAATGTAGTGCAAATCTCTTTAATAAATAGGTCAATATAACGTAGTGTTAAATTGTCTAAAGTGGGTGTTAATTAATAAGGTGAGTGTTTGTTTAAAAGTGAGTGTGTCTGCATGTGGATGTTTGATTGAAGACTTTAGTCTTGTTTACATCAGGGTCCCCCATTTGTGTGCAATGAGTGTAGATGATGGGTTGTTGTTACATAGAGTCATTGAGCATCCTGATGGCCTGGGGATAGAAGCTCCTTCTGAGTCTCTCTGTACTGGCCATGAGACTCCGGTAGCGCTTGCCTGACCGCAGCAGTTCAAAGAGGCAGTTGTTTTGGTGACTAATAAGTCTTTGTTTATTCTCTTAGCTTGTTTGTTATATGACATCTGTGATTTCAACCAAGTACTGTTTCAGTAATGTGTCATAACATGACATCACTGGTCTAAATGTTGCATCAGAAAACGTACAAGAGACCAAACATACAAAAAAAAATAAAAAAAAAGCTATTTCTTTCAGGCGCTTAGCATGTAGCGCCGCACTTATACTATACTTATACTATATACTAATGTATATACTCTTTTCTTTCTGGACTCTTTTTGTATCACAAATACAGTACTGTAATTGCAAATCTGGTATGTCATAAATGTATAGATGTAGCAGTACTGTCTATCTGTATGTCATGTATGTCATATATGTTACGATGAATTGGAAATGGGGGACCCTGGTGTAAACAAGACGAAAGTCTTTCTCTGGTCTGCATCCCCTTAACAATTGTATGTATTGAGCTGTACTGCACTGTACCCATTCTGCAATCTGTTAATAAAGTTTTTCATTCATTCATTCATTCACTTCTTCAGTGACCTACCATTCCGTCCCTCTGGTCTGCAGGCCGCCAGACCCCTCGGTCCGTGTACGTTTTGATAGTTCGTTTTTCGTTTCAAAAGGAAAAACGAAAAAACGTAAAATAAAAACGGAAATACGAGGTGTTTCCTATTTCCGTTTGAAACCAAAATCGAAAAAACGGGGAAAAACTGAAATACGGACCTGTTTTTCGTATTTTGGTATCAGAATCAAATGAAAAAAAGGAGTCAATAATGGGCCGTGTACGTTTTGATAGTTCGTTTTTCGTTTTTGATGTGAAGAATGGAGAACGGAACCACGTGACAAGTACATTTTTCAATGTAAAAGCCATGCACGATCTAACGTTAACGAATATGTATAACGTTATGAATAAATACATAAATACATGCATACAGATCTATACCAGGGTAACGTTATGATACATACATTTTTTGTTTTGTGCATTTCATTTAGACATGATATTTTATTTGAAGTGTAATAGCCTAATAATATGGAAATAGCCTGTGTGGTCTGTATCCTAGTTCAGTGCAGTGGTCGGCAATAGGCGGCTCGCAGACCGAAATAGGTCCGCCAGCAATAATATCTGCCGATCAGATTATTTTGAGAATATGATTTGTGATGAAGACTCGCTTTATTGTATCGGAATCGGGAGACTTAGGTAAAGTTAGAAAGATATTCACAGATTCGAATTTCCGCGTCAATAATTCTTAAGCGAAATGTTTTTAAAACACAAAGGACACCTCTTTCCTATCGTAGTAAGGTAGACAATGAGCTACAACCTTACTTTCACCTAAACGAGGCGAGCCGGCCTCGGAGCTGTACATTTAATAACTAATAATAATAAATTGATCTATATGTGCAGTCGGCCTTGACGAGGCAAGTGCGCAGCCAGGGACCGTCTAAAAAGTGCAACACCGAAAAGAGGCACTGCAAAAAGATTGATTGATTGATTGATTGATTGATTGATTGATTGATTGAAAAGTTTATTAACAGATTGCAGAATGGGTACAGTACAGTACAGCTCAATACATACAATTGTTAAGGGGATGCAGACCAGAGAAAGACTTTCGTCTTGTTTACATCAGGGTCCCCCATTTTCAATTCATCATAACATATATGACATACATGACAGTACTGCTACATCTATACATTTATGACATATCAGATTTGCAAATACAGTACTGTTTGTGATACAAACATTTCCAGAAAAAGAGTGTATATACATTTGGCGTAGAAACTGTACATTGGAGGAGGTTGGGTGGGTGGGGTGGGGTTGGGTGGGTGAGGGCTGTACATTGGAGGTGGGGGGGGGGGGGGGGGGGGGGGTTGGGTAGGGGACACACACACATTTTACACTGTACATTGGAATACTGACAAAGCCTTACTTGGTCATTTACTGTACAACTAGGTTAGGACATTTGTAGGGGCCAGTTTCGAATTGCAGTCTCACGTAGGTGTTTTTTGAGAGTGTTTTTGAAAGTGGGTAGTGATTCACATTCCTTTACAGCTTTAGGTAGGGCGTTCCACATTGATGTGGCATAATTGCGAAACGTGTTTAGTCCCTTGTTTGAGCCGAATCTGGGTTTTACATGATTTGTGGAGCTCCCTCTGGTGTTGTGATCGTGGTATTCACTGACCTTTGGGAAGTATTTTGACATGTACATGGGTACCTTGGTCGCGTAGTGTATCTTGTAGACCAGGCCCATTGCAAGTTGCTGTACTCTGTCGTCTACTCTAAGCCAGTGTTTCTCAACTGGTGGGTCGCGACCCAAAAGTGGGTCGCGGGGCCATTTTGAGTGGGTCGCGGATGTGATTTTTTTTTTTTTTTTTTTAATAACTTTTTTGTGGCAGAATATTGTAGTGAACGATTGTGGGTCATGCGCATGCGTGCGCAAGCACAGGAGCGCTGTCAGCAGAATTCAGCAGAGTAGTTGTTTTTAATCTAATTGTTAATACATATGTATCGCTATCAAAGAATGCTCCCACTACAGAATCATTTTATATGACCTCACTACTCACTCCATGTATACTGTATGCATATGGTGAGCATATTTTTATACTCTATCATAACATTTTTATGTAAGATTTCTGGGGTAAGGTATTTCAATACACCAATATATCGCTATCAAATAAACTCAGAATTCAGGGAACAAAACTGTTGCTTTTAACCATGGATTTATTTATATACACTCCATGTATACTGTATGCATATGTTGAACAAAAAAAACATTGAACAACATGTTATCAGTTATCAACATTCAAACTTATTTACAGTATTTATTTACAGTTTTGATTGTACAGTTGTACAGTTCCCCCCCCCCACCCACCCACCCAACCACCTCCAATGTACAATTCCCCCCCCCACCCAACCTCCTCCAATGTACAGTTTCTACGTCAAATGTATATATACTCTCTTTTCTGGACTCTTTTGGTATCACAAACAGTACTCAAATTTGAACATCTGGTATGTCATAAATGTCTAGATGTAGCAGTACTGTCTATCTGTATGTTGTGTATGTCATATATGTCCTGATTAATTGAAAATGGGGGACCCTGATGTCAACTCTCTGGTCTGCATCCCCTTATTATTGTGTGTATTGAGCCGTACTGTACTGTAGTCTGTACCCATTCTGCAATATACTGTATCTTAGTCAGGTACAAGCCTAGTGTACAATTACATGCAAATATTTACATGCTTATACAGTAATAAGTTATGTATGTACAAATATGCGGTCCACCTGTTCTCCATTGCTATACAGACCAGGGTCAGGATAAGTATTATTAACACACAAGTGATTTTTGATGCATAAAAAGTGATATTATTAACACACAAGTGATTTTTGATGCATACAAAAGTGATTTTAAAACAAGATAACGCTAAACTCAGGCCTATATCTTTTTACAGCTGCGTGTTACAGCTGGATGTCGTCAGCTGGGAGTCACATCGTCACATTTTGGTGTACGACATTTTATCATCTACTTTATACATGCTTTATACATTCTGCTGCAAAGCCAATTACATGCGAATATTTACATGCTTATACAGTAATAAGTCATGTATGTACAAATATGTTTTAAGATATTGCTCACCATCAACAAGTCAAACAAGACGTTCGGCTGCAGAATATTGTAGCTGAAAACGAGTGGAAAAGGATTGTGGGTCATGCGCATGCGTGCTACAACACTTAGATTTGAAAAAAATGCTTTTTCATAATTCTGGGGATTTTGTATTGGAAAAAAACATTAAATATCTTCACTCTTATAGAGTGTAGTGTCACCAAACTCACTGCACACACATCAATGTTATCCTACTGGTTATCCTCGTAGAAGGGGTGGGGGAGGGATTCTCCAGGATAGTGTAGTGGATAGTGTAGTGATATGCAGTAGGTACCATATAGTGCATGTCTCGATAACACAGATAGCAGCCAGCTTCCTTCTCATCCCCCTCTCTGTCATCACCTCTAGTCTGACCAGCTCGACTCCCACCACAGATTGTTCAGTTTGTTGAACGAATGAATGAATGAATGAAAACTTTATTTAACAGAGAGCATCTTGACCGGCAACATCACCTCCTGGTTTGGGAATAGCACTGCACAAGACCAAAGCAGACTACAAAGAGTGACACGTTCAGCCGAACGCACAATTGGAGGGGGGCTCCCCACCCTCCAGAACATTTACTACAAGCGTTGCAAGGGCAAGGCTAAGAGAATCATTAAAGACTCCAGTCACCCGAACAACTGCCTCTTTGAACTGCTGCGGTCAGGCAAGCGATACAGGAGTCTCAAGGCGAGCACAGAAAGACTCAGAAGAAGCTTCTATCCCCAGGCCATCAGGCTGCTAAACGAACAATGAATGAACACTACACAACAACAACCACCAAACGCACATAGCACACACATCCACACGCACACACTCACTTTAAACAAACACACTGTAGCACCCACTCCACACACTTATAGCACACACCCACTTTAAACAAACACACTGTAGCACCCACTCCCCACACTTTATATTTATGGATGAAGGATTGCACTACAACTCGTACACCTTACTGTAAATTGTACCTAAAATTGTACCTCATCCCATTTCTGCTTTGCACTAGATAGTACTGTACATTAGTACACTGCATAGTATTGTGTATTGTATATTATATGGTAACTCAGAACATTGTACATATGTCTATACCGAACACTGTGACCTCATTTTCTTCTTCTAAATTCATGCTATATTATGTTATTATGTTATTTGATACTATCTTGTCTAGCACAGTCTCTGGAGCGTAACAGTAAGAAGCATTTTGTATGAAAGTATTCTGTACTTCTGTATGACAACTATTAAAGAACTTGAACTTGAACTTAACAGATTGCAGAATGGGTACAATACAGTACGGCTCAATACACACAATTGTTAAGGGGATGCAGACCAGAGAAAGACGTTTGTCTTGTTTACATCATGTGTCCCTTGAGTTGATGTAGCGCCCCCAGCATAGAAGAGTGAATGAATGAATGAATGAAAACTTTATTAACAGATTGCAGAATGGGTACAGTACAGTACAGCTCAATACATACAATTGTTAAGGGGATGCAGACCAGAGAAAGACTTTCGTCTTGTTTACATCAGGGTCCCCCATTTTCAATTCATCGTAACATATATGACATACATGACATACAGATAGACAGTACTGCTCCATCTATACATTTATCATACCAGATTTGCAATTACAGTACTGTTTGGACGCTGGCCACTACAGACTAGAATGACTGCAGCAGTCTATTGGACACATTGAAGGACCGGCCCACAGCAAAAAGACCAGTGTTGAATTAACTCCCAGAGTTGATTTCAACACTTTTTTAGGGTTTATATAGCTCCAATTAACACTTGTAAAATAGTTAAACATTTAACATTATGCCAGTTCCTTCTTTAACTCCAAAACAGAGTTAAAGTAACACTAAGGGGATTAGATAAATAACACTGCTCCAAGTTAAATTTTTACTATTTGGGAGTGTTAATTGTACTCCCTAAAGTGTCAAGTTATCAACTCTGATTTTTTTTATGAATTTTATATACGCATATAAGAATGAATTCCATAAACAAAATCATTTTCAAAAATAACCATCTGTGTGCAAGCCAGTGCCGGTTCTAGACCCTTTTTAGGGGGGCTGAATGTAATATTAGCCCCCCTAAGATAAAAAATATTATTATTATTATAATTTTTTTTGTAATTACATTTTTTTATGTTTTATTCTTGTTTTATTATTATTATTATTATTATTATTATTATTATTATTATTATTACAGACATAGATTGCCGGTAGTAGCCTGTTGACCTCATTGGTCAACTATAAAAAAATAAAAAATAAATATTCAAAGATGTTGGTAATGTCATGTCAAGTCCCAGTCCGACATTCAACACAAGACGTGGAAGCAGATGTAGCTAGCAACCTACTGTAACTAGTTTAGTAATAGTGCATTTGCAAGTGCTGATGGGGAACAAGACAAGTATGTTGAAACGTTAGCTAGCACTATATAAAATTACTGACTATTCTGACAGGGAATGTTGTAAAATTGGTCATTAGTTCCATGGTGTTGGTGTGAGGTGCGTTGCTCATGGGACGGGGTTGCACACTGGGCAACCAAGCTTTTGTGAGCAGAAGCGCGTGCATGCAAGAAAGCGTTGCACTCGACTCGTCGCGTGTACCTGGCTACCTTGGGGGGCAGTGGGGCGGCGTGGCTCAGGGGTAGAGCGGGTCGTCCAATGATCGAAGGGTTGGTGGTTCGAATCCCGCTCAAGCCCATGCATGTCCATCCCACTGCCGTTGTGTCCTTGGGCAAGACACTTAACCTACTTGCCTCGTATGAATGTGTATGCATGTGAATGAATGTTGGTGGTGGTCGGAGGGGCCGTAGCCGATGATTATTCGCCACGCTTCCGTGAGTCTGCCTCAGGGCAGCTCTGGCTGCAATTGTAGCTTACCACCACCGGTATGACTGTGTATGAACGAATAATGGACTCTGTAAGCGCTCTGGGGTCTCTGGGGTGTCACGAAGAGCGCTATATAAATCCAATCCATTATTATTATTATTATTACCTTGCATAAGCATAACAATTCATGGCAATCACATTCACAGGTTTGGTGTGAACGGTGCTCTGCCTGAGTCAGACCATCGTTCACACCAAACCTCATGAGGAATGCGCTGCACTCGACTGATGCGCCAACTCGCTAAGTACCCACCTGGCTACCTTGCATAACAATAGCTCAGGTCGTCAAGTGTGTTCAAATACGTTCTCAGATACATTCACACAAAACTTGTGAATGAAATGTGTTACATTCCATTCGTAGAGGAAATTAGGCATTGTCTTTAGTCTGTGCAAACTAATCATCTGGGAGGCGATACAGGGCCTTCAACTGGGAGGCGATACAGGGCCTTCAACTGGGAGGCGATACAGGGCCTTCAACTGGGAGGCGATACAGGGCCTTCAACTGGGAGGCGATACAGGGCCTTCAACTGGGAGGCGATACAGGGCCTTCATCTGGGAGGCGATACAGGGCCTTCAAAGCTCCACCTCCAGGCTGCAGAACAGCTTCTTGCAGAGAGCCATCACTGAACTGAACAATCACCCCCCCCCCCGCCCCCTATTGTTGCCACCACATCTACAACCCACCTCACTATAATTTATACTTGTATGTGCAATATGACAGATGTTGGGACATGTGCAATATTTTCCGCCGATGTGCAATCTTTTTTTTCTACTGTGATGATTTTGCAATGCTTTTTTTAACTGAATTTGGTGGTACTACAGTGTACAAGAGTGAACTATTTTATACTATTTTCCTCAATCAAAAATCCCCCAAATTATGAAAAAGGATATATATATTTTTTTTTAATCTAAGTGTTGTAGTATAACCAATAGGATACCATTGATGATGTGTGCAGTGATTTTGGTGACACTATACACTGTATGACGTGAAGCTAAAAGCAATTGGTTTTGATAGTTTATCAGTGAGCTGGATACAATCCTACCTGGAGGGGAGAGAGCAGATGGTGGAAGTAAACGGTACCCTACCCCCCCCCCCCCCCCCCATCACAGTGAGCTGTGGTGTTCCACAAGGAAGCATACTAGGATCGCTACTATTCCTAATTTATGCAAATGACATGTCGTCAGCTTGTGACTGCAACTTGTTCCTGTTTGCGGACGACTCAGCCCTGCTGGTCTCTGACAAGAACAAGTTACAGGTTGAAAAAGCCCTCAGCTCGGAACTAGGCAAAATCTGCATATGGCTCGCCGACAACAAACTATCATTACACATGGGCAAAACAGAGTCCATTCTCTTCGGTTCAAATAACAAACTCAGCAAGACCGACGGCTTCTCGGTTACAGTGGGTGACAATATTATCACAAGGAAAGATGAAATTACCTACCTGGGTTCCATCCTAGAGGCTA
This sequence comes from Notolepis coatsorum, assembly GCF_963971535.1. Lineage (NCBI taxonomy): Eukaryota > Metazoa > Chordata > Actinopteri > Aulopiformes > Paralepididae > Notolepis > Notolepis coatsorum. Next base: position 182,535,640 of record NC_140169.1, read on the forward strand.
ATCTTTCCTGTGACAAAATGGCATCCAAAGTAATAAAAAAAAGTCAACCAACGAACGCGATTCTTGTACCAGATCTCTTCTCTGGTAAACAAGAATACCCTGAAGACTCTAGCAGGAGCACTCATTCAAGGGTACTACAACTATGCTTGCACCTCATGGTACCAAAGCACCTCAAAGGCACTAAAAAACAAATTACAAACATCTCAAAACAAGCTAGTCAGACTACTGCTTGACCTGACTCCTAGAACCCACCTCACCCCTGCCCACTTTGACAACCTAGGATGGCTTAGAGCAGTGGTTCTCAACTGGTCTAGCCTCGGGACCCAACATTTTCCTTAGTCATTAAGTCGCGACCCAAATTTTTTAACCACTATGATTTATTTCATTTTTTTTGCAGTAATACACAATATTTCATGCACTGTTAAAAACATGAAATAAACACAAAGTGCAACAAAAGTGCAACTAGGGCTAAAAACGCAATGAAATAAAATAATAATAAATAATATGCTTCTTAGCAGATTTCTTAGCTTAACATAACAGACCTAAGTTTGGGGGAACTAATGGGATAACTGGGGTTGCAACAAAAGTGCAACTAGGGCTAAAAACACAATGAAATAAAATAATAATAATAATAATAATAATAATAATAAATAATATATCCTTCTTAGCAGACTTCTTAGCTTAACATCCCAGGGAACTAATGGGATAAATGGGGATGTTTGCTCCTGACAAGAGTCTCAAAGTCTGGGGTGATGGTAGACAAAGCAACTCTGAGGTCATGCTCAATGTCCAATCTGTTCCTCTGCTTTGTCTTCAGCTGGACCAGAGCTGAGAAGCCACTTTCACAAAGATAGGTAGTGGGTAAAAAAAAGTTATTAAAAAAAAAAAAAAATCACATCCGCGACCCACTCAAAATGGCCCCGCGACCCACTTTTGGGTCGCGACCCACCAGTTGAGAAACACTGGCTTAGAGTAGACGACAGAGTACAGCAACTTGCAATGGGCCTGGTCTACAAGATACACTACGCGACCAAGGTACCCATGTACATGTCAAAATACTTCCCAAAGGTCAGTGAATACCACGATCACAACACCAGAGGGAGCTCCACAAATCATGTAAAACCCAGATTCGGCTCAAACAAGGGACTAAACACGTTTCGCAATTATGCCACATCAATGTGGAACGCCCTACCTAAAGCTGTAAAGGAATGTGAATCACTACCCACTTTCAAAAACACTCTCAAAAAACACCTACGTGAGACTGCAATTTGAAACTGGCCCCTACAAATGTCCTAACCTAGTTGTACAGTAAATGACCAAGTAAGGCTTTGTCAGTATTCCAATGTACAGTGTAAAATGTGTGTGTGTCCCCTACCCAACCCCACCCCCCCCCCCCCCCCCCCCACCTCCAATGTACAGCCCTCACCCACCCAACCCCACCCCACCCACCCAACCTCCTCCAATGTACAGTTTCTACGCCAAATGTATATACACTCTTTTTCTGGAAATTTTTGTATCACAAACAGTACTGTATTTGCAAATCTGATATGTCATAAATGTATAGATGTAGCAGTACTGTCTATCTGTATGTCATGTATGTCATATGTTATGATGAATTGAAAATGGGGGACCCTGATGTAAACAAGACGAAAGTCTTTCTCTGGTCTGCATCCCCTTAACAATTGTATGTATTGAGTGAATGAATGAATGAAAACTTTATTAACAGATTGCAGAATGGGTACAGTACAGTACAGCTCAATACATACAATTGGTAAGGGGATGCAGACCAGAGAAAGACTTTCGTCTTGTTTACATCAGGGTCCCCCATTTTCAATTCATCGTAACATGAATTGAGCTGTACTGTACTGTACCCATTCTGCAATCTGTTAATAAACTTTTCAATCAATCAATCAATCAATCAATCAATCAATCAATCAATCTTTTTGCAGTGCCTCTTTTCGGTGTTGCACTTTTTAGACGGTCCCTGGCTGCGCACTTGCCTCGTCAAGGCCGACTGCACATATAGATCAATTTATTATTATTAGTTATTAAATGTACAGCTCCGAGGCCGGCTCGCCTCGTTTAGGTGAAAGTAAGGTTGTAGCTCATTGTCTACCTTACTACGATAGGAAAGAGGTGTCCTTTGTGTTTTAAAAACATTTCGCTTAAGAATTATTGACGCGGAAATTCGAATCTGTGAATATCTTTCTAACTTTACCTAAGTCTCCCGATTCCGATACAATAAAGCGAGTCTTCATCACAAATCATATTCTCAAAATAATCTGATCGGCAGATATTATTGCTGGCGGACCTATTTCGGTCTGCGAGCCGCCTATTGCCGACCACTGCACTGAACTAGGATACAGACCACACAGGCTATTTCCATATTATTAGGCTATTACTTCACATAAAATATCATGTCTAAATGAAATGCACAAAACAAAAAATGTATGTATCATAACGTTACCCTGGTATAGATCTGTATGCATGTATTTATGTATTTATTCATAACGTTATACATATTCGTTAACGTTAGATCGTGCATGGCTTTTACATTGAAAAATGTACTTGTCACGTGGTTCCGTTCTCCATTCTTCACATCAAAAACGAAAAACGAACTATCAAAACGTACACGGCCCATTATTGACTCCTTTTTTTCATTTGATTCTGATACCAAAATACGAAAAACAGGTCCGTATTTCAGTTTTTCCCCGTTTTTTCGATTTTGGTTTCAAACGGAAATAGGAAACACCTCGTATTTCCGTTTTTTTTCGTTTTTTCGTTTTTCCTTTTGAAACGAAAAACGAACTATCAAAACGTACACGGACCCCCCTCTTTGTCGCTTTGTCCATTGCGTTATTTTTCCAAATGGGAAACTATTTCTATGCATTCTCAGTTTATGTACTGCAAAAATTAAACTACCCTCAGAGTTTTTGGTGTCAATCCGTGCTTTCAAGTTAAGACGCACTGCCTGGTCAAAGTCCAACCCCCCACCCCCCCCAGCCAGCTGCACAACTCCTCCCACTAATCTTTAATTCACAAACACAATACGTATGGTACTTATTCTCGAAGACACTCTGACGTCACCAGACCGCAATGCGATTTCTACGATCAAATGTATGCGTTGAGCTCCGTTTTTATTACATATTTTAGCACATTCTTGTTCATTTCATAACCTTTTCAATTTCATATAATTTGTTTTGAAAATATTGAGGCCAACATGGCATTTCACTATTTCGAAAGCCTTTCTGGTGATTCTAAGGCGGGAAAAAAGGCATGTAAAGTTAGGCTACTTGAAGAGAATGGACTAACGTTATATTATGGTGAAGTAGCTAGCAGCTACTAACATTTCTCTGCTGTTTACAGCCTCACAGCCAATAAAACTTAATTTACGATATACATATTTGTTCCTTATTCTCAACTGTTATGAAATGGGTAGAGCAGACATACGTATGATTTGACTTGGGGGCCAGCCGCCAGGGTCTGCTTTGATCGACTCTCCCGTCTGAGTACATGTGCCCTCTTGATAGCCGCCAGCTATCCGTGATGATCAACTGGTATTATATAAAACTTTCTATTTGGATTTTTGATTATGTTATTACTAGTACAAAGCGTAACACAGCAGCTCTTTGGCATTGTGGTGTACTGAAGAAAATTACCTTGATTGCGTTTAATTTGCCACTTTTCCGATCCGTTTCTGCACTAAATGAAGCGTTCACAATGTACGAGGCGGTGCATGTTTCCCCCACGCTGCAGTTGCCTAGCAACAACAGACAGGAAGTTGACTTCGAGACATTCTGGCTTATTATGGTCCCTGATGGTCCCCTCTGCTGATTCGCTGTCTCTAATAGGCCCAATGTCGATTATTGTTCTGACCATATAACATTTTGAATATTCACATGAGTATTCAATAATATTCCCAAAGGTCAGTGAACTCCACGCCCACAACACCAGAGGGAGTTCCACAAATCATGTTCGTGAAGGAATGTGAATCCATACCCTCCTTCAAAACCACTCTCAAAGAGCACCTGGGTGGCTGCAATTAGAAACTGGCCCCTGTAAATTACCAACCCCCCCCCCCACCAGTGCCTTCCCCTTCGGATGTATATATTTTGTATGATCTCTTTTTACTACACAGTTCCGTATCTGTTTGTCATGTGTCATAAATGTCATGATTAATTGAAAATGGGGGACCCCGATGTAAACAAGACGAAAGTATTTTTCTGGTCTGAATCCTCTTAGCAGTTTGTTTTGTATTGAGCCATACTGTATTGTACCCATTCTGCAATCTGTTAGGCTAATAAAGTTTTCAATCAAAAATGTTATTAACAGATTGCAGAATGGGTACAATCAGGGTCCCCCATTTTCAATTCATCATAACATATGACATACATGACATACAGATAGACAGTACTGCTACATCTATACATTTATGACATACCAGATTTACAAATACAGTACTGTTTGTGATACAAAAATCGTAATAAAAAATAAAGAGATACATTTGACGAAGAAACTGTACATTGTAGGAGGTGGGGTGGGGGTAACTGTACATTGGATTATCGACAAAACCTTATTAGGTCCAAGAAGAGGGTCTCTTCTTACCTATTACCAGTATTACGGTGGCCCACCGTCAGGCAAGCGATACCGGAGTCTTAAGGCGAGCACAGAAAGACTCAGAAGAAGCTTCTATCCCCAGGCCATCAGGCTGCTAAACGAACAATAATCGCTAAACGAACAATAATCACTATGCAACAACCATCAAATGCACACAGCACACACACCCACACTCACTCAAACAAACAACACACTGCAGCACCCACTCTCCACACTTTAGATCACACAAACACACTTACACTTTATATTTATTGATAAAGGATTTGCACTACAACTCGTACACCTACTGTGAATTGTACCTAAATTGCACCTCGTCCCATTTCTCCATTTCTGCCTTGCACTATATAGCATTGTATATTAGTACACTGCACAGTATTGTATATTGTATGGTAACTACGTCTATTCTGCATCGAACATTGTACATATGTCTAAACTGAACACTGTGACCTCTTTTTTTTACTTCTAATTTTACTATGTTTTTATTTCATACTTATCTTGTCTTGCACAGTCTCTGGAGCGCAACAGTAAGAAGCATTTTGTACAAAAGTATTCTGTACTTCTGTATGACAACTATTAAAGAAACTTGAAACTTGGGGGTCTCTGAAAATCCAAATGGTCTTTGTATGGATGAACCCAGCAGCTAAACATGCATTAATAACAACACCCGGAGTCGAACTCTTTCAGCTTCAAAGACTTTTGATTTACATTTGAATTCAGGGTGATTCTGGGTGAATGCAACAGCTATAGGCAACAGCTGTTCCATTGCCATTGTCTGTTCAGTGTGTGTGCGCGCTGCAACGCACGTCATGCTAATGTCACAGCGTCAAAATTTTATACGGCATGATTAATTACGAAGTCATTGTTTGATAAATGTAATCGTCTATGATTACGGGTCACCTTAATCGGATTACGGGTTTTTATGACAAGGAGTGGCTACCGGAGTTTACAGCTCAAATAAAAAGTCACTATTCAGCAAAACCATAACAGATACTTTTGGAGACTTTATCCTGAAGGCTGTTCAATCGTCTTCTGCAATCTGCAATAGGCTACTTTATAAAACAAATGAAATTCTACTATGGGTTTCAGGGGGATACTATGGATCAATGGTACATTTGGTAGTAGCTGCATGGCCCGTCATTCAGAGAATAAGATAGCAAAGCTACATCTCTGTCATTTCTAAAAGGGTTGTATGACATTCATCGTTTACAACATGTATATATTTTCATTATATACAGCCTCTCGGGACATGGGCACACTCATAGTGTGTCTGCCTTCGTTCCTCAGTATGGCAAGACCTGCGAAGGTGCTGGAAGCGATGGCAAATGAGAGGCGATTGGATGTTGATGGTGATCCGTGCCTTAGGGAAAGAGGTCATGTGGAATGTATGAGACGGCGATAGAAGCAGCTTCTCGTCCCTCCGGTGTGTGTGTGTGTGTTTCCCCCTGGCTGGCACTGAGCTCAAAGTGAGCACTGACAAACTTCACACATATCCAAAGAATTCCAATAGGAATGCAAAATTGTGTTTAAATTCTTTTAATATTCTTAATTGTTTATTTGAAGAAACAGATACAAAGAGACTTAGAAAAAAGACAAATAAATAAAAGCTGACTAAAGAGGTGCCTCTATGTGAATTACCTTCAAGCCAAAAAAAAAGAAGTCGGATTGCAGTTCTCTAATGTCATTTAAACCTTTGAACTCAAGAACTCAACACACAATGAGATACGTTACAGTGGAGATTTTCTTTTTGTTCGACTGAGAAAAAAAAACTCCAGTGTAATAAAATAAGAAAGAGTTTCAAATAAACTTTACAACTTCTCCACATTGTCCTTTTTCTCAGTAACATACACCTTTTACAGGCTGACTACCTGGGGGGGGGATTGCACAAGGGCCTGATATTGGGTTTAAAAGGGGAGGAGAGGAAGGTCTCTTCAAACGAACATCTATGGGCTGAGATGAAAGGAGCAGATCTTCTCTTTAATCCTTCACATCTTCAGCCTCGCAACAAAGCTACTTAACGGAGGTTAAAGCCCAACAATTGGGTTTCCAGTGTGCCATATCCCATGGATGGGTCTCCTCTCTTCCACCTCCTTCACTACTAGGGTAAGGAGGCGTGTGCATGTTTGTATATGTGTGTGTGTGTGTGTGTGTGTGGGGGGGGGGGGGGGGGGGGGGGGGCGCGGTAGGTAGGTAAGCATCCAAATGTCCACACAAAACAAATGAAGCAGCACTCTGTCTATTAAGGCTTGCATGAACCTGTCCTGGTTAAAGATAGAACACTAAGATAAAATTCAATAAAAAATTAACTAAAAATCTTTGGGGGCGGTGGAGACTTGGTACAATGAAACAGGTGAAACAGGATGGATGTCGCTCTGAAGGAGTGACGAGGATCTTCACATCATCCCAAACAAATAACACAGAGGAGGGTGGGGGAGAGAGAGCACGACTATACAGAAACAATACTCCCTTGAAATGTGGCGACTGTGCCATGTTTACATTTAGGACCACGGGATGCCACTAGTCAATTCAGGGGAGGTATACTAGAGTGCTTTACTTAGGGACACAGTTAAAATTACCACCATATCACAAAATGAGTCAAAAAAAAATCAAAGAGAGGGAAAAGTGTTGAGAGCGGGTGCAGTAACAATGTCTTGAGCCTAGGGGGCACTGTGCTGACCTGAGGGAAAAAAAGGAATCTCCCCGGCGCTGTTAAGCAGCTTTAAGTAAACTACAGAGAATTAACCCAAGTACTGAGAAGGAGGCTAATACAATCCAGCATCCAAATTGGCTTCCAAGTTGACCTCTTTTTGTCGATGAAAAACCCCAAACATTTTCACCGCTTAAACCCAGTCAGTGTGGTGCTGTTGAGCTTGACGGAAAACACACTCGCTAGCCTCATGGTGCACTGCTGCACAGCGGGGGCAACATGTGATGCAGAAATCAAGAGCAGAGTTGGGGTTGGGACGAGACGGGCTGGGGTGGGGTGGGGGTGTGTGGTTTTAAAACGGGGGGGGGTGTCAAACAGGGCAATCCCTTGCCTAAGCAAGCTTGAATTAAGGCAAAGGTTAAACATTACTACTGTACAGTCTAAAGAGATGGACAGCAACAAAACTCTAATGCTAGAACAAGATGAGGACACTAAGTGACTTGTTTCTGTAAGCGGACACTGAGCTCGTCTGTCAACAGAGGAAGCAATACGTCACATCAACCAGAACATGAATTATTTCACTATGTACTGCATTGCAACTGTGAAAGGACAGGTGTGACGCATGAGCGTGTGGCGTTGAGTTGCTTCAGTGTAATGACTGGCGTTGCTGGTCGATCTTAAGATCACATTGCGGGATCAGACGTGGAGGGGGGGGGGGGGGGGGGGGGGGCGTGATCATTGGCTCTTCCTGAATTGCGTGGCGATATTATGCGTGCAAGTCGGCTGAGAGAAACAGTCAATCAAGATTTGTCCGAATGAATCAAGAGGGCATCGGTACTACGGGGCGTCCACAGCTGCTCGAGTCACATCTGTAACAGGTGGTAGATACCCTTTGTTGAGAACAGATTCAGAGCCCTTTAGTAGTTTGTTAACAGACACCAAAACACAAAACCTCTCAGAAGATCCCGTCTCTGCTGTTAAAACATTTTTTATTTTTTTTTAATCTCTGGCCCATTAGAATTCCCCCGCAAATTTCAAATATGCTATCAAAACAGCAGAGACAGAATAAAAAATGTCAAATAAAACAAAACTAAAAAAAGGGGGGTTAAAAGCAATAGGGGGGAACCAGGCCCGGGGGAGGGGAGGGGGGCGAGGCGCTGGTTCCCAGTATGAGTCCCAATTTAGTGGAAGGAAGGAGGGAGAAATACTGTATGCTAGAGAAGGCTGCCGTCCAAGTAGAACCACACCGGCCTGCAGCAGCAGAAACACACTACCCCCCAGACGAAGGGACAGGAGAATAGATAAGCTGCTGATAGGCTTGGGGTTTTTCCAGGGTAAGGGGATGAGCGCCTCATCCCTTTCCCTGGTTGGCTGACGGACAGGAAGTGGAGGTGGGGTTGGGTTAGCCCCGGAGCAAGAACTGGGACAGTTTTTCCTCGTGGGGCGAGCTGATTGGCTGTCCCTGTGACCTCGGACTGGGGTCAAGCTAGGTTGTTGGGAGAGGGATTTCGAGGTGGAAGGTGGGGAGCTGGGGGTTGTTTAAGGGGTAAAGAAGTAGCATGGACATACAGCGCTGCACCTCCCCTTCTCAGGCTCCAGACAGTCCTCGTGTTCTCTCTCTCCCGACTCCAAAGAGCAAGGTCCACAGACGGTCTACGCTCTCTCTCTCTCTTTCTCGTGTCATTATTAATATCTCTAACTCTTGTCTCTAGGTTTAATGGGGTTAGCCCTCACCCCGGCCTACCGACGCACTCGCAGCAGGAGGAGAAAGGAGTTGAGTGGAGGGGGAACCGCAGGGCGAGTGTACAGAGACCGCCGAGCGCGGAGGGGAGGGGAACAGGAATGCTCTTAGTTTTGTTTCTTGGCCTCCGGGTTGCCGTAGCTGGAGCCCGTTTTCTTCACCTCGGTGACGCCTATGAGGCGGCGGATAGCTACGGAGGCTGGGGAGAACCGGGGGGGACAAGAGAAGGAGATTAGGGGAAGCAATTCAAATGTCAAATAATGCAAACACCTCAGCAGTTTCAAAAGCTCCGCGTTTATTGCAGGACAGGGACTAATTCATTACCGCTAGAGTTTTCTTTCCGAGCCGTGGCCAAAGTGTCGTCGTCAGCGCTTCTGGAAGCAGCAGCACTTTCACCCTAACAGCTCGGGCTTACTGCAGCTGCAGAGACGCCTGGCTGGTAGCAGATTACCTACCTACGATGAGGAAGAGGAGGAAGCCGATGATGAGGAGGGGAGAGCCGCTGACGGCCACCCCGCAGGCGAAGTTGATGAGGGGCGAGAGCAGCAGCGTGGCCCAGAACAGGAAGTTGAGCAGCGTCCACGGCCTGCGAGGTGGGATGATGGTAGGGCCCGGGAAACTGCCCTCCTTCTGGTAATGTTCCTGTAGGGCATCCTGGACAGGAAGTTCAAGTTCAAGTTTCAAGTTTTGTTTTATTTGTCACATATAAAGGTACATTACATTACAGTTAAATGCTTGGTTCTGTATGAGCCTCCTGAGATTGTGCTTCATACAGTAAAAAAAAAGAAAGTAAAAAGAATAAAGACCACACTATACAAAATATACACAAACTAAAGTACAAAATGCAAACAAAATGCTAAAATGAGGTAGGGATGTAGTGCAAATATTTTAGTAATAAATAGATAAAATATGGCGTCGTGTTAAAAAGTGTTTAAAGTGTCTAATGTGAATGTTAAAGGGGAGTGTTTAAAGTGAGTGTGTGCAATGAATATAGATGGATGGGTTAGTGTTGCATAGCGTGGTGGTTCACCGTTAGTGATAGACCGATTCATCTGGCCAATATTTCACATTCTGAGATAATGGGCATCTAATTGATCTGATCTCTGATCTGATCTGACATCTGATCTCACATGTCAGCAGCCATATCGGCAGCCTAGTCAAGACTAAGACTTAAGGCTTAGATTCTTAGCTTTTAAAGCTCAATATATATAATTGGCCACTCTGAATAACATATACAGATTGCTTAGACTGGCTATTTGGCTTGTAACCAAGTCTATCAACAAACATAAACAAATATACAAAAATAGGCTTTTGGGAAAGTGGTGAAAAGAATAGTTTGGAGCCCTGTACTATAACTCTCATGCACCCTGCTGTAAATGTTTGTCTAAATGTCCTCAGTCACCATCGTCTTTTCTAAATGTTGACACATTACTCCCATCCTAAATTACAGTGAATCTAAAAACGTTGCTGGCTAGCGTTAAATATATATCATGTTATAATACAGTTGAATGACATCGCTTCTGATACATATTGTACGCCGCTCCCCCTTAAATGCTAATCAAGTTCTGACATCTACTGTCATAATCACAGCACGGGCCTACTTCACTCCCCCTCCTTTTCCCCTCACGTCCTCCACACGCTCCTCTTCATCCCCCTCTCTATCCACTGCGCACTCCTCATCATCCTCTCTTTCTTCAGTCACCCCTTCCTTCACCCTCATTCACCCAGCTGTATTCCATCCCCCTAATTCACACACGGGCAAGCACCCCACTCTCCCCAGCTGCACCCTATCCTCCCCTGATGAGGGGACTATATCTACACCTCGACGCTGACCAGAAGCGGTCGTGGTATTAATTACCACTGTCCAGGTACGACGTCTCTGCCGAAAGCTCTACTGCTAGACACCCTCTGTGTATTGGCTTACTCTAACCCGTTTCTCTCCTGTGCCCCAAAGGACCGCCGTCCCTGTCTGGACGTCACCTGTTCCCGAAGAGGAACACCTAATCTCCCGCTGCCACCCAGCAGCTCCAGCGTCCCTGTCTGGACGTCACCTGTTCCCGAAGAGGAACACCTAATCTCCCGCTGCCACCCAGCAGCTCCAGCGTCCCTGTCTGGACGTCACCTGTTCCCGAAGAGGAACACCTATTCACCCGCTGCCACCCAGCAGCTCCCCCGACAAGCACCAGGACCGCTTGCTCGCTCACTGCCGCCGTGGCAGCCACAGGACAGAACATTAACCGTTCTATTTCCCCCCAATTCCTGTGTTGCTCAATTTCCATTAAACACCCTTGAAACCGCTCCTTTCTCTTCTCGTGTATTCAGCAATTGGGCTGTGCTCCAGACTCCAGTTCTCACAGTATACCACGACCAAGATGTCAGCACCAGCTGTACTCGAGACCGAGGAGGAGGATACACCTCCATCACGTAAGAGGAAGTTTCAAGGGGAGCCCGTGAGTATTACCGACGACCAGAATGCTCGGGTAGACCAACTCGCTCACTCGTTGGATGACATCATTGCTCAGCTTACCGCTCTCGCACACGGCTCTGCGGAGCGAGAAACACAATATCGCCGTATTGAGGCACACCTGGCACAGCAGGCCCTACCAGCCGCTTCCCCCGCTGCACCAAGCCCCCCGCATAGAGAACCCCCTGTCCCCGCACCAGAGCGTTACGATGGAAGCGTCTCCAAATGCCGTGCGTTTTTATTCCAGTGCTCGTTCGAACAACAACCCCACACGTTTCACAGCGATAGGTCTAAAGTAGCTTACCTGTCGGCGCTGCTCACAGGCGCGGCGTTGAGATGGGCCACCGCTCTCCACTTTAATAATTCCTTCCTCTGTACTTCGTACTCCGAGTACGTCGACGACATGCGTAAAGTGTTTGACCACCCTCCAGATGGCTCAGAGGGGGCCTCCGGCCTGTTTTCGATCCGCCAGGGAAGCCGCAGCGTAAGCGAATACGCTATCGATTTCCACATCCTCGCCGCCGGCTCCGACTGGGGGGACACACCGTTGCGAGGCGCATTCCGCCAGGGCTTGAACGACGCTATTAAAGACGAGCTTGCGTCCAAAGAAAGACCCACCTCCCTGAGCGAGCTAATCCATTTGGCCAGGGAACTGGACCTGCGTCTTCGGGAACGTCGTCGAGAGAAGGCTAGCACCGCTCGTTCGCCTATACCCGATCCGCCTCGTCGCGCCGCCCGCGCTGAAGAAAATAGTTCCTCCGAGCCCATGGATCTCGACCGCTCACGTCTTCCCCCCAGCGAGCGCCAACACAGGCTCGCCACAGGAGCATGCCTGTACTGCGGCCAAACAGGACACTCTATTGTCTCATGCCCGCTTCGCCCCAAACGACGGGGCTCGACAGTAGCGCTGGGCGTCTGTTCGAGTCCAGATGTCGCTCCCAGCTCTGGCCCAAACATGTCATTCCGCGCCACGCTGTGTCTGAATAACCAAACACTCCCGTTATCTGCCCTGGTTGACTCAGGGGCCGACGAGAACCTCATCGACGCCGGAGTAGTCTCCCGTTACAACATCCCTACTGACGCCCTGCCGATACCCCGCGACGCCTGGGGGTTAAACAGGAAACTACTTACGCGGATTACTCGCCACACCATACCCCTTCGCCTTCTGCTATCCGGGAATCACAGCGAGAGTATTCGGTTTCACGTTACCAACTCTCCCCACAATCCCATTGTCCTTGGCATGCCTTGGCTCAAGTTACACAATCCCGTTATCAATTGGCCTACCGGCCTGGTGACCAGCTGGAGCGCCCACTGTCACGTCGCTTGTCTACAGTCGGCTCGGCCGCCACTAGAGGGCGCCGGTTCGTACCCCCCCAAAGAGAACATAGATCTGTCTGCTATTCCGCCGGCCTACCACGATTTGAAGGCAGTTTTCAGCAAACAACAGGCTCTCTCCCTGCCTCCCCATCGCCAATATGACTGCGCCATTGATTTACTCCCCGGGGCGCCACTCCCCGCTAGTCGCCTGTTCAACCTCTCACGCCCAGAGAGAGAATCAATGGAGAAGTACGATCACGAATCCCTGGCCTCGGGCATAATCACCCCCTCTTCCTCTCCTGTCGGCGCAGGATTCTTCTTCGTTTCCAAGAAGGATTGTTCCCTTCGCCCCTGTATCGATTACCGGGGTCTCAACAACATCACGGTAAAGAACAAATACCCCCTACCTTTAATCGACTCTGCTTTTGAGCCCCTGCAAGGTGCCACCATCTTCACAAAACTGGACCTCAGGAACGCCTACCACCTTGTCCGCATGCGGGAAGGAGACGAGTGGAAGACGGCCTTCAAGACACCACTCGGCCACTTCGAGTACAAGGTAATGCCTTTCGGTCTGACCAACGCCCCTGCTGTCTTCCAGGCCCTCGTCAATGACGTTCTCCGTGACGTACTCCACCGCTCTGTATTCGTCTACCTAGATGACATCCTGATCTTCTCCCGCTCCATGGAGGAGCATGTCCAGCACGTCCGCCGGGTCCTCCAGCGTCTTCTAGAGAACAAGCTGTTTGTCAAGGCGGAGAAGTGTGAGTTCCACGTCTCCTCCATCGGCTTCCTTGGCTACATCATAGAGGGCAGCAAGATCCGGGCGGACCCCGAGAAGATCAGAGCGGTGTCCGACTGGCCCCGTCCCACCAACGTTAAACAGCTCCAACGCTTCCTGGGATTCGCCAACTTTTATCGGCGCTTCATCAGGGACTACAGCCTGGTCGCGGCGCCTCTCACCCAACTCACCTCGCCTTCGGTGCCCTTCGTCTGGTCCAACGCAGTGGACTCCGCCTTCGCCGAGCTGCGCCGGCGCTTCACCACCGCTCCCATCCTCGTCCAGCCGGACACGTCCCGCCAGTTCGTGGTGGAGGTGGACGCCTCCTGCACCGGAGTAGGGGCGGTTCTTTCCCAGCGCTCTGCCACCGACCAGAAGCTGCACCCCTGCGCCTTTTTCTCACGCCGCCTAACCCCAGCCGAGGTCAACTACGACATCGGGAACCTGGAGCTCCTGGCGGTCAAGCTAGCCCTGGAGGAATGGAGGCACTGGCTGGAGGGATCGGAGGTTCCCTTCCTGGTTTGGACGGACCACAAGAACCTCGCCTACGTCTCAACGGCCAAGCGCCTGAACTCCCGCCAGGCTCGCTGGGCGCTGTTCTTTGCTAGGTTTAACTTCACCCTGACCTACCGGCCTGGTTCCAAGAACACCAAGCCAGACGCCCTCTCCCGGCAGTTCGTCCCTGAGGAGGGGTCCACACACCCCGACACCATCCTCTCTACCTCATGTCTGGTGGCCACCGCCACCTGGGAGATCCAGTCCGACGTCAGGGAGGCACAGCGTGCCCAGCCGGACCCAGGTAACGGTCCACCTAACCGGCTACCTCGTCCGCTCCCAGGTGCTCGAGTGGGTTCACGCTTCCCGGTTTGCGTGCCACCCGGGGATCGACCGGACACTATCTCTGCTGAAGAGGCACTTCTGGTGGGTCACTATGAGAGAGGACACCCGCGCTTTCGTCCTGGCGTGCACCGTGTGTGCTCGTGCGAAGGCCTCCCACCGACCGCCCGCCGGACTCCTTCGCCCACTCCCAGTCCCCGGTCGGCCCTGGTCGCACGTCGCCCTGGACGTCGTCACCGGCCTTCCCCTCTCACACGGTAACACTGCCATCAACACCATTGTTGACCGTTTCTCAAAGGCTGTGCACTTCGTTGCTCTCCCCAAACTCCCCTTTGCTGCAAAGACTGCTGACCTGATGGTACTCCACGTCTTCCGGCTCCATGGGATCCCAGCTGACATCGTCTCCGACAGAGGCCCTCAGTTCATATCCCAGGTCTGGAGGGCTTTCTGTCGGGCTCTGGGGGCCACGGTCAGCCTCTCCTCCGGGTTCCACCCTCAGACCAACGGCCAGTCGGAGCGGGCCAACCAGGACCTGGGATCCGCTCTCCGCTGCGTGACAGCCCGGGACCCCTCCGGCTGTAGCGCCTTCCTGCCATGGGTGGAATACGCCCACAATTCCCTCTCTTCGGCGGCCACAGGTCAGTCCCCCTTTGAGTCATCTTTGGGCTACCAACCCCCGCTGTTCCCTGCCCAGGAAGAGGAGATCGCCGTGCCGTCGGTGCAGGACCATCTCCGTCGCTGCAGGACGATCTGGGAGGAGACGAGGGCTGCGCAGCTCCGGACTGCGGACCAGAACCGGCGCTTCGCCGACCGCCACCGGACCCCGGCTCCCGCCTATGTACCAGGTCAGATGGTATGGCTCTCGTCTCGGGACCTGCCACTCAAATCCGTTTCGTGGGGCCCTACAAGATCCTGTCCCTCATTAATCCCTCTGTTGTCAAGCTCCAGCTCCCCCCCCATATGCGCATTCACCCTTCCTTCCATGTCTCCCAGCTCAAACCGGTGGTCTCCAGTCCCCTCTCTCCCCCTGCTCCAGAGCCCCCTCCTCCGCTGGTGATAGACGACCACCCGGCCTACGTGGTCCGGGAGTTGCTGGACGTGCGGCGACGCGGCTTCCAGTACCTGGTCGACTGGGAGGGCTACGGCCCGGAGGAACGGAGCTGGATCTCCCGGCCAATGATCCTGGACCCAACTCTCGTCCAGGACTTTCATCGGGCTCACCCTGACAAGCATGGGCCGCCGGGAGGCGCCCGTCGAGGGGGGGGTCCTGTCATAATCACAGCACGGGCCTACTTCACTCCCCCTCCTTTTCCCCTCACGTCCTCCACACGCTCCTCTTCATCCCCCTCTCTATCCACTGCGCACTCCTCATCATCCTCTCTTTCTTCAGTCACCCCTTCCTTCACCCTCATTCACCCAGCTGTATTCCATCCCCCTAATTCACACACGGGCAAGCACCCCACTCTCCCCAGCTGCACCCTATCCTCCCTTGATGAGGGGACTATATCTACACCTCGACGCTGACCAGAAGCGGTTGTGGTATTAATTACCACAGTCCAGGTACGACGTCTCTGACGAAAGCTCTACTGCTAGACACCCTCTGTGTATTGGCTTACTCTAACCCGTTTCTCTCCTGTGCCCCAAAGGACCGCCGTCCCTGTCTGGACGTCACCTGTTCCCGAAGAGGAACACCTAATCTCCCGCTGCCACCCAGCAGCTCCAGCGTCCCTGTCTGGACGTCACCTGTTCCCGAAGAGGAACACCTAATCTCCCGCTGCCACCCAGCAGCTCCAGCGTCCCTGTCTGGACGTCACCTGTTCCCGAAGAGGAACACCTATTCACCTATACCCAGCAGCTCCCCCGACAAGCACCAGGACCGCTTGCTCGCTCACTGCCGCCGTGGCAGCCACAGGACAGAACATTAACCCCGTTCTATTTCCCCCCAATTCCTGTGTTGCTCAATTTCCATTAAACACCCTTGAAACCGCTCCTTTCTCTTCTCGTGTATTCAGCAATTGGGCTGTGCTCCAGACTCCAGTTCTCACATCTACAGGATAACCCAATGTATTTTTTGGTTTTATTAGAATTAATAAAAAATCATTCAAATTCATTAAATAAAATAAAATAAAACATATTGTCATCATACAGTATATTGGCCAAATAATATCGGTATTGGCCATTGAAAAACCCATATCAGTCTACCACTATTCACCATTTAATAACTGATTGATTATCTGTAACATGCATCTGTCAGGTGTTTTGACTGTTCTTACACACAGAATGAAAGCTGGCCCTCTGGGATGAATTATAGATCTAAGAGTGTGTGAGTGTGGGGGGGGGGGACTGGGATTTCTGGCTGATGCGACTGTCAAAAGGCTTGGACCGTGCCTTGAAATCTGAATTCCACGTAGGACAAAAGTTAGTTATTTCTCAACTGAGTTTTCAGAGATGCGGCTATCTCATGTCATGTCAATATGGCGTGATAAGCCTCTTTCACACATGAATTCTGGAGAACCCAGAGAATCGGGTGCCGGCATTGCCTGCAGTTGCCCTTTTCGCACATTTAGCACACAGCATGCTAAATGTGGCAGACATGGCTTCGGTGGCAGACGTGTGGAAATACTGCGCTTGGTTTAGGTTTAAAGTGTTAATTTATTTAAAGGTTTTTGGATGGGCGCCCCAGTGGCGAACCACACGGCCGACCCGGGTTCGACTCCCGAACCCGTCGTTATTTGCCGAATGTCTTCCCCCCATTCTGTCTCCCATTCCTCCTCTGTCTCTCTCTACTGGACTGCCCAGTAGCAATAAAGCGATAAAACGCCAAAAAATAAATCTTTAAAAAAAGGTTTTTGGATGATGAGCAAACAACATTTCATATCTCATCCTCAGTCAGACAGAGGAGCAAGCTGGCCAGCATATCATCTTGACTTGATATTAAAAAAATCTCCCATTTCAAAGCATTATTGAGAAAAGGCTGACCTATTTAACAAATTATGACCACTTATGAATTGTTTCATACAGGCTAGAAGAACACTGTGATAAGCACACATTTAATATAAATGTACAACGTTGCTGCAGTCCTCGAGGCAATGCGCCTCCACACTTGGAACATATTGGTCGCACCTCACAAACTAGCTCAAATCTTGATGAGACAAAGGCCTTGTGTGTCTCGTCCTCGGTCAGGAATGAAATTTAAGAGAATGAAGATAACACAGATATATATTTTTATCCACAATCCATACATTTTCATTTAACTATAAGCGGGAAAAGGCCAATCGTTGTGTAAGGAACATGGTTAGTCTACGTTAATCAACACGCCCACTCGCTCGCTGTGTGAATTAATTCTGCAAATGACCTGCTTGCTTCTATTCAACCATGGGCTCAGTTGGTCAATATGCAGACTTAGGACTTGGGTGCTGGGAGGGTAAACTCAGTGTGGAATAATGTGAACATTTGCGTTGAAACATAGAGATTAATGCACAGTTAAGGTCAGTCCAATGCATGTGCGGAAGAGGCTTTCTTCTAATGTGGACATCCATGTTTCTGCCTAGGTTTTCTGAGCTGGACCCTTGACAGACTGAAGTCGTGACGACCTCCCAACAGGGACTTTCTGACATTAAGCATTAATCGCAACATGTAGATATGGGTTAGGGGTGGGACAAAAAATCAATACTGCAATATATCATCGTACTGCCTCTTGTGACACGTTATCGATACTCTGGCGCCAAGTATAGATATTTAAACCTATTTTACTGCAATAGAAATGATTGGAATAAGGTGAACAGACTGAAAACTTTATATAAAACAGATGATGTATATATACTTGTATTGCAGATGGTAACAAAGTTTTCTGTTGGGAACATAATTAATAATAATCAAGTTGCAATCAGTGAATTTGTTGTACATTGTTTCATGGACAATTGGCCAGTTTGTGATGCACACTAAATAATCTCATAAGCTTTCATGTCAATTCTGTAAATAAATCATTCTTGCTTTTCGCCTATCCAACCAAATATCTCACTCACTCACTCACTCACTCACTCACTCACTCACTCACTCACCTACTCACTCACTCACTCACACATACACACACACACACACACACACACACACACACACACACACACACACACACACACACACACACACACACACACACACACACACACACACACACACACACACACACACACACACACACAGCAGTTAAATTATTTAAAATAAAGTCAAAGAAGATGCTACTACTACTTGCCCATCCATGGGTTATTGAGTATTGAGAATATCTACCAAATAATAAATCAAATGCACATTCCTCTCAATTCAACAGCAACCTCATACAAAATATTGGCCAATTATTGATGCTTTAACTAAGAAATGCAAACCATGTAGCTGTGGGGTTGAGTCTGTGGCTGTGTTGGCTGTGTGGTTGAGTCTGTGGCTGTGTTGGCTGTGTGGTTGAGTCTGTTGGCTGTGGGGTTGAGTCTGTTGGCTGTGTTGGCTGTGGGGTTGAGTCTGTGGCTGTGTTGGCTGTGTGGTTGAGTCTGTGGCTGTGTTGGCTGTGTGGTTGAGTCTGTGGCTGTGTTGGCTGTGTGGTTGAGTCTGTGGCTGTGTTGGCTGTGGGGTTGAGTCTGTGGCTGTGTTGGCTGTGTGGTTGAGTCTGTGGCTGTGTTGGCTGTGTGGTTGAGTCTGTGGCTGTGTTGGCTGTGTGGTTGAGTCTGTGGCTGTGTTGGCTGTGCGGTTGAGTCTGTGGTTGTGTTGGCTGTGTGGTTGAGTCTGTTGGCTGTGTGGTTGAGTCTGTTGGCTGTGGGGTTGAGTCTGTGGCTGTGTTGGCTGTGTGGTTGAGTCTGTTGGCTGTGGGGTTGAGTCTGTGGCTGTGTTGGCTGTGTGGTTGAGTATGTGGCTGTGTGGTTGAGTCTGTGGCTGTGTTGGTTGTGGGGTTGAGTATGTGGCTGTGTTGGCTGTGCGGTTGAGTATGTGGCTGTGTGGTTGAGTCTGTTGGCTGTGTTGGCTGTGCGGTTGAGTATGTGGCTGTGTGGTTGAGTCTGTGGCTGTGTTGGCTGTGTGGTTGAGTCTGTGGCTGTGTTGGCTGTTGGGTTGAGTCTGTGGCTGTGTTGGCTGTGCGGTTGAGTCTGTGGCTGTGTTGGCTGTTGGGTTGAGTCTGTGGCTGTGTTGGCTGTGGGGTTGAGTCTGTGGCTGTGTTGGCTGTGTGGTTGAGTCTGTGGTTGTGTTGGCTGTGGGGTTGAGTCTGTGGCTGTGTTGGCTGTGCGGTTGAGTATGTGGCTGTGTGGTTGAGTCTGTGGCTGTGTTGGCTGTTGGGTTGAGTCTGTGGTTGTGTTGGCTGTGGGGTTGAGTCTGTTGGCTGTGGGGTTGAGTCTGTGGCTGTGTTGGCTGTAGGGTTGATTCTGTTGGCTGTGGGGTTGAGTCTGTGGCTGTGTTGGCTGTGGAGTTGTTTCAAATCATTTCAAATAATTGACATCTTAGTAAATGCATCTTTAACTTTAACAGGTTGGTGTGCAATTTGAAAGACATCTTAAGTGGCCGACTGGCCGTAGTCGTACCTTTTCCTGGTAGAGCTTGTGGAGCCAGTTGGCACACTCTTTCTCGTCATCTGGGATCTCCTCCACGGGAAACCGCCTGGGAGGGAAAGAGAGTGAATTATCATTACAGTACAGAGCCAAGTTGGAGTCTGATTATACACATCTTCAACCACCAGATGGCTCCCACTCAAGTTCACCACAGATTATGCAGGTAAAACGGGTTACTTGCTACTTTTTTGCAAGTAACTGTGGGTTTGTTCTGACAGCCGGCTCAGATCAGATTTTTTTTGGCCATTAACATTGGCCAGGCTTTGGTCATTAACGTTAATTTGACTAGATATCCATTTTACAAATTCCAATACAAATTACAGCCAGCTAGAGCTGCCGCGATTACCGCATTACCGCGGTATCGCTGTTACATCACGGCCACCGCAGAGTAGGCTGAATACCGCATCACCGCTGTTTTTTATAATAATAATAATGAAGTACCCCCCTCTCGTTGGGCTTGCGGCTCTGCAGATATACCCTACTCCTCCATCGAGGTTCCAAGCGACCCTATTGGCTACCAGAAAAGTCACGTGAAACATTGCAGACCACTGATTGGTCAGAAGAGAGACGCGTCACACGTTGGGAGCGTCCTGCAGTTTTTTACATCCTGAATGTCAGCCATTGATCAGAGCTCATCACAATACGGCTAATAACGTTAGCTTTAACTCCCCGCCGGAGTGGACTACCATCGCTCCTCGGGAGTACTAAACGAGACATAATGATTTTATTGTCTGCAACGAATGTTATAATAAAAGCCCTTCGTTCTATACACTTGTCTGATTGAAAACTTTATTAACAGACCGCAGAATGGGACAACTCAGCACGCTCTGAGCAAAGAAAGGAACTGAGATGGTCCGGTAAATACGCTGATGTTATTGAACGTATAACTATATAATGGTAATGCCACAAAACGAATGCCTTTATTATAAAGTAGTAACTTTATAGTAATAATAATAAGAAAGGGTCGGGGGGGTAACCACCCCTGCCCGCGACACCGAGTGAACGGCGCACGACCAGAGGGTAAACTTCGAATCCGTGTTTCACTTTCAATAACTAATGCGTGCTTGCTGAATCCCAAACAATATTCATGCTGCAAAGTCATCCTCTAAAGATCGACATTTAGACTAGAGGCAGGCTATATGCTATAAAAAGTAGACTACTACTAAAAAAAAAATGCATTCAAACTTTTTTATTTTTTTTTGTGCGTGCGGTAATAACCGCGCGGTAGGAAATATTTTGCAAATCCGTGCGGTAAGGAAAACATCAATACCGCGGCAGCTCTACAGCCAGCTGCTAGAAAAAGTATCTGCCTCACCAGAAAGCGCCACAGTCCTGTAATCAGTTTAAGGTTATCTTAAGGAATGCATCTCTCTTCAGAGATAGACATTTTACATCTACACTTGTGCTGAAGTCACTGCATAAAGTAGCCAAAGAACCTTTACTGATGACACTTTGAGATAAGGAGAGGGACAGGGTGGGAACTGTGTGTGCTAGCTTCCCATTTCAATACCGTGGTGTTACATGCTTTCTGTTCGTTTTTTAACCTTGAGAAATAAGTCAAATGCCTTCTGAAGTGCAAATATATTGAAATGGCCCAATTGTTTATTAATAATAATAATAATAATAATAATAATAATAATAATAATAATAATAATAATAATAATAATAATAATAATAATAATAATAATAATAATAATAATATTATTAATAATATTATTAATAATAATAATAATAATAATAATAATAATAATAATAATAATAATAATAATAATAATAATAATAATAATAATAAAACTAAGACAAAATAAGGAGATCAAAGATGGCAACAGCAACGTGCCCACACCTGCGTTGTTACTATGACAGCCAATGTAGATGCACTCAGCTAATTATTATTGTACATTTTCTGAACACACAAATCTGATCTGGTCACTTGTGTGGACAGTCAGCGTAAGAAATCTGATGTGAAAACTAACGCTAGAAGGCGTTTACATTACAGCAAGCAGTGCTCTGGCATGGTGTGGTGCATTGTGGGACATGACCAACCTGACGTCACGGCAGCTTTATGAAATTCTGCCATTATTTATAGTGAACAGAATTGTTGCCCTTTCATTTTGACATGTCGTTGCAGGGTAAACAGAGGTGTAATTAATAACTTTAATTACAGTCCCGTTCCATTTAGGTTTGTCAAGGCCAGGGCCCTGGTATTGTGTGTGCTATCTCGCCTTCATGGAACGGGACCATAATTAAAGTTATTAATTACACCTCTGATTACCCTGCAATGTCAAAATGAAAGGCTAGAATAGGCTTTTTTTCTCTCTTTTTTTTTTAACAGTGAGATGAAACGCGATCATTTTGTGATTTCATGATATTTTCAAGGGCATGAGACCCGTGTTTCCCAGCAGTGTTTTTTTTCCCTCTGTCTTGGGTTTGTTCCCTCTCAATTTTCTCTGGGTATTAGACAAATTGTTCAGAGACCATAAACGTGTTCGGGCAACAATCCAAGAGTGTGAGTGCTCTCTCCTTGTCCATTCTCATTGTTACAGTACAAAAAAAAGGTGCTTGGTAGGAAGATTTAAAACACATCATCAGTTTTCCAGCTCAGAAAAGCAGACCAGAGGAGGAGAGGGGAGGGGGTGGGGATTGTCAGCTCTTATGCATCATCATTATCACAACCTGACTAAATGACTAACAGGAAACTGAATGTACTGTATGCTGAGTGGTGCCTACCTCACGCTCAGGTCCGCTCTGTACTTCTTGCCATTGACGATGCCCAGGAGAGTGGGGGTCTGCTTGTCTTTGAAGTTGAGTGTCACGTCGTAAACCGCAGTGACTGACGACAACAAAATAAGAATTAGAGAAGGCAATAAAGAAATCCCATGTACCTTTGCATCCTTTTGTGTCTTTTTGTGTGCCCTTTGTATCTGAAGGCCAAGTGAGAGGCAGACTTAATGATTTTATATTTCAGCTAACATTTGTATAACATTTGGCTACTTAAAATCATGTCAATGGACAGAGAGACAGCAGACAAGAGAGTAGTGTATTGCACTACCAAAGCTAACTAGCATGTCCCATATGCTCTGTAAATAACTATGTACAGATACCGAGATGTCACTCCATGTTACCTGTTGCCTGTTTACTGCACAATGTTGTTTTTTCATTTTTTGATTCTATTATATGTTGTACCACTGTATTGCACATCGTTACGGGCAAGACCACCCGCATTTCATTGTATACCTGTATGCCGTGACAATTAAAACTCTTGACTTGACTTGAGAGAGAGAGAGAGAGAGAGAGAGAGAGAGAGAGAGAGAGAGAGAGAGAGAGAGAGAGAGAGAGAGAGAGTGTGTCTCGGGCTCAGCTCCAGGGCTCCAGGGTTAGTTTAACTGTTTTGGGACCAGCTTAGTTGACATTAGCAGCTAACGTTAGTTTAGGTCATTGAACTGTCAGCTTGTAGGATATAATCTTTACTTGCACATGTGCTACTAAACAATTGTTCTGGTTCACACACATTATTTTAGTCGCAAATGCGAGAGAAATGCTTGCACTGTCGAGTCCTGGCTTTAGGCAGAATCACAAACAAC
>NC_140169.1:183159403-183404219 GCF_963971535.1 Notolepis coatsorum
AGCATGAAGTCGCACGGAGAGTTGCCGGTAACGTAATTTTTGCTTAGTGAACGCCCCATGATACCAGCTATATGCCCCGCGTTGCCCTCGATGTAACGTCCCTGATATGATCAGACTGGTAAACAGTGAGGAGGAAAGAGAGAGAGAGAGATAGACAGACAGAGATAGACAGACAAAAAACTAGAACAAATGTCCTATTTTTTAGTTATAACTAAATAATTGTATATAAGGTGGAGACCAGACACTCAATCTTATATATTTGGTATCTTAATTATAACTTATTTTATATACTTGGTATCTTAATTATAGCTTATTAACTGTAGCAATCTATATTGTTCTAGAGAACCAATTTGGGTATTCATTCAAGTCAAAGTTAATTTGTCAGGTCTGATTCTAAGATATATGTATTTCAGTTGTATACTGCTATACCTAATTTAGATGTTGAATCCTTATACATATTATTCCAATTACTTTATGTATCGTTATCACTATGTAATTTATAGCGCCGTTATCATTACCTATCGTGAAACCGGAAGTGGAACCAAAACTACAATTCCCAACCGGAAATCACTACCGGAAATCACTTTCCTGGCTTCCTTGTATAACGTTAACTCGTCTCTCAATGCTTTGCGATATCAGCCGGTTCGTTCTTAACTCAATAAACACCTCAGCGGGTTATAATACTGTGCACATACAAACAAGACTCAAACAGACAAACAAACGAAAATACATAAAAGTTAACGTGTGTATATACCTGGTCTGTATTGGATCGCTTGTTCGTTTAGTCGGCCAGCACTCTGCTGCGACAAGGCATTTATACCCTTGATCTATCTATACATCGTCTTTTAAAACATAACGACCGAATCCTGAACTTCGAAATTTAATAGCGATATATTAGATTATATATACCTTTTAATCATAGTCTCGGTCCCTTCAACCTGCGATTAATGTCCCGTTAAATGTACATTTACGTACTGTCGAGGCACCGCCGGTTTCCTTCCCGCTCTCTGTATGATTAATTGATTAATTCAATCCAAATATATCGTTTTCAGGAATGGAAGAGGTTGTGAGCTTAGTTTAAGGTTGTATCTATGAATATATATCGTTACTCTGTTAAATCTAATTAGATTATAACAGCTTCTCGGTCCTAACGTCCCGCCTCTTTGCCACAAGAATCATAGAATAGCTTCTAAGAGAGTAGCGTTTTCCAATGATATCACTCTAATAAGCTCACGTATCTTCTTTTGTTGCCTATATTTCAGCCTGAATTAGACTTGGGTTAGCAATCCGACAACCTTACTGTGTGCCTTAGCTTTTGGTCGGCTCCGACTCGACCAGGAATAGCACTTCAACCTATAGCAAATCCTACCAGAACCTCCTGATATAGGACCGGAGTACACGCGTTTCCCCCGTAACGAATCCCAATACAGCCCAGATATTCAATACACGTTATTCTATTGTCCAGCCATAGTCTCGAATATTAAAACACACAGTAAATGCTCACCTTGTGTAGAGAGAAGTGGGGATCACACCAATGTGTTCCAGATACCGGCCGGCCTAAACTAATCCTTTTCTCTCTACACCTGAGAACAGATCAGTCTGCACAAAATTCGAAATTCGCGACGCCAAATTGTAGGATAATAATAGTATTCAAATAGGAATAGAGTCAAATGACTTGCTCACTCAGAGGGTCCAGATAATAAGGTTTATTACCCAGATCAAATCAAATCATTACAACAATAGAGAATATGGCTGGAGATCTTACCTAAACAGACCAGCTCCGTCAGTCAGGTAAAAAGATCTCGCTCCCCAGTCGGGGAAGCAGTTAAGTACCAGGTGAACAATGGGGGGGGTGGGGGAAGGGGAGGGGAGGAAGGGGGCGTGGTTCATACATCATATATTCCACACACACCACATCCGATTTACGATTTTAATAAAAAAAAATTCTCTTAATAGAAACGTAAAGGAAATCATTCAAATAAGCTTTGCTTTTATTTGACACAAAAATTATCAAACCAAGATGAATTTCCCTATTGGGATGGAAGTGCAAACCTAACTTTCATCAATCTTCACAAAAAATAATAATATATATATATATAATTATATATGTAGCATCCTGAATATTCTTCTATTATTCAGAAGTGCTGACTTAACCTGTTACTTCCCCTGTGTGCACAAAGACATGATAACCAGTGTTTCTCTTTGATATCTCGCACGGACTAATAATGCGAGGTTCTTTTCTTCCCTCCGGCTTCGATATGGATCATTAACGTGACATTAAATCATCTTTCTTCCTGAGTGTCCCATTGTGGGACCAGTTTGCGGTCGCCAGCAGGGGGCGGTAGTGGCAGGAAGAGCGGAGGAGGAAGGAGCGAGCGAGTGAGAAGCTGGTTACCTGGAGGGCGGAACAGGAGGAAGTCTCTTCGACAGTGAACTCGAACGTGAACGGACGTGTGCTCTCGAAGAGCCCCGTTGAAGAGCAACGGGAGAGAACGAGTAACTCTGCTATAACACGGGTTATCCTAGAAGTACAAGCGATAGAGAAGTGTGTGAACAGTGAAACGGAAAGAAGAACAAACTTCAGTAGATAACACGGGTTATCCTAGAAGTTGAAGCGGTATATTAGTTTGCTGTTAACGGCTATAGTGACTCTGAGTGTACCACTAGGCGAGCGTCGCTGAAGACAGGTGGTGCACATAGCCACGTTGCGTTAGCTGTATAGGCGACAGCAGGAGGGTCCACCAAGACCCACAGTTTAGCTGTGTTTAAGGTAGCCCACAGATTAGCGCGCGCCAGCTCAGCCAGCAGCCCCGCAGTGGACGTCTCGTCGACGCAGCCGAGGACACCTCTTCTTCCAGCAGAGGTCGCCACAACACAGCACGCTCCTCCAGCTCTGCCACTGCCCCTGCTGTCTACCCCAGCCCGCTGGCTGTTATCGCGGGATCGCCCGACGGCCATCTTGTCACCCGGACGAGTGGTGGTGAGAGTGGACCCGCCATCTCTGTTAAGTACAGCGGTACTCCGTGTGCCAAAACAATATCTATTCGAAACTAACGCTAGCAGCAGCGTCTAGGGGTACCCCAACCATTTTAAGCCGGCTTTAGCTAGGATCTTTTATTTGGTAACGTGGGCCCACATGTAATTTCTTTTTGAGTGTAATAATTGTGTGATGTTATTGAATTTCCCATTGAACTCCTTAATATGTACCTGGGTTTTCCCCACCGCAAAGCTGGCAGTAGAATTAATGTAATGAGCACAAGGTGCCTATTTTGGGAATAACGTTCCCCTGTATTGTGAGTGAGAGCACCCGGTGCCTAATGTGAATCTATTGCATATTAACCACATTAAGATATAACCCTGTATTTGATACTTGACCAGGCCTTATATAAAGGAGACGTAGATGGGAGCACGGTGTGTGTGTCTGTTACTGAGCCCTTGTTTTAACCTTTGTTGCCCGGGTAATAATATTACTATTATCATTACTATTTAACCCTTCTCCACCATATTCGTATTCCATGGTTAAAGGTCTCTGCAGGTCATTAAGGAAGGGTACTGCTTTGGGGAGCGCAAAACCATTAGTCAACTAACAGTCACCAGGTGTGGGAGGGCTAACGGAGGTACTGGGGGAAGTGAGAGTGTTTGGGGAGCTACTGCTGACCGCCCTGGAGGGCGACGAGTACCACCCCCCAGGTTAGTAAATCTTGGGCCCCATCCGCTCCTGCTGCCCGACCTCCAGTTCGACGTTCCGGGCCCAAAGAAGGGAGTTCAGCTAGATTAAACTCTACTGCATCCCGCTACCAGGTGGCCGTGTACAACCACTCCCATAAAGCAGGGATAATCCACCCTGCTACATTTATATAAAAGGTTACTCTTGATCAAACAAATATGAATGTCCCTATTGGGATTAATAGTGCAATAACTTGCTTTTTCACCAAACAGGGTAAAATCTAATTGTGGCAGGATGGTAAAGCAGCCTCTGTGATGAATTTCCTGAGTGAGAAGGAATCAACAAGTAATTGAAAAACCTGGAAAAAAAAAAAAACCTGGAAACAAGTCAATTGAACAGAACCTTTTATGTACTATGGTAACATTGTAATAAAATACCAAAAAGGTTCAAATATCTCTGCATAATACAAACAGTTTATTACATTTGAGAAAAACTAAGGGTCAGTACACAGTACATTTAGCAGAGTACACATTTTACTCAGTTTGAGTAAAATTTACTCTGCGAAATTGACTGTGTAATTGTCCAGTAAGCCCATCAAGGCTCTTCCAACCGCTCACTCTCTCCCCCACCAGGTGTGCTCAGGGACTGCGCAGAGCAGATGACCAAGGCCGTGACATCTTCAACCTGTCACTAGCCCAGGCAGTTGTCCCAGCGTGCTTCAAATGTACCGCCATTGTGCCAGTGCTGAAACACTCCTCTGACACAAGCCTCAATGACTTCTGCCCAGTTGCACTCACCCCCATAATTTTGAAGTGTTTTGAGAGGCTGGTCCTGGCTCACCTCAAATATGGCCTTTCACCCTCACTGGATGAACACCAATTCACCTACCGTGAGAAAAGGAGCACGGAGGATGGCATCTCCTCAGCGCTACATTCTGCCCATGCAGAATAATGAGAGCGACACCCATGCGAGAATAATGCTGTTCAGCATTCAACACCATCATCTCCTCCAAACTAATGTCCAAACTTGGTGACCTTGTGTAAACCAAGGACCTCTGTCTGCATCTGGATACTTGACTTCCAACAGACCCCAGATTGTCAGGATAGCCACCTGCTGGCATGGTGCGCTGACAACAACCTGGCCCTGAAAACCAAGGAGCTCATCGTGGACTTCAGGAAGACTAGAATTGGCGCATATACACCCGTCCATATCAACGGGACGGAGGCCGAGCGTGTCCCCAGCTTTAAAGTCCTGGGTGTCCACATCTCTGAGGACCTCTCTTGGACCCTCAACACCTCGACACTGGTCTCTTTTTCCTGAGGAGACTGAGGAAGTATGCATGTGTGTGTGTGTGTGTGTGTGTGTGTGTGTGTGTGTGTGTGTGTGTGTGTGTGTGTGTGTGTGTGTGTGTGTGTGTGTGTGTGTGTGTGTGTGTGTGTGTGTGTGTGTGTGTGTGTGTGTGTAGAAGCAGTTGTTTGTACCACCTTTAAAACCAATTGAGTGTATAATCATTGGAGATGTGTCTGTCTCTCAGTGCTTAGCTGGACTTGCCCAGACACACTCCAGAAATCACAGCTCAATGTCAAAACCTCATCAAACAAACATGAATGCCAAAGAAATCTGTAAAATGATATATATATATATTTTAGAAGACAAACTGTTTTGTTGTACTGTACAGCACTTGAGCAAAAATCTTTAGCATCCTGAAAATAAAAAAACAATAGTGCTGTTCAAAGTATTATGCGTATTAATGCTACAATCTTTTTTGACGCATAACACACATTACAAAAAAAACGACTTTCTTTATTTTATAATTGGAAGAATGACAAACATTCAGTCATACCAATTCGAAAAATAAATGTAATTTTGGTTGACTTCTTCAGACAAACATTTCTGAGTATATTTTAATTACCGACATGCATTTCTTGTACGTATGTACGTTTTCATTTAGCCGACACTTTTATCTAAAGCGACTTAAAAGTTCTGTACAACAAGTCAACAGGAAGGGTACAACAAAGGGTAGGTGGTATTGTTGGTTACACGCTGAGTGCATATAGTAGTATAGACATATTTGGCATGATAGGTAGTAGTATAGGCAGGGCCGCCTCAGGGGGTGTGCGAGCAGTGCGGTCGCACAGGGCCTCGCGGGAAGGGGGACCTAAAAATAAAAAATAAAAAAAAATATATATATATATATTATTATTATTATTTTTAATTTTTTTTGCAGGGCCCCCCTTCCTGCGAGGCCCTTTTTCATCACAGACCTAAAATCTAGTTTTGCTTACATGCTTACATATTTCACATTATACGTTTGTAAAATAGTGTTCTGGTTTCTGCGGCTCTGCTGCTCTGCAGATAGACACGTTTGTAGAATAGTGTTCCGGTTTCTGCGGCTCTGCTGCTCTGCAGATAGACACGTTTGTACCGTACAGGATCTATTCAGCGCTATCCAAAGGAGCGAGTGGATGTTTTTTGAAAAGCAGCATGGAGCAGAAGAAATAACACTGTGTGCCATAAGCTTGTTATCAATACCAAGTATGATGGTTATGCCAACTTTGCCAAGACGAAGAGGATGTTCGGCAGATGGACTGAAGATGAAAGTTGTTGCATGTTAGAACCTTCAGTCAGGCTATAGCTATGTCGGCTAGTACTAGTAGCAATTAGCTAAAGGCAGGGACGCGTAACTAGCATTAGCTAATGCTAGCTAGCTAGCGTTAGCTAACGCTAGCTAACTAGCGTTAGCTAAGGCTAGCTAGTTAGCGTTAGCTAACGCTAGTTACGCGTCCCTGCCTTTAGCTAATTGCTAAGTTATCGAGTGCTAACGTGTGGTAGATAAACTAGGACTCCCAAGGGACTGGTACTTTTCATCTCCACGGAAAATGCGTCGATGTCGTCTCCTTCCAACTTTGCCATTGATACTGCGTTATGGTGAGTTTTTCATGCAACCTATTCTATTCCCGCCGTTGAGCTCTCTCTCTCTCTCTCTCTCTCTCTCTCTCTCTCTCTCTCTCTCTCTCTCTCTCTCTTCTCTCTAAAACAACACACACACATACATGCTCTCTCTAACACACACACACACACACAGACATGCTCTCTCTCTCTAACACACAAACACACATGCTCTCTCTCTCTCTCTCTTTCTAACACACACAGACATGCTCTATATCTCTCTCTAACACACAAAATGACATGCTCTCTCTCTATCTTTCCCTCTCTTTCTAACACACACACACATATACATGCTCTCTCTCTAACACACACACAAACAGACATGCTCTCTCTCTATCTCTCTCTTTCTAACACAGACAGACATGCTCTATCTCTCTCTCTCTCTCTTCAATTCAAATGGGCTTTATTTCACATTCTTGTATTTCTCCTAGTAGGTATGGGAGTTTTGAGTTATTGTCCATGTTTTCAAAGTCTCTTTGGGTGTTTTCAATTTGTGGGAAGTATATGTCTTGGTATAGTGGGCAGGTTGTTAAGAAGTGGAGCTCGGTTTCCACCTCATCCTGTGTGCAGTGGGTGCATAGTCTGTCTTCGCTTGGGAGCCAGGTCTGCCTATGGCGGCCTTTCTCGATGGCTAGGCTGTGCTCGCTGAGTCTGTACCTAGTCAAGGATCTTCTTAGTATTGGGTCAGTCACAGTGCTCAGGTATTCTGCCACTGTGTACTCTCTGTTTAGGGCCAAATAGCATTTCAATTTGCTCTGGTTTTGGGTTGTTTCTTTCCAATGTGTGTCTCTCTCTCTCTCTCTCTCTCTCTCTCTCTCTCTCTCTCTCTCTCTCTCTCTCTCTCTCTGGCCTTGCTCTGGTGGAGGGTCAGGGGCATTGCCGGGTCTGTGCAGCGATAACACTGTATATTGACTGTAGAACGGGAGCTCTCTCTCGCTCTCTCGCTCTCTCTCTTGCTATATGTTGACTGTATCATGCCCAGCCTCGGGCAGCGCTATTATTTAAGAATATGTTGACTGTATAAAAAAAAAAAAAAAAAAAAAAAAATTATATTAATTTCTTTAACCTTTTAGGGGGGGGGGGGGGGGGGGGGCTCGCGTTTAAATCTCGCACAGGGCCTCGCATTTCTCCCAGGCGGCCCTGAGTATAGGGATAGTAGGTTAAGTCGTAGCAAAGTACATAAGAGTAAAGGAAGTGTGTTTTTGGTTGAAGGCGGACAATTGGGTGGGATTCGGCTGTCCTGACTGTGGTGGGATGTTCATTCCACCATTGTGGAGTGAGGATGGAGAATAGCCTGCTCAGATAGGAGTGGCTCTGAGGCGGCCAGAAGATGCAGAGCGGAGGGGTCTTGAGGGTAGGGGTGCACCGATGTATCGGTCGGGTATCGGTATCGGCCGATAAGTGCCTTGTTGACTGCAATCGGCCTATCGGCCGATAAGCTCGAATGTGCCGATGGCAGTAGCCGATAAATATCCATCAATTTGTGTAGCGTCAAAAGACAAAAAAAAGTTCACTCGCGACCTGCACAACGCCGTCCCCAGTCCCCCACACACACACACACACGCTACTGCATCAAAGTTACTACTTATGATTAACAAGGCATTCGTTTTGTGGCATTAACGTTATATAGTTAGTTAGTTAGTGTTACACGTTCAATAACATCAGCATATTATTTACCCAAACGTAGCAAGCATTACGAGTTCATACTAGCTCAGTTCCTTCCGTTGCTCATAGAGCCCTGAGTTTGACCCATTCTGCAATCTGTTAATAAAGTTTTCAATCAGACACATGTATAGAAAGGCTTTGTTTTATTATAACATCCGTTGCAGTAAAATCATTATGCCTCGTTTAAGTCATCCTGCAAAGCTAAAAGCTAAACGTCGGCCGCGCCGCCATTGTTGTTGTTGTAGAATACCTCTCGTCAAAATCAATGGCGGACAAAAGCGGAAGTAAAAAATGTATATGCGCTTGCCGATTGGTGGTAACAGTAGAGGCGGGTGCAAGCGGTGTGTGACGTAATTGGCAGAATCGACTGTCAATCAAAATTTCATTGGTTGAGAGCTCTGGTTGAGACAATAGTATCCAGCTGCAGCCCAGCCGGTAGACCATACTGGGATAACTAGTACCTAGCTGCAGCCCTGCAGAACATACTGGGAGAGAGATAGTGCTATTTCTTGATGTTTCCTTTTTTAAGTAAGTAAAGAGGCCTATGTTCATATCGGTGAGCACAATTTGTAACACAAATATACAGTAGTTTCATAAAAAAATATATATATTACAAAAAATATATATATATTACAAAAAAAAATAAAAAAAATTGCCACAAATATCGGTATCGGTATCGGTATCGGCCGATTGTGTTAGTTGAACAATCGGTATCGGTATCGGTGGCAAGTTTTCATATCGGTGCATCCCTACTTGAGGGTGTGTAGTTATAGAGACCATTGACCAGAAGTAGGAGGGAGCAGTTCCCCTCGCTGCATGGTATGCCAGGTCAAGGACCTTGAAGCGGATTCATGCGGCAATGGGAAGCCAGTGCAGCTCTCTAAGATGTGT
Source organism: Notolepis coatsorum (assembly GCF_963971535.1). NCBI lineage: Eukaryota > Metazoa > Chordata > Actinopteri > Aulopiformes > Paralepididae > Notolepis > Notolepis coatsorum. The sequence continues at coordinate 183,168,576 of NC_140169.1, forward strand.
AGAAGTAGATTGGAGATCAGGCGGGCCGCTGTGTTCTGTGTGAGTTGAAGTGCCTTGGTGACGCGAGCTGGTAAACCAGCTATATAGCAGTGCATTGCAGTAGTCGAGGCAAGACATGACTGTTGATTGCAGGAGGAGTTGAGTGGCTTATGTATGTGTCTGTTCCCCAATATGCCCAGACGATGAAAATAACCTCTCACATGGTACTGTGTGAGAGGGGAAGAGAGCACAAAAGTATATTATAGTATATTGTACAAAAGTATATTAGTCTGTAAAAGGTTGGCAAGAGATTACCATTGGACTGGATATTCAATTTTCAATTTCAGTTTTGATTCCACTAGGGCTGACCCCTATTAATCGATTAGTCGACTAATCGGTCGAAAGGGGCCGTAGTCGACTGGCCAACCTCTTAGTCGAATATAAAAAAAAATATATATATACTTTTTTTTTATCATTCTTTCCAAAAGAAAAGAGGCCTAGAAGCGTGGCTAACGCTAATAACGGCACGCATACCAGAGGCTAACTGCCTACGAAAACAGGCACAGAGGCACTGAAAGAGGATTTCACCCATCTAATGAACACACTAGACTAGACAAATATCAAGATGTATCCATCAGTGGACCAATTGCATGCTTTTGCAGAGGACAAGAAGCCTTCAGTCGACTCCTTCAGACATCAAGCACCCCCCACAGCCCAAATGGAATGATACAACATTTATTTATATAATTTTAAAGTTTTTTATTTTTATTTTTTTAGTTTAAAAATATTATACTTTTTTTTTGTCAACCAATAGTCGACTAATGCCAAATTTTGGCCAATCCTAGTCGACCATCCAAATCCTTAGTCGGGGACAGCCTTAGATTCCACATAGGAAAAGAGGATGTTTTTGTGACCCTTTATTTGTCCCCATGTGAGGTTGGACACAATTACATTGTGTGATTTGCTTTAGAAGTGTGAGGAATCCAGGGAATGATCTTTGAGTAATGGAAAAGTTAGCGTACCAATGTACCTGTACAATGTCTCTGGCGCTGTGGTGCATTGAGGTCCGGGGATGTTTTAGTGAACCTTTATAAGATTAAAATTGGACACTAAATTGTGTGAGTACTCATATTACTGAGTAATGTTACATGTGGCAGGTCACTATGGCCATCTCTTGTTGCAAATTTGTTTGCCATGTTATGATTGCAGTGTGTTTCTTTTATGCTAAATGCAGTACCTTTGTTTTTCTGGACAATATTTGTCATTTTGGTTATTTATTTTATTTAATAAACAAACATTTGCATGAAGCAAGAATATCTGTCCACTCCGATGTTGCTAAGAATATTAGTTCAAGTTTCTTTAATAGTTGTCATACAGAAGTACAGAATACTTTGATACAAAATGCTTCTTACTGTTTCGCTCCAGAGACTGTGTTAGACAAGATAAGTATTAAATAAAATAGTATAGCATGTAAAATAGAAGTAAAAATAGAGGTCACAGTGTTCAGTATAGACATATGTACAATGTTCGATGCAGATTAGAAGTAACTGAGTTACCATACAATATACAATATACTATGCAATGTACTAATATACAATACTATATAGTGCAGAGCAGAAATGGGATGAGGTACAATTTAGGTACAATTTACAGTAAGGTGTACGAGTTGTAGTGCAAATCCTTTACCAATAAATATAAAGTGTAGAGTGTGTTTAGGTGTTCTAAAGTGTGTAAAGTGGGTGCTGCAGTGAGTTGTTTGTTTAAAGTGAGTGTGTGCGTGTGGATGTGTGTGCTGTGTGCATTTGATGGTTGTTGCATAGTGTTTATTGTTCGTTGAGCAGCCTGATGGCCTGGGGATAGAAGACGTTAGACGTTTGAAAATATAAAACATGTGCGATTAAGCACAGTTAACTATAGACAATCATGCGATTAATCGCATATTTTAAGCGATTGGACACCCCTTAAACACAATACAAGATTTCTTTCTCATCAGTTATTGCATCAGGCTATTTCCACCTGCTTTATTTGCATAGAGTTGCTACATGGTGCTAGAGATACCCAACTCTTATCATTTCTTGCCACCAAGAAAGTCTCCAGTCTTTGCTGCAGCTATAGGAAAATTAATGGACTATTAATAGATCGCTCCTGGCTTCGTTTGTGGTTCATGCAGCTGTGGTCCCATGAACAAAGCCTTCTAATATACATTTCTCTCTCTGATAAAGCAGGAGATTTTGAACTTTAAGCAGCAGTGTAATTCAATTAGAACGTTAACTAAACATGACATACTTTGGTGAAACGCAATTGTCCCATTAACCCCACATGCCGTATCAAGGACAACATTACTGGTAAACAGGAAAGGAAAAGACAGTTAATTCCTACCATAGGTGGAAACCAAATGCACCGGGACTCATCATAATGAGGTGACCGTGTGAGAATTCTATACCGCTAAATTGGCATGTGTCAAAATCATCACCCATTCATTTAAAGTTACAATGTGGTAACCTTAGGAACATTCAAATCTGTTGAGTTAAGTTAAATTAATATTGTTAATTTGTTTTAACTATTTTGGTTTCTTGTTGCGTTTTATTAATTTGTTTTAATTGTCTATGTATTTTAATCTTTCAAATGTTTGAAATTAAGATTTAATTCAATTCAATAAAAAAACTGACTTAGCTGACATTAGCTTCAACTCAAGCTAAATGCCTCTGGATTGATTTGATGAGATAATTTAAGCTAGAGATGATAACAAGGAACTAGCAGGCAAGTATGTCCTTTATTATGTGTTATGTTGATTACAATGCTGAGGCTGTAGGCGAGTCAATATATGGTTTAACCCCAAAAAATTGATACAAAAGGATTTTCAATGGATTCTGGTAGTATTGGGCGTGCTAAATAACATACTAAAAGTCGACCAAAATCGACCCCTCCGAAAGCCGTCATTTCCAAGATGGCGTCCCAGATGGCGCCGGGGCGATTAAAATGGCTATATCTCAAATTAAGAAAATGGTGCAAAGGATTCCTCAACTGATTCTGGTACCTCTGGGCATGCTCACTAACATCCTAAAAATCTAGGAAGATACACCTTCCAGAAAGGCTTCATTTTCAAGATGGCGTCCAAAATTGCGGCTGGCCAAGCTTAAAATGGCTATATATATGTCAATATAAAAATTATATAAATGATTTTGTCATTTGATTCTGGTACCCCAAGTACCCCTAGACATACTTAGGAACATACTAAAGTTTTAGGGAAATACACCTTCCGAAGAGGCTTAATTTTCAAAATGGTGTCCAAAATGACGACTGGGAGCTTAGAATGCCTGTATCTCAAATGGGAAAACATTTCTAAAGGATTTATAAACTGATTCTGGCACCTCTATACATTAATAACGAGCAAAATATCTAGCTAAATATATCTGCTAGGAATGCATCATTTGCATCATCAAAATGGCTGCCTGTAGCTTATTTTGGCTAAAATTAAAATTGGTTATTATATTCAACCTAGAAAGCTGGCTTTGGTGTTGAACACAAAATAAATGACCCACTTATTGTGGTCTTTAGGCCTACTCATCATCATCTTCAGGATCCTCTGGGAGAAACTTGTTATGTGGATTGTCACATTCATGAAGTTGACATGGTCCACAGACAGTAGTACAAGGTAGTCCATATTTTCTGCATGAGCAGCGAAGTGTCTTGCAGGCAGTGGTACAGTTACAATGAATGACCTTCAAGAGACTGTCTGGAGCAGCATTCATTGTTGACATGAGTGGGACAAATCTATTGTCCTGCAGGTTCCAGCCCCAGTCTAAAGCATCTATACCATCATCTGTTCCCATCCAGACCATGACCTGGTAGTATGCTCTACGACAGTGGAATTTGGTAGCAGATTCAGTTGGTGGTAGACGTTCAGGCGTTACCGTTGATGAAGCTGAGACAACCTTCTTGCTGAAAATGTTATATCTCATTTTTGCAAGCGAATCTGTGCACTTTCCACCAAAAAAGACAGCCATTGCTTGGCACCCAAGGTCATCGATCACATCTGTTGTCTGGTTTGGTACAGTGAATGCATTGGCACAAGCCTGAAGGACAGGATCCCCTTTTACAAGTTTTTGGAATGCTGTCTTTTTGCCAACTCCGAAGATCCGGGAAGTTGTGTCACAGCCAGTCACAGCATGGATGAACAGCAACTGAGAACACACATCCTGTCCGAGTACTTCTTTCAAATGGTTTATGGCGTACACTTTAAAACTGCCATCAGCTTTCGACTTGTCTGATCTGAAATAAAGGCCCTTGCTATCTCTCTGTGCATAGTAAAGAAGTAAGACGAGGAGATCAGTATCTTCTCCAATCAGCGTTGTGGTGTGAACTGCGGCCCTTACTATGTCTACATCAGCATCTCCAAGTGAATTGACCACAGTGCAATCCCGTTCTTTCAGTTCATCACTTATCATGTGGATCAGTTTCTGTTTATTCAGATCTCTTGACAGGAACTCCTCCTTCTTACCTGAGAACTCTGTCTCAGCAGTGAAGTTGACAATGGGATGAATATTGTTTCCTCTTCTTTGATGTGTGTTGTCTTTAATGGATGGCCCATCCTCATAGCCATCAAACACAATGGTTGTAGCTGAGCCATAATGTTGGATGGTGAAGTCTGCATATGACTGTGCAATTTTACCATAGCTTTGTCCGTGCTTCCATTGTATTCGGTGAAGGAGTGAACCACCATCAAGAACATAATGCTCCGTTTCTGGTACAGAATCTAGGATTGCATCACTTGCATGATCACAGATCGCGTGCGCTAGTTGTGGTTTATCAGCTTTGCGGAAGACGTTTCCGGCTTCAAAGAGGGCAGGAGGGAAAGGACTGAGTTTGTAACACATAACCTCCTCCAATGACAGCTCTCCAGTTTGGGAGACAATAAGGAAACGTTGAAAAAGAAGTGCAGAATCAATGATTCGATCAGGAGCAACCTTGATAGACGATTTTTGTCCAAGGGTTATGGCTTTATCCTTTCTACTAAATGAAAATGTGAATGCCGGCTGTCCGATCATTTTGTGCATGATGTTGCGTCCAACAGAGTCATAATGCACGTTCACTCCATCCTCAGCGACAACACCTGTAACAACATTCCTTAAAGAAGAGTCTGGAGAGAAAGGTGAACATATAGCAAGTTTTGAAGTGATCTTCTCGAGGTCAGCAGCATCCCTTTTCATCCTTGCCTCTGTTGAATCCTTGTGCTGTTCTGATGTTGTGTATGTCTGGTTTGAGAACTCCTGCATTGCCATGTTATACTCTGATGTTATGCACTTTGACATTGTCCAAAGGGATCTTTGATTGTCGGTCATTCCACTTCCATGTGTCATCCCTCCTGTAGTCTTCAATGACCTCATCAATGTTGTTTCGATTACAAGATCTGAGCTGAGGCCTGCCCATGATTGGCTGCTGCGACGGATAACATGAAAACCCTTTTCAAATAGTCTGAAGACATCTGGGTGGTTGATGTGAATCTGACTCATCTCTTGGACATAAAAGTGTGCCGATTTCAAGTAATTGTAATGCCCAGCCGCAGCGAATATCGGCATGCATTCAGAAACAGCGCGTAGGTGCAAAAGCCAGGAACCTGTGCGATCTGCTGTTATCAGTGACCTAGCAACTTCTAACATGTGTTGGTAATTTAGCCACAACTGACTAGTTTTGGATCTAGCACACAGTTCCATCTTCCTTTTTCCCAGCTCTTCATTTATTGTAATGAGGGTCTCTGATGTGAACACTGTTTCCAATGGCATTTCACCCTTAACTATTGAGGTATACATTGCTTCAGACTGTTCAACCATTGCTGCAAATTCATGACTATCATCTACCATTTCTGATATTATCATGCGGTTAAGACATTTGTCAACCAGAAGATGGCCACGGAATGCTCTCTGAACTGATTTGCCTGTCATCATATGGGCTACTGAGTTCTCCCCATAGACTACCCGTAGAATGTCCTTAAGTCCTGTACCGTCCATCAGTGTACCAATTGCTCCTAGCAAATTCATAAATGTGTGAAATCCTCCTAGGAGCAGGACAAAGGACTTGAGGTGACTGCCCGGTGGTGAATCTAGGATTATCTCTGCTGCTTTCCAATATAGGGGTTGGTCAAATGTAACTACTGGGGCAAGGTGGTGTTTGGATGCCAGACCACAAATGAACTCCAGTGTTGACAGAATGCATGTTTTGTACATGTCTATCATTGGTAAGTATCTCACTGAAGACTGCCCTGGATGTTCATCTCCCTTATGAATAATGTGCATCATCCCCTGCCAACCAGGTGCAGGCTGTTTGAAATTGAACGATAACTCCCAAAGCAGATCAACCATCTTGTTACATTCTGCGAGTCTTGGAAGTTCTTTAAATGTGGTGTCTCTGCAAAAGTGTTTGGCAAAGTGATAATCTATTATCACAACTTTTGACCTCTGCACAAGATTCAGTTCATTAATTCTGAACCTCGGAATCCTTTGGTCTGTCTTCTGTCCTGGTGTCAAGGCAGCTATCATGCCCATCCCATGAAATGTCCCTTTCCCATCAATTGTTAGAATATTATGATCTACATTGTCTGCAGCAAATAAGACGGTCGTGTTCAACACATCAATATCCTTACCAAGCATGTTTGGTGCAGTACAATTTGCAGCATTCATTTCAAACCTCTGCAGTTCAGAATAGGAAGAGCAGAATCCCATCTTATTCAGCATATCTACAATGAACCGAGACCGGTTTAAGTGGTGCATTTGCACTGCTAGGCCAATTTGCAAAGGGGCAAGGACAGCTCGTGGTCGGACTGCCTGTATGATTGCGTGGCCAATACTAGCAATTTTCTGCTCTGTCTCTTTACCGACAAACAAAGCTTTTAACACAATGTGGAGTGATTGTGGAATATAATCAAGGGCATTCTGTAGTTTTAGTGTCTCTGTAGTCGGGTACTCATTAACAGGTGGAACATTAGTCATTATGTCACTTTTTATGAGTTTTGCAGCTGTTTTAAGTAAGTGTCTCTTCTCAGACTCTTCATCACTGTTTTGTTTTGTGTTGTTATAGTAGGATCTGAGTATGTCTGATGTTTTCTCTCTTATTGTAACAATACAATCCAAGCCATCTCCTTCTGCAATAAATATGCTATTTGCATATCGTTGCATCAGCAATGTTTTTAGGTATTGATTACTATATGGGATGGAATCGGCCTTAGACAAATACTCTTGCATTTTACACCTAAGTGCAGAAACGGTCAGCTGTCCATCATCATTCGTTTCAAAGTAAGCACACATTTTTGAGAAGGCTTGTTCTTGGTCCTCATTCTTTGGCCTTCCAGACTTTCTCCGCTTTGGATTACAATCAGGCTGAAATTCCATGGGAACATCACGGTCACACCGGAAATGTGTGCTACAAGCATTATGATACACACAGTCTGCAGCATGTAGATCACTATTATAGTATTCAATTCTACCTTTGACTTTGAATGACCACTCATCATTTCGTTTATCACAGCTTTGCAATATAGACTTTGCAAAGTTGTCTGTTTTCACGTAACTGTAGTCGGCACGTCCTTCATGAACATTTGTGCCGCAGAAAAGGCAATCAGTTTGGCTATTGAATAGAGCTTCAGACTGCCTAGTACTAGTCCTTTTATTAGTGGTACTTGATTCACCGCTCTGTTTCCTCTGTAAATGTAAATCAATATCTCGGCTATGTATGTACATTTTGCGGCATTCTGAATGTACTTTCATGCCAGCAGTCACATGAACAGTGTCACCTCTTTTAACACTAGCTTTATTGATCCCATCAGCACCTTTCTGACGAATCTCAACAAAATCACTTCCATCTTCCAATTTACAAATGGGACAGATCTGGGCACTGAATTCACTCATCACTTTAGAAATCAGATAATGGTCAAAAAGAAGGATTCAACTATGCTAGCTTGAGAGCTTGAGAGTGCAAACACCTCTGGCAAAGACTAGGATGAAACTGGGGCTTAAATAACACTGCCAGGCCAGACACGCCCAGGCATGCCCAAACACAGGACTAGGTCAGAAAAGAAAGAAAGAAACTGATTCAGAAAAAGAAGGCTTCAACTATGGTAGTTTGGGAGCTGGAGAGTGCAAACACCTCTAACTATAACAACTATAATGGTCAAAAAGAAGGCTTCAACTATGCTAGCTTGAGAGCTGAGAGTGCAAACACCTCTGTCAAAGACTAGAATGAAACTGGGGCTTAAATAACACTGCCAGGTCAGACACGCCCAGGCATGCCCAAACACAGGACTAGGTCAGAAAAGAAAGAAAGAAACTGATTCAGAAAAAGAAGGCTTCAACTATGGTAGTTTTGGAGCTGGAGAGTGCAAACACATCTAACTATAACAACTATAATGGTCAAAAAGAAGGCTTCAACTATGCTAGCTTGAGAGCTGAGAGTGCAAACACCTCTGTCAAAGACTAGAATGAAACTGGGGCTTAAATAACACTGCCAGGTCAGACACGCCCAGGCATGCCCAAACATCAAATTTGCTGATGACACAGTAGTGGTGGGCCTGATATCTGCCAACGACGAAAGGGCCTACCTGGAAGAGGTAGAGAACCTGTCACAGTGGTGTCAGGAGAACTGCCTCTCCCTGAACGTCAGCAAAACAAAAGAGATGATTGTGGACTTCAGGAGGTCGGGGGTCAAGGACTACAGCCCCCTCAGCATCGACGGGGCACCGGTTGAGAGAGTGAACAGTTTCAAGTACCTCGGAGCCCACATATCCGAGGACTTGACATGGACCACACACATTGACAGTGTTGTGAAGAAGGCACGACAACGCCTCTACTTCCTCAGGCGCCTAAGGAAGTTCCAAGTCAGTCAGAAGATCCTTAGGAACTTCTACTCATGTACAATAGAGAGCATCCTGACCGGCAACATCACCTCCTGGTTTGGGAATAGCACTGCACAAGACCGTAGCAGACTACAAAGAGTGACACGTTCAGCCAAACGCACAATTGGAGGGGGGCTTCCCACCCTCCAGAACATTTACAACAAGCGGTGCAAGGGGAAGGCTAAGAGAATTATTAAGGACTCGAGCCACCCGAACAACTGCCTCTTTGAACTGCTGCGGTCAGGCAAGCGATACCGGAGTCTTAAGGCGAGCACAGAAAGACTCAGAAGAAGCTTCTATCCCCAGGCCATCAGGCTGCTAAACGAACAATAATCACTATGCAACAACCATCAAATGCACAAGCACACACACCCACACGCACACACTCACTCAAACAAACAACACACTGCAGCACCCACTCTCCACACTTTAGATCACACAAACACACTTACACTTTATATTTATTGATAAAGGATTTGCACTACAACTCGTACACCTACTGTGAATTGTACCTAAATTGCACCTCGTCCCATTTCTCCATTTCTGCCTTGCACTATATAGTATTGTATATTAGTACACTGCACAGTATTGTATATTGTATGGTAACTACGTCTATTCTGCATCGAACATTGTACATATGTCTAAACTGAACACTGTGACCTCATTTTTTTTTACTTCTAATTTTACTATGTTATTTTATTTCATACTTATCTTGTCTTGCACAGTCTCTGGAGCGCAACAGTAAGAAGCATTTTGTATAAAAGTATTCTGTACTTCTGTATGACAACTATTAAAGAAACTTGAAACTTGAACTTGAAACACAGGACTAGGTCAGAAAAGAAAGAAAGAAACTGATTCAGAAAAAGAAGGCTTCAACGATGGTAGTTTGGGAACTGGAGAGTGCAAACACCTCTAACTATAACAACTATAATGGTCAAAAAGAAGGCTTCAACTATGCTAGCTTGAGAGCTGGAGAGTGCAAACACCTTTTTTAGTAAGCTATTTGTATTTGTATAGTCATTTTAAGCTCCTGGGCGCCAGTTTGGACGCCATCTTGAAAATGATGCCTTTCCGGAAGGTGTATTTTCCTAGATTTTTAGTATGTTCACAAGCATGTCTAGAGGTACCAGAATCAAGTGAAAAATCATAGTTATATATTTTTTTCTATTGAGATATATAGCCATTTTTAGCTTGGTCTGCCGCCATTTTGGACGCCATCTTGAAAATTAAGCCTTTCTGGAAGGTGTATTTTCCTAGATTTTTAGTATGTTAGTGAACATGCCCAGAGGTACCAGAATCAGTTGAGGTACCGCCATCTTGGAATTGGCGGCTTTCGGGGGGGGGGGTCGATTTTGGTCGACTTTTAGTATGTTATTTAGCACGCCCAATACTATCGGAATCCATCGAAAAACCTTTTGTATCATTTTTTTTTGGGTTAAGTGCTTTCTTTTTCATAGATTGACTCGCCTACTGAGAGAATACAACACCGTGTGTGGGCACTGCCTGGATGATGCAGGATGCAATTTATTTAGGAGGTCAGTAGGTGGTGCATGACCTGTCTTGATTGCTGCATTCATTTCAAGTGTGTTTATTTCTAGGCTATAGCCAACTTCTTTAATCTAAACCTGTTTTAGTTTTTGCCAAATTAATTCTAGCCATAAAAATAAAATACAAAATAATCCCTTCTATAAAGTCTGCGCTACTCCCAAAAAAACTTGTCTCTAAATAAAAATGTATTGAATGGAATGACATAGATGTCTGCTAAATGATAACACGATATTTTTAAAAGGGCACCACATAACACATTACGACATACACACACACATTATGCACACAAACACACTTAAGTAAGTAAGAGTCAGTCTAAGGTGCTACCCAGGCTGATGCACAGACCAACGTGGTAGACAGTGAGTCAGTATATCAACCAAGCTATTAGGGACCGTAGGGCAAAAATAAAGTGTCCCAATAGGAGGCCCCTTCTGCTGAAAAGAAGTGAGGGTCTCATGCTACTAGGGTGCCCCATAGTAGAAAAAACATGCCTCATTTGCATGCATGTTTTTTATGCGGACGCGGATTTGCTGGGGATAACATGCAAACTCTACACAAAAAGCCCCCCCCCCCCCCCCCCCCGGATCACCCAGGACCATCTTGCTCTGAGGTAACAGTTGCACCACTGTGTCGCCATAAGATTCTCTGTTTTGAAAGAGAAAAAAAACGTTTGAGACTAATTAAAATGACCTGGCTGGTATATCCAGGCTGTTCAAATAGTGCAATGATGTGGAAATGAGCAACTTTTAGCTTTGATATCAAACAAAATAAACAGTACCAACAAAACAAATCATCATCCTTCGCCTCGGGCTACAAAAACAATTACTAGAAAATCCATTTCTACATAGCTTCCTATTTTAATGACTCTATTAATGATAACATTCAATTGACTGACCAAGGTCCTAACACAGGCACCCATTTTGTTTATTTCTTTCACAGAAAGAATCGAGAAAAGAAATGTTGGTCGGAAGGAAATGGTTCTTGAAACATCAACCTCAAAACAGACCTCATTCGGCCTATGATCCAATTGATGATTGGATGATCCAATCCAATACAAATCCAATTTATACTTGAAATTGAGACACTCCAATTAGGGTTGTAAACTTTCCGGGTAAATTTCCGTACATTTTCCATGGGAACTTTTCTTATAAACTTCATATAATCTCAAAATCATGATTTATCTGATTTTATCTGGTTAATCTTGTTTATCTGTTTATCTTTTTGTTGCCTTTTTTTATTTATTTATTATTATCTTTTGTATATATATATGTCAAATGAACAGATATATTTTAGTTTTTATACTTGTTTGAAAATAAAAAATATTTCATTCTTTCATTCTCAAAATCAACCCTATAGCCGGTGTGATCTTGTCTGCGTTGTGTTTAGTCGATTCGACCCCTGTTAAGGGATCGCCCTGAGTGGGAGTTGAACCCTGGACGCCCGCGTTGCGGGCGGCATCACAGACCACTAAGGGTCTGGATGCCTCTGGGGAGTGAGTTTACTTGCAGTACCGCTTACCATCCACAGCCACGTCACTACTTGTACCCATGACTGTGGATATACTGCGGTACCTCTGTTACACTCACCCCCCTAAACTCACTCCACCCAGGGCATCCGGGTCTAACGGCACCACATGTAGCCGGTGTGATCTTGTCTGCGTTGTGTTTAGTCGATTCGACCCCTGTTAAGGGATCGCCCTGAGTGGGAGTTGAACCCCGGACGCCCGCGTCACGGGCGCCTGTACGTTAATGCCAAGCAAGCAGTGCAAAAATGCTTCCGCATTCGTCACCGCACGCTAGTGCGGTAAAGCGCCCTTCTTTTCAGACAAATGCTACCGTGCGTGCACCGGCGGCGGCGTGCTCGCTCAGGTGCGTGCGTGCGCCGGCGTGCTCGCGCGAGGTGCCCGCGCATGCGCATGAGATCCCGCCCGAGCGGAGCTCAATATATATAAGTCACCGCCCCTTATTCAGTATCTAGCAATAGCTCAATTGGCAAGGACACATGGCTGTGGATCCTATGGCTTGTTTGCTGGCGAGTTCGAATCCCATCGAAAATATTTTTTAACGTGATTTTTTTTTAACGTGTATTCTTTCGCCGGTTAAGGTTAGGCATGGTTAAGGTTAAGGTTAAGGTTAGGCATTGTTTCGGAGTTGGTTAAGGTTAGAACGGTTAAGTTTAGGCGCTGTTAAGGAGCTGGTTAAGGTTAGAGTTTGTCAAAGAGAATGGCAATATAATTTCTATGGTTAAGGTTAGGCATGGTTAAGGTTAAGGTTAAGGTTAGGCATTGTTTCGGAGTTGGTTAAGGTTAGAACGGTTAAGTTTAGGCGTTGTTAAGGAGCTGGTTAAGGTTAGAGTTTGTCAAAGAGAATGGCAATAGACAGCCTATTTCCGCGCGACCTGGGCGCTGGGCGGCGGAAAATGAAAGGCGCATTACTGCATGCCACTACGGTAAATTTTTGCACTGCTTGCTTGGCATAAAGCTACACGCGTCACGGGCGGCATCACAGACCACTAAGCAAGAAGTGAATTCACTTCTTGCTTCCGGGTCTGGATGCCTGTGGGGAGTGAGTTTACTTGCAGTACCGCTTACCATCCTCAGCCACGTCACTACTTGTACCCGTGACTGTGGATATACTGTGGTACCTCCGTTACACCTACAGCCAAAGAACCAATTTGGCCTACAGCAACATTCACATTTCAGCAGTAGAGACAATGTGCTTGAGCAAAAAAAAAAAAAAAAAACTAAAAACAAAAACAAACAATTTTTTTTTACTGAAAACACCATCACTCCTTTCTAAATGGATTCAAGTATAGGCTAATGTTGCCTGCTGGATTGGTCCACACACAGCTCTGACCGGCAGGAAAATAGCAAAGGTGCATGCAAAACCTTTCTTCTGCAAAAATGTAAATGTGATCACCTGAAATTCTGAAAAAACAGCCTCTTCTGTTTTCAACTATGAATGTACAAAAATGAAAGTAATGAATTATAACCATAGTACTGGCAAAACGCCTTGCTTCGCCTATTGGACCACTCCTGGCGCCTATAGGTGCTCCCTGAAATAATTTCAATGCACCTATCACTGACCAGGACCACGCCACTCTGCTTTGAATACAATCAGGTGTGGTAGCAGATAATCGTCCTCCCAAAGCTTCTTTCACATAAAAATAAACTAGGGACAACAGGGATTAAAAGCAAGAGTTTCAAGTTTAAGTTTCTTTAATAGTTGTCATACAGAAGTACAGAATACTTTTATACAAAATGCTTCTTACTGTTACGCTCCAGAGACTGTGCTAGACAAGATAAGTATGAAATAAAATAGTATAGCATGTAATAGAAGTAAAAATAGAAGTCACAGTGTTCAGTATAGACATATGTACAATGTTCGATGCAGAATAGAAGTAACTGAGTTACCATACAATATACAATATACTATGCAATGTACTAATATACAATACTATATAGTGCAAAGCAGAAATGGGATGAGGTACAATTTAGGTACAATTTACAGTAAGGTGTACGAGTTGTAGTGCAAATACTTTACCAAAAATATAAAGTGTGTTTAGGTGATCTAAAGTGTGGAGAGTGGGTGCTGCAGTGTGTTGTTTGTTTAAAGTGAGTGTGCGTGTGTGGATGTGTGTGCTGTGTGCATTTGATGGTTGTTGCATAGTGTTTATTGTTCGTTGAGCTGCCTGATGGCCTGGGGATAGAAGCTTCTTCTGAGTCTTTCTGTGCTCGCCATGAGACTCCGGTATCGCTTGCCTGACCGCAGCAGTTCAAAGAGACAGTTGTTTGGGTGGCTGGAGTCCTTGATTATTCTCTTAGCCTTACCCCTGCACCGATTGTTGTAAATGTTCTGGAGGGTGGGAAGCCCCCCTCCAATTGTGCGTTCGGCTGTAGTCTGCTACGGTCTTGTGCGGTGCTATTCCCAAACCAGGAGGTGATATTGCCAGTCAGGATGCTCTCTATTGTACATGAGTAGAAGTTCTTAAGGATCTTCTGACTGACTTGGAACTTCCTTAGGCGCCTGAGGAAGTAGAGGCGTTGTCGTGCCTTCTTCACAACACTGTCAATGTGTGTGGTCCATGTCAAGTCCTCGGAAATGTGGACTCCGAGGTACTTAAAACTGTTCACTCTCTCAACCGGTGCCCCGTTGATGCTGAGGGGGCTGTAGTCCCTGACCCCCGACCTCCTAAAGTCCACAATCAAGCATGCATTGCCAGCATTAATAGGGTTATAAGAGTTATAAATTCATGCTATATTATGTTATTATGTTATTTGATACTATCTTGTCTAGCACAGTCTCTGGAGCGTAACAGTAAGAAGCATTTTGTATGAAAGTATTCTGTACTTCTGTATGACAACTATTAAAGAACTTGAACTTGAACTTGAACTTAACCTTTGTTAAATCTCATATACTGGCTTCAGCATCCTACGTCGCCTATTGGACAAAGCCTTGTTGGCCCTTAACTCATTGACCGCCGGGAATTAGTCGGGCCCCGTTCTAGCACTGCCACGCTTTAAAAGATAGGAGTGTGTCACCTTGTTTGTAGAGCTATAACTATATTATATATTATAGCTATGGATACAATACTATGGCCCATTCGACATCACCTATCTATCGTTCAATATGTGAAAAAGAATACATTTCTTCATCCATAAGTTCCCGTGTTATACCGTGGTGAACATAAGTATATTGGTTATAGTGTGGTCTGGGGTAATTCCCGAAGGGCTGAGTAATAGCCTTATACGTTAATTCTACTATAAACGTTGCCGTTTCTTGCCTGTACACGCTATTATTCCCAAATCAAATCTATATCATATATAGCACATATATGTTTCATCATGAATGCATGAAAGGGGGGGGGGTCATTTCTGATTATTTGATTGGCAGTAACACCATTCATATTGAACACTAAAAACGCTTATCAGCCCGATCGGTATAAAATTATTGCACGATCAAGCTAAAATTGACGTCAGATAGTCCTTACCTGTGATCGGGAGTATTCCAAAAAGAATATTCCAATTGTTTGATCGCCATCTGGTACATCCGATGTCCATTTGATCCACGACATAACCCACCACAACATATGGATCCGGGATATTTGATGCGCTTCAATGCAACCGGGAGAACCGCTAGACTGGCCAGACAAAGAAAAGTGAGCCCGGTGACATTTGACCGTTGCACAGGCCAAGATACAATAATAATAATAATAATAATAATAATAATAATAATAATAATAATAATAATAATAATAATAATAATAATAATAATAATAATAATAATAATAATAATAATAATAATAATAATAATAATAATAATAATAGATTGGATTTGTAATGCACTTTTTGTTCGCTGGGATCCCAAAATGCTACACTACAGGGTTAAAACATAGTTAAAATTTTTTAAATAAAATAGTTATTAGTAAAACAAATAAAATAAAATACAGAATAAAAGTAAGATAAAATTAGAACATAGTTAATTAAAAACATAGTATAAACAGACAATTTAATAACAACAGCGCAATAAAATTAAAATAAAAAGCTAACAGTCAAAGGCCTTTTTGAATAGGTAGGTTTTCAGGCCTGTTTTAAAAGAGTCCAGGCTCTGTGGTGCCCTCAGCTGGATGGGGAGGCTGTTCCACAGGCGTGGTGCAGCCGTGCAGAAGCCTCGGTCACCCATGGTGCAGAGCCGGGTATTGGGGACCTGAAGGAGCCTGCGGATCTGAGGGTGCGGGTGAAGGATTGTGGAGTGATGAGTTCCTGAAGGTAGAGGGGTACGTGTACGTTTATGCAGTTATGGGTGATCGTCAGGATTTTGTAGTTGATCCGGGATGAGACGGAGAGCCAGTGTAGTGAGTGGAGGATGGGGGTTATGTGATCGTGTTTACGGACTCTCATCAGGATCCTGGCAGCGCTGTTCTGGATGTATTGCAGCTTGCCAGGAATCCCGATGAAGAGTCCATTACAGTCTTGAGGACAGTCTTGAGGAGATAAAGGCATGGACAAGCTTCTCTGCATCTGACAGGGTTAGAATGGGACAGAGTTTTGATATGTTTTTTAGGTGATAGAATGAGGTCTTGCAGAGGTGTTTTATGTGGGTGTTGAAGGTCAGGTGGGGGTCAAATCGAACCCCCAGATTTGTGACTGAGGGGGAGAGGGGGATTACCTGGCCGTCAAAGGTGAGATGTGATGGATGAAGACTGAACCTGGTGAGGGGTGCCAATTAGGAGTGCCTCGGTTTTTTTGCTGTTTAGTTGGAGGAAGTTGCTGTTCATACCTTTATCTCCCCAAGACAGGTGGTGAGGCATGACAGAGCTGCAGAGGGGTTTGGGGCCGTTTTTATGTAGAGTTTATGTAGGTTGCAAAGGGTGCTCGATACCGTCGTCTAGCTGGATGCGGCCGGTATTGCACTTTGGCGATCTCAGACGCATTCCCTATGGTAACACCAAGGTCCCTGGATGAATAATGAATACAAATTTCGAAAAAAAAGGAAAAACTATCAAATAACGAGTATACTCGTTGTTGTCGTTCAAACGTCGGCTCCCAATAACGAGTAAACAAGTCAAGTCAAGTCAATTCAAGAGTTTTATTTGTCACGGCATACAAGTATACAATGAAATGCGAGTGGTCTTGCCCGCAACGATGTGCAATACAGTAGTACAACATATAATAGAATCCAATAAAAACAACATTGTGCAATAGACAGGTAATATAGTGTGACATCTCGGTATCTGTACATAGTTATTTACAGAGCATGTAGGACATGTTAGGTCCTTTGGTAGTGCAATACACTGTTACTGTTGCTATACTATTTTTAAAGTGACCTTTCCTTTGTGGCCCTAAGTGTGGGCGTGTGCAGCATGAGTGTGTGCCTGCTCATGTTAAAGTGGCTGCTAGTGTGCGAGCGTGCACAGCGTGCGTGTCGTGTGTGTGCTTGTGTGTGCTTGTGTGTGGAGAGTTCAGTGTTCTGTGGCACTCAGTGTTCATTGTTCAAGGCTGGGGGAAGAAGCTGAGCCGAAGCCTCTCTGTCCTAGTAGCTGGGGTTCGCAGGCGTCTGCCTGACCTCAGCAGCTGGAACAGGCTGTTATTGGGGTGGTGAGGGTCTTTCATTATTCTGCAGGCTCTGGATTTGCACCTCTTGTTGTATAGAACCTGCAGGGGAGGTAGTGCAGTACCCGTGGTACGCTCGGCTGAGCGCACCACTCTCTGTAGGGCCTTCTTGTCCTGTGCCGTGCTGTTTCCATACCAGGCAGTGATGTTTCCAGTCAAGATGCTCTCTACAGCTCCGGAGTAGAAGGACTGGAGTATCTTCCCCGATACTCTGAACTTCCTTAACTGTCTCAGGTGGTAGAGGCGCTGCTTCGCCTTTTTTACGACTGTGTCTATGTGTGTTGACCATGTCAGATCCTCTGAGATGTGGACCCCCAGGTACTTAAAGCTGCTCACCCTGTCCACGGTAGCCCCGTTTATCATCAGAGGTGTGTGTGTCTCCTGCTGTCCTCTCCTATAATCCACGATCAGCTCCTTGGTTTTACCAATGTTCAGGAGCAGGCTGTTGTCCTGGCACCAGCGTTCCAGTACCTCAACCTCCTCCCGGTAGGCCTTCTCGTCGTTGTCCGAGATCAGCCCCACCACCACCGTGTCGTCTGCAAACTTCACTATGGAGTTGGAGCTGAACTTGGCCACACAATCGTGTGTGTAGAGTGAGTACAGCAGGGGGCTCAGAACACAGCCCTGGGGGGACCCGATGCTCAGGGTGATGGTGTTGGAGGTCTGACCCCCCACCCTGACCGCCTGGGGTCTTTCACTCAGAAAGTCCAGTACCCAGGCGCTCAGGGCGGAGCTCAGACCCAGCTCGATCAGCTTGTCCACCAGTCTGGTGGGGACTATGGTGTTGAACGCTGAGCTGTAGTCAATGAACAACAGTCTCACATAGCCCCCCTTCTGGCGGTCAAGGTGAGAGAGGGTGCTGTGCAGTACCTGGGAGACCGCGTCGTCAGTGGACCTGTTTGTCCTGTATGCAAACTGCATAGGGTCCATATCACTGGGGAGGGAGGCACAAATGTGATCCTTGACCAGCCTCTCGAAACATTTCATGACCACAGAGGTGAGTGCCACCGGTCTGTAGTCATTGAGACATGTTGGGGAGGGTTTCTTCGGTACCGGGATGATGGTAGACATCTTGAAGCAGGCAGGGACCACTGACTCCACCAGGGATTGATTAAATATGGCGGTGAACACAGGGGCTAGCTGGTTGGCACAGGACTTAAGTATGCGTCCTGTTATACCATCTGGGCCAGCCGCTTTCCTGGTGTTCACCTGCATAAATGCTCTTTTCACACTGTGTTCCGACAACGAGAGAGCGTCCCCGCCCCCCCGCGGTTGCCCCCCCCCCCCCCCCTCCACAATAGCCGGCACGCCAGTGACGTCACTAGCCGTTGAGCCAGCGGCGCCACCGTCTACACCAAACCGAGCGTAGAAAGAGTTGAGTTTGTCCGCGAGAGGCGTCGTCGCTCCCCATTGAGGGGGCGCTGACTTTGTAGTCATTTATTGTCCTCAGTCACCGCCATAAGCCTCTTGTGTCGTTTTGTGCCATTTGTGTCTCCAGTTTATCAGCATATGTCCGTTTTGCAAGTTTTACAGCCTTGCGCAGAGTATAGACTGAAGCCTTGTACTCCTCCATGTTTCCTGACTCTCTGCCCAGGTTGTAAGCAGTGGTGCGAGAGTTCAGGGCTGCTCTGATAGTACTGTCCACCCACGGTTTCTGGTTTGGGAAAACCCGCACCTTTTTCATGGGGACAATACTATCAGCTATAGTTGTTATGAAGCTCACCTAGGTGTCCGCGAGCTCGCTGACGTCACTGGCGCTTCCCCGAAACATATTCCAATCCGTGTCTGCGAGCGCGTCCTGGAGCGTGGCCTCTGATTCGTCGGTCCATTTTTTTGTCTCACGTGACACAACGGCGTCACGTGATCTTTGTTTGTAAGCGGGGAACAACAAGATGGAGTCGTGATCGCTTGAGCTTGTAGGCCCCGTCAATGGTGGAGCCGCTACAGCCTTGTAGCCGGCTCTGAACGGGGTGTAACAGTGGTCGAGTGTGTTTCCCCCTCTTGTGGAGCAGGCGATGTGCTGAAAAAAGGACGGCATCACTTTTTTCAGATTCGCCTGGTTGAAATCACCAGCTACGATCGTCGCCGCGTCAGGATGTTTGATTTGGTGCTTATTGAGGTGCTCGTGTAGTTCCACCAGCGCTTTGCCAGCTGAACTCACGGGGGAGGTGGAACGGACGGCACAGAATTGAAAGATGTTCCATGTCTGGGGAGCATGAGCTTGAGAGAACATGCACCTCTCTGGGGTTCACCCAGACATTGTTCGTGATGAGACAGACCCCGCCGCCGACGCTCTTCCCGGAGGCTGCCGTGCGATCCGCTCATAGGACGGTGAAGGAGTCAGAGGGAGTGACCAGAGTAAACTATTTGTGCGTAAAAGCGCACCAGCCATGTAACCAAACTGACGAGTCAAGAGGAGATGAAATTACTGAGAAGTAAAATAATAGACAAGGTGTAGGGGATAAGGAAAGCAACTAGGTTATGAATTGTAACAGACCAAATAGACCCTCTTTACTCATGCGTAAAAAGCACTGACCCTAGCACAAATTTCTCAAGCCCATAGGATAGAGAATTATTAAGCAGGGAAGAAGTATGAATGCCTGGGAAATCAGCAAAGGAATTATGCACAGCATTCCAGTTACCCATGGAAATTCCCTACTGGGAAAAATAGGAGCCAGGGAAATCTAAATCTCACTGCAACACGGAGCCAGGTAGATGAGGAAGGGCTCCTGAGTTGGGGACAGAATGGGAGAGAGAACAGGTCCAACAGGTAAACCCTGATAAATGGACAAGGAGACCAAGTGGCTGCTGCTGCACAGATGTTGTCCACTGAAACTCCTCTGAGAAGAACAGAGGCGGCAGCTATTCCACGCGAGGAGTGTACCCTGACCCCAACAATCTGTCCTGCCTGAGTGGAGCAGAAGGCGATGCCCACAGCCACTGTCACAGCTGCTTCTTTGCCAGGGCTTGGCCATGGCTGCTTCACCATCGCACACAAGCAACTGAAGTCCACATTGCATCTCACATACACTGAGAGTGCACGAATAGGATATAACAGGTGCAAGCTCCTTTCGCTGTTGTCAGAGTGGGGAGGAGGGTAAAAGGCTATACGAATGATATCTCTAAAGCAGTGGTTCTCACACTTTTTACACCAAGTACCACCTGAGAACGTAGCTGGCTCTCCAAGTACCACCATATGACCGATGTTAAAATACAGTCTATTCAGCTATGCACAGTTCACACAGGAGGCAAATTTATTCCTAATACCATTATTTATTGTTAACTTTTGTCAGACACAGCCACAATGTACAAAGGGGTAGCACTAGAACTAGCAAACTTTTCCACACAATTCTCATACAATGCAAGGGGCATTGAGAACATAATAACTAACATTCTCACATAGCAAGTGAGCAAATTAAGAACAACTTAATACTTAATTATCTCTCTCTCTCTCACACAGCAAGCAATTGTCCTTCATTCTCTCTCTCTCACACACACACACACACACACACACACACACACACACACACACACACACACACACACACACACACACACACACACACACACACACACACACACACACACACACACACACACACACACACACATAAAATATTTATTTATGTCCACATAAAGACAATGTTTAAAGGACACAAATATTATCAGTGCACTTGTACATTGTGGGTTGTTCTGATACATTTGTGCCCAAATTGACAATGGCAACCAAAGTTACACACACACATGGATGATGAACCTGACAATCAACACACAGCTCACAGATAGCAGCGTCTTCTCCAAATTGCCCGGCTGCCAATAATTGATGACACTGAGCAATATCTTGCTAATTGTTTGGCTCTTCTCTTCGGAAGACCGGCCATCTGAAGGCCTCTAACACCCAACTTATGAACATGACCCAGGCTTCCAAATATGAAGACTAAAAGTTTACAGTTGTAGCCGAGTTGTGATATGGTATGCTCTAACAGTTGATACTTTAACATTTTGGTTGTAAATGCTAAGCTAATTGCATCATTTCAAATCGCGATTTCGATTTAAAATCTATTAATCGTTCAGCCCTACGAGTACAGCTCAATACTAACAACTGCTAAGAGGATGCAGACCAGAAAAATACTTTAGTCTTGTTTACATAAGGGTCCTCCATTTTCAATTCATCAAGACATTTATGACATACAAGACATACAAATATACGGTACTGTGTAAGAAAAAGAAAATATACATCCGAAGGTGAAATAACTGTACATCGGTGGGAGTTGGGTGGGGGGGGGGGGTTTGACATGTACCGGGGCCAGTTTCTAATTGCAGCCACCCGTAGGTGCTCTTTGAGAGCGGTTTTGAAGGAGGGTAGGGAATCGGGATTCACATTCCTTTACGGCTGTGGGTAGGACGTTCCACATTAATATTGTGGCATAATTGCGAAACGTGTTTAGTCCCTTGTTTGTGCCGGGTTGGTATCAACTCCCATGTCTCGACAGTGGGAGGACCAGACAGTGGGCCTGGGACAGGTGAGAAAATTGCAGGAGTGATTAGATCCCTCTGTTTCCATAGACTGACAAGCCGCTGCTACTTCCTCAATGGAGGCTCCAAAACGGACATCCACAGCCAAATGTACAGTATGTCTGTATACGGGTGGAGATAGCCATTGCATTCCCAGCAGCCAGAGCCTGCACCTGAGTAAGATGGAGGATAGCGCCCATGGATTGAGCCAGGATTTGCAGGATTAAGCTGCTGCAGAGGACAGGTAGGCAGTGAGAAGAGCACCACTGTTCACAGCAGCGGCACTCTGTACCACAGAGGATAAACTCCCAGGTTAAACAGCTGGAGAGGCTGTTTAGGTATTGGCTCCTTATCTGGAAGCCAGTTAGAATCAGGACAGAGAAAAGAGACCAGAGTTTGATCCAGCCGTGAAACACCCTCCTTCTACTGCTTCACAAGCCCCTCTAGGCTGCGTAAATGGTAGGTAGAAGGCGGAGGTGGCTTTAATCCCAACCGTGGCTAAATATGAGAAAGCGAGGACACAGAAGAGATTGGCGCTTTACCGGTGGACTACGGAAATACTCACCCCGTCTGGTTGAGGAAGGGGTGGTGGGGTGAGGAGTGTAATTCCCTGAAGCCAGTATGAAATGTAAACACTCGACAGACCATTTCGTTTTTTCTTGTAAACACCTCACCTTTGTTTACATTCACATTTCCACCCAAATCGTTTTCTATTGCTATTTTATACTACTACACTTTCATCTACTAACTGATACTCATATAATCTTTGCGAAGTCCATTTTCTTTGCTCTCGTAATGTTTACAGTTCAGTTTCACTTTCAGTTTTGAAAAGCTGTATTTATTACTCTCCCCTTCTTTTAGTTCCATTTTAAGGGAGATCATAAATAGACCAATCGATTTCGAAGCACAGGGGCACGCCTCCTGCACGCTGCCGCGGCTCCAGTGCAGTTTGTCGTGTTCTGTGTCAGGCCGGTGCTTGTGTCATGCTCTATGTCCTTGTGCTGGAAGAACACGTGACACACAGGATCCCTTTTCTCCTACTGTGCTCTATTTCGCCTGTCTATTCCATATTGCACCATACTCCTCGAGTAGTAGTCAATTATTACTTTGAAATAATTAGGTTTGAAAGCATTGTTCATCTGAAAAAGGAAGAAATGGTTCTTTGTCTCAAACTTAAAGTGTCTTTGAGCTTCCCCCCCCCCCCCCCTCACTGCCTGAGTACTACTGTGACCTTATCCCTGGGTTCCACCATTTCAAATGGTACCACTCGGATTAAAAGTATTCACAACCTTATGTTTAGCTTCTGGAGAGACTTTAAAGGGCTAGATCCACAAAGAATGGATTGCACGGTGCTAATTGCACCCTTACTTACAATTCATTATGAATAAAAAATGGGGGACCCTGATGTGATTGATTGAATGAACATTTTATTAACAGATTGCAGAATGGGTACAATACAGTAAGGCTCAATACACACAATTGTTAAGGGGATGCAGACCAGAGAAAGACTTTCGTCTTGTTTACATCAGGGTCCCCCATTTTCAATTCATAATGAATTGTAAGTAAGGGTGCAATTAGCACCCTGCAATCTAATCTTTGTGGATCTAGCCCAAATGTTTATGTTTAAAAATCTAGATGAAATTGCCAAAAATCATAGGATTAATGTGACTTCTGGGACATCTGCTTTAAGCACTGACTCACCATAAAGCCTATGACCAGACATTTCGGGCCAATTATTCCAGGACTTTATTTATATCTATACAGTATATATATATATATATATATATATATATATATATATATATATATATATATATATATATATATATATATATATATATATATATATATATATATATATATATATATATATATATATATATATATATATATATATATATATATATTGGCCAATGCTGTCATCATAATCACCTGCTAGTTGATGACAATCGGCCTGTTATTTGCATTGCCAAAATGTCTGTGATTGAATATTATGAATGGTTTGCTCCATGCGGAAGCCTCAGGCCCTGTCCACACGAGCGTTTGGATTTAATATGACCGAAGTAGAAAAAAATAAAACTCCGTCCACACAGGTGACCACAGGTGAACAACCGTGTATAACTGCGTACCCACGGCACCAGCAACCGTTACATGTAGTACAATGCCAAAACAGTAGGCGGCGATGTTGTTCAGACATGAAGGCCATTTCAACCAATCAGAAAAGGCTGAACGCTCACTAAACTTCCTGTTACTTTAGAAACACAGCTGGACCCTATTGATCATTTTGCCAACGGAACATATATTTTCAGCAAAGAAAGAAACTGCAATAAACAAACGGATACATTCACTGTGTGTTCTGCCTCTCATTTTGTTGATGAAACAAAACCATCAGCAACACAATTTACCACCAAGAGCGGATAGTTTAGTCTCACAAAAAGACAGCCGGTGTTGTTAGCTACATGCTAATGTGAATGGCTATATCCATGTATAGTATATAGCTTAAATGCTAACGTAATGTGGTAACGTTACCGATATGAAATGGATGTAAACGTTATTTAACAGATTGCAGAATGGGTACAATACAATACGGCTCAATACAAACAATTGTTAAGGGGATGCAGTCTGGACTGGGTTCCTTATAACAATAACTTGACAACACATGAGTTTAGTTTAGCTGCAGCTACATGTTTACTCTCAGCGTCAGGTCAGGAATGCGACAAGACATCAGTCGATCACAACACTCTTCAACACAGACGATACGTTTTGAACAAAAGTTTGTTACAATCATTTTCATATAACGCTACTTGGGACAGCTCTGCTGTAAACACTGGTGTAGCTGGCTCTGCTATAATCTCTCTACCCCGCGGTCTGCCGTGAACATGGGAAATAATTGCGACAGCTCTGCTGTAAACACTGGGAATAACCTCGGTTGCTACGCCCACACGCAACTGCAAAACCGCAAAACTTCACCCTGGCCACCGGTTTTAAAGACCGCGGTTGCAGTGTAGCAAATCACCGGTTGTGTGTGGCCGAACAGTGCAACTGCGCACATACAATCATGGTTATATTAAAACCAGCGCTCGTGTGGATGGGGCCTCAGTTTGCAGTGTTAATGTGCAGTTGAGAGCTAATGACAGGTGTATTAAGTGATCATAGGCTTTTAATGCCGCCTTCTCCCCCAACCCTCAAACATAGAGTCAACACAGGCCTGTTGGGAGCTGCTAAGGCAGCTGTCTCCCTACCAAACTAGCAGTCAGCTGCCCACAGCCTCTCAGCCTTCACAGTGTACCGTACCACATACTCATTTAACCATACTGAACATCTGTGTCACAAGCCATCTGGATTGGCATATTAAACCCTCAATCACAATGCTGAGGAAAAGGTGTGTGTGTGTGGGGGGACACACCATATTGTTGACAGTAAAACAATCCATTTTGACTGACCCATCCCTCAAGCTTGCTCTGAACTTGGAAGATCAGCCTTTTCAAATGATGCACCCAACTCTTGGAATGACCTCCCAACTCACTCCAAAGTTGGAGGTTTAAGAGAAGAATGATTTCCGATCACTCTGTGTCAACTTGACTGATTTAACTGATTTGGTTGTTTATTAACATTTTCACTGTGTTATGTGACTCTGTTTGTTCATTGTCTTTTCTGTTTATTGTAAACATGTCATTGCTGAAAATGAGGGTAAACCTCAGCTTCCTAACAAGTTCAAAAATAGGTTTTAATAAGGTTTGAAATGAATTAATGCATGCATTTATTAATGGGAACTGTTTTACATTGTTGATGATTTTCTTTCAAACTGTTACCTGATACTGACACTGCAACACACAGATAGGAGCAGCTCTTTAAGACTCGACAACAAGAAGGTACTAATTTGTCAAGTGACTTAACACCTCAAAAATCAAACATCTTGTAATTGAATTGCGACTACACTTTCTCTACTTTTCATAATGAAAGATTTCTAAAAGAAGTAGAGTACGGGTGTAAAATGCAACACTCACTGTGAAAAGCATGCACAACAAAACATATAAATACATGTGTCACTACGTTTGTTTTGACAGTGGTAAAACAAACTGCAGAGGGAGAAAGAGAGAATGAGGGAATCATGTTTTATGACAGCTGAATGGGCGTAAAAAAATATGTACAACCGTGGAGAGAAAAAAAGATACAAGAAGGTACGATGATGTGGTTGGCGGGTTCACCTCTGAACTGCACACTTCAGAGACAAGGAAGTGAAGCCGTTGTCTCTCTCCACTTTCCCTTTCCTTCTCTCTATTCCTTCGGCAAAGAACAGAACCTTCATCTCACCTCGTTGTCGGGAGAAGCTTTCTAAAATAAACCACACGCCTACACACATGTAACTCAGGATCCATACCTAATCTCTCACAGGTTAGTGTTTCCCAGCAATGGGGCTACAGTAGCAGTACCCGTGATGGCACCCTTGGCACCCTTCTTGTATGTGTTTGTGACAACAGCACAATAAGTCACAGGTTCCAGAATCTATCTTTGGCACCAAGAGTCTTCCACACTGAAGGATATCATTCACCCATCAATTCCCTCCCCCGGATACATTTATTTCCTTTTGCTCTGTAACTTCACACGTTTCATCAAAGCCACATTATGAAATGCCAGCCATTTCATTGATTTTCATCAGAGCAGTTATGCGTCTCCTATAGACGAGGCCACGGCCAAGATATTTAAACATTCCCATACATTTGAACACCCTCTGCTACATTGGCGCCGACCGCACCACTTGTCCCACCTTACAGTAATGCACAATAATGTGTCTTCCATTTAATTGAACAGGAAGAAATGTGGGACAAAAGAAAAAGTTAAACAAACTGAGTATGTACTGTATGTTCACTGCCCCCTTGACATTCTGTCACACTTCTCAAAGCTGCACTCCACCCCCCCCCCCCCCCCCCCCCCCACCCCAATGAGTAGGAGTACTGCCAGTGTGTGGCTCACCCAGTAGAACCCCAAGGTTCATTCAGAGAACAAGAGACCGTTGGTTTGATCCCCTTGTGGATTGCAGAGGGAGCTATAGAGCGAGGCATTTTCTGATGGCACACAGACACAACACAGACACAACACAGCCACACAGACACACAGACACAGACACACACACACACACACACACACACACACACACACACACACACACACACACACACACACACACACACACACACAGAGAGACAAACACACACACACACACACACACACACACACACACACACACACACGCACACACACACAGAGACACTAAGAGCCTGCCGGTGGTCGAGTGAACATACTTGAATGTCACGTTGGATCACATCAGAGAACTCGGGGAATAAGGTCAGCATCCAAACGCCACAGAGGCTTGTACGGTCACGTGGGCAGGGCCAAGCTGACATGGGGGGGTGCATTAGGCAAACACAGCCACCCCAGAGAGTTGGTTGCAAGGAAATGTCTGTGCCTCACTTGTGAACTCACCCAAGATGAGGCAGACCCTGCCTGTGTTATTAGGGTAATTGTAGGAGTGATGGGGGGAGTAGCATAATTGGTCTGCACACTATTAACAAAACAATAGAAAAGTCATCAGGACTGGTGATTACTATGGCCCAGTCAAATGTCTCTCCATCATAAATGATAAGGAAAACACTTTCTCTCCCATGCAGTCTCCATGGCAACAGGCAAACAGCAGAAACGTGTGCATTTTGAGTATGTTTTAAAGAGATTCAATTGAACGTAGCCTTGTGTTCACCATAGGACTTGAGAAGATGGAATGTTATTTGTAAAAAAGGCTATATGAATGTGTAACTGTAGACTTGTAGAAATGTTGAGGTTAACGCTAAATATAACCCAAGCTAAAAATGTTAACTAGAAGAATGCAGAGCAAGGCATAATAATCTCCCCACTTTGCCGTTACTTTCACATACAACATTTTACTGGGTAGATGACAGAAACCATTGCCGATATTGCACGTCCCTCTAGAGATCAAAAATATTCCCAGCACATTTTGTGATTGCACAACTAACAGTCCAGAGGTATGTTTATTTGAAAATGGAAAGTTTGCCCTAATGGTGGAAAGGTCATGGGGTCACCAAAATCGATAGATGTCTTCCTCTTGGGGTCATGAATATGCACATTTTGTGACTGTACTTTTTGTGACTGACCAATAGATCAGAATATGCTCTCATTTGGAAAGTTTGCTCTAATGGTGGCACTCAAGGAAAGGTCATGGGGTCACCAAAATCAACAGGTTTCTCCCTCTCTGGGTCATGAATACACACAGCAAATTCCATTGCAATCCAGCCATTGCTTTTCAAGATATCTCATGAAAGGACACACAGACAGACACACACACAGGTACAAATGAAGTTGAGCCTTTTTTGTAATGTCAACTTAGTCCGTTATGTAAATTCAAGCTGGGAGAAGGAAAGCGAGACATTTGCTTGACTTTATCCAACCTGCCGTGAGCAACACCATCAAAGCCATTTTAAAAATAGAAATTTGCCATATCAACATAAAATCCCAGCAGGGCGTCTTTATCTCACCTGCTCACTTCCTCTGACCGCTTGGGTTACAGAGACGATCATGCCTCAAAGCCAGTGAACATCAAGGAGAAACTTTCCTATGGCCCTCCGCGCCTCATCCAACACGGAGCATTACGGTCAAGGCCAGATTAAGAATTCAGAGGCCCCCGGGCCAGATTCTTGTGGAGGACCCCCCCCCCCCCACACACCCACACACAGTGGCGTTTTTATATGTCACTTTAAAAAAAAATTATCCGTAACATTGTCCAACCAATCCTCCTGGTTTTCATGTTCAAGCACCGCCGGCGGCGGGCTGTCATCATCGCGGTCTGCCTCAAGTTTCAAGTTTCAAGTTTCAAGTTTCTTTAATAGTTGTCATACAGAAGTACAGAATACTTTTATACAAAATGCTTCTTACTGTTACGCTCCAGAGACTGTGCAAGACAAGATAAGTATGAAATAGAATAACATAGTATAGCATGTAAATTAGAAGTAAAAAAAATGAGGTCACAGTGTTCAGTATAGGCATATGTACAATGTTCGATGCAGAATAGACGTAACTGAGTTACCATATAATATACAATACTATGCGGTGTACTAATATACAATACTATATAGTGCAAGGCAGAAATGGGATGAGGTGCAATTTAGGTACAATTTACAGTAGGTGTACGAGTTGTAGTGCAAATCCTTTATCAATAAATATAAAGTGTGTTTGTGTGATCTAAAGTGTGGAGAGTGGGTGCTGCAGTGTGTTGTTTGTTTAAGTGAGTGTGTGCATGTGGGTGTGTGTGCTGTGTGCATTTGATGGTTGTTGCATAGTGTTTATTGTTCGTTTAGCAGCCTGATGGCCTGGGGATAGAAGCTTCTTCTGAGTCTTTCTGTGCTCGCCTTAAGACTCCGGTATCGCTTGCCTGACCGCAGCAGTTCAAAGAGGCAGTTGTTCGGGTGGCTCGAGTCCTTAATAATTCTCTTAGTCTTCCCCCTGCACCGCTTGTTGTAAATGTTCTGGAGGGTGGGAAGCCCCCCTCCAATTGTGCGTTCGGCTGAACGTGTCACTCTTTGTAGTCTGCTACGGTCTTGTGCAGTGCTATTCCCAAACCAGGAGGTGATGTTGCCGGTCAGGATGCTCTCTATTGTACATGAGTAGAAGTTCCTAAGGATCTTCTGACTGACTTGGAACTTCCTTAGGCGCCTGAGGAAGTAGAGGCGTTGTCGTGCCTTCTTCACCACACTGTGTGTGGTCCATGTCAAATCCTCGGATATGTGGGCTCCGAGGTACTTGAAACTGTTCACTCTCTCAACCGGTGCCCCGTCGATGCTGAGGGGGCTGTAGTCCTTGACCCCCGAACTCCTGAAGTCCACAATCATCTCTTTTGTTTTGCTGACGTTCAGGGAGAGGCAGTTCTCCTGACACCACTGTGACAGATTCTCTACCTCTTCCAGGTAGGCCCTCTCGTCGTTGGCAGAGATCAGGCCCACCACTACTGTGTCATCAGCAAATTTGATGATTGTGTTGTTGTTCCGCTGTGCTACGCAGTCATGTGTGTACAGGGAGTAGAGGAGGGGGCTCAGAACACAGCCCTGGGGGGCCCCTATGTTGAGCGTGATGGATGAGGAGCTGCAGTTGCCTGCTCTTACCACCTGGGGTCTGCCCGTCAGGAAGTCCAAGACCCACTGGCAGAGGTCATAGTTCAAGCCCAGGGGCCAGTTGGTCGGCACAGACTTTTAGGACGCGGCCGGGGATGCCGTCCGGTCCTGCTGCCTTCCTGATATTCACTTTTTTAAAGATCTGTCTCACCTCATGCTCTGTTACCCTGAACACTGAGTCTCCATCAGCAGACTCCCCCCCCCCCATTGCCGTGGTTTGTAGGCTCAGAGTCAGAGTCATTCGTGTTGGTGTTGGGGCTGGGCTGTGGAGATGCGGCGGGCGTATACGAACAGGTGGCAGCCACTGGTGGTGGGCCGGCTGAACTAGAGGCTGCCGCTTCTCTGTCGCTAGCATCAATAATAATAAGGTTAGCATTCTCGTCCTCTCTGCCCGCGGCGCCTGGCTCAGCCTCTTTAACGTTGCTGCTACTACTAGTGCTAGCCAGGGGGCTATCCTCCTCCTTACCTGACCGGGTGAAAAAAGTAGAGATAGTCGGTATGCTTTGCCGAAGTAACGCGCTCTTTCTGTCCCTTTACTATTTAGATTTTAACTTAGCAGCTCCGCTTTCCCACCGTTTAACTTTTTTATCCATGTTTTTTGAGTCTCATATGATCATACAGTACTACTCGAGTCTTAGCCTACTTGATCAACTTGCAAGTGCAATTCTCGCGGTCAGTGGTCACCTGACCTGACCTGACCTGACAGTGACCCCTGGACCTGGACGTCAGTGTCACGTAGACTCAACGTCTCTCACCCCTCATTATCAAACAATCAATCATATTTTTATTTGCAATAAATTTTTTTTTATAAAAATAGATAGAGAAGAGATGAGATGATACTAGTAGTCACTATAGATGCTGTGAAAGTAAACGCTGGATGAGGATCTGATTATATATATATATATATATTTTTTTTTCGTATTTCTTTTATTTTTTTTACTAGTGTGTAGTGGAGGCCCCTAGTCACTAGGGGGAGCTCGATGATATCCGCTATCAGCACCGGCGTGTCTCTGCTGTCTGTCATGAATAATGATCCCAATCTGCCTCATTCGTGTCGGGGCTGCGTCTATTCTTTTACCAACGGATTTCCAGTTCTGGGTTCGCGTTCTGCAATCTGATTGGCCACTGACGTTTCTGGTGCGATCTGATTGGCCACTGACGTTTCTTAGGCAACTCTTTCGAAGTTGGTTAAGGTTAGAGTATGGAATCAGGGCTGGTGTTCTATCGCCCTGCTCTAAGACAAACTCTAACCTTAACCAACTTCGAAAGAGTGCCTAAGCTTAACCGGTGAAAGAAAGAGGCGTCACACGATTGGCGCTACCAGAAACGTCAGTGGCCAATCAGAGCGCAGAACGCGAACGCGGAACTGGAAATCCGTTGGTAAAAGTATTCAGGTGTCGGGGCTGGGATGTGGAGATTTTTTTTTATTGCTGTTTTTACCTCAAACGGAAAACCTCAAACTCTTATGAAGAGGAGAAAAAATACTCAAGATTAGCCACTTGCAGACGGCAGGGTGTGACGTACTGTATATTTTAGTTGATGAAATACTTTTGTTGACTAAATATTTTAGTTGATGAAATATGTTTTCATTTCAGTGTCACAGTATGACATCGATCTCCAAAATAAGAAAAAAAAAAAAAGTGGGGCCTCTAGTGACGAGGGCCTCCAAAATGTTTTTAAATAAAAGTTAAAAAAAATAAACAAATATTTTGGGCCTCTAGTGACGAGGGGCCTCAAAAAAAAATAAAAGTAAAAAAAATAAAATTATTTGGGGCCTCTAGTGACGAGGGGCCTCCAAAAAAAATCATCACTAGAGGCCCACGGGCCGCGGCCCGGACGGCCCGGTCGTTAATCCGGCCCTGATTACGGTGCATTGCTTTCGTCAGCAACGTGGGACCGATTTCACTAAATGTCAGCCAACAAAGTCTATTTTTCGCAAAGACACGCACAAGACCCCAAAAAAAACAAGCTCATTAAGACGCAATGTGATCTCCCCAGCCTCCGGCAGCATCAGTGGATGGTTGATGGTTGAAATTTGGCAAGGGAAGGTCAATGAACCGATGATTAAAATGAGGCCCCCCTGCCGAAGACCATTGATTTAGCTGTGAAAAAAAAAACAAGGAGAAAAAAAAGAAAGAACAGAACAGATAGGAAGATAGTCATTGTGCAACGCAAATTGTTGAGGGTATAGGGAGCCTTTTTTGTTGAGGGTATAGGGAGCCTTCCTTGTGAGGGTATAGGGAGCCTTCCTTGTTGAGGGGATAGGGAGTCTTCCTTGTTGGGGGTATATGGAGCCTTCCTTGTTGAGGGGATTGGGAGCGTTCCTTGTTGAGGGGATAGGGAGCGTTCCTTGTTGAGGGGATAGGGAGCGTTCCTTGTCAGGGATTCCCACAGTACTCGATCTCTAAGGTCTGGTACAATCAACACTGTACACCCAGAGGAGTCCTCTGTATGCACTACAACTCTCTAGAGCTACTGGCTATGAAATGACCAGGTTTCCTCGTCAGTATATGAGAAAGATGGAAATCAGGTTGGGCGTGACCGATCAGAGAGATTGTATTTAAGATGATGAGATAGGAAGGAAGGAAAGAAGGAAATGGTTTTGGGGTGGGGTGGGGGCTGACAGCTCCTTGACTGACAGGCTCCGACAGTTAAAGGATGGGTTTCAAAGCCCTATGGGCTACACTTCAGTCTGGACAAGCCCTTAAATAAACACTGAAACCTGCTCCAACAGTGCACCCAAAGTTGGTTTCACAATTTATTTCAGGGCTTGTACAGACTGGAGTGTAGCCCTACTGACTTTTGCATTCGTTTTGTGGTTGTAACTGGCTGATGCTGTGGGTAATATATGAGCAGCAGGAACGGAGATGGTTCTGAACCAATGACCTTTGTCGTGTTTTACAGGACCATACCCGCACTCCAGCATTGTTCCTTGCTTCCCAGATGACAGCAGTCAGCTGCTGGAGGGTAATATTAATTAGTGCTTGTCAGCAGAGCAGCAGGTCAGGGAAAAGGTCAATTTGGACATTATTATAATTACTGTACATGCTGGAACCAGACCCTCACTTTGAAAACTGACAGAGAGATGATCTGTGTCTGTTACCCGAGCCCACTTTAACCCTTTATCTTCTTAATCACGTGGATGGATCTTAAATACACATGATTAGGCTGAAATCACACTGTCAAAAGTCAAACACCGAATAGAGACCGAGAGAGATAGAGTGTTGAAAAGCTGCTCTCTATTTCATGGTTCAGTCAATCGTGCGTTTCTCTGGCTGTGTGACAAGAAAACGGCGTGGCATGCTGTGCGCTGTTATAGCACACTGACCAGTCCATTTTGCACTTGGTCCGACCTCGTCCCTCCACCCCCCGCAGTGGCGGAAATTAAGCCCCCTGCAGGGCCGAGCGGTGCCAGGTCTGTTCCTTCCTTCCAGCCTGTCAACTGGCCCAACATTTCCCACCTAGGATAGCGAACCCTCCCGGCTAAATACAACCCCCTGCCTCCCTCCCTCCCTCCCTCCGCAGAGACGGGGGGAAATGTGTGTCCATCCATGCAGGACATTCATCACACCTGCTGCCCCCATTGTAGCCGGCTAGCCGCTAAACAATTTAGCATTAGTGATCCTCAACTTCATCATGCTGACATCTGTAACGCCTCACGGAGGCAGAAGCTCTGATCCGGGCCCGTGTTTCAGCGTCACATCTTTAATCTAGAGTAAAGGAGTACGAGGCGGCAGTAGAGGCTCTGATCCGGGCCCGTGTTTCAGCATCTTTAATCTAGAGTAAACAAGCGTGCTTTAGGAGGAAGCAGGGGGGACAGATGGTGGTCAACACCCATTCACGTCCTCCTGGGTGTGTACATAGCTCTACCGTGCCTTTTAACACTTTGAGTGCCAACGACAAGATTTCTCGTCCTAACTCGCCATGCGTTGCGTGCCAATGATGAGATTTCTCGTTATTTAATCGTTATTTCTTTTATTAGCGATATCCATTCATTTTTCATCCATCCAGCCTGACGTTATCATTGGGAATGGCTCTGAGCTCGAAAAGGGCAAATATCGCCGCCTATCGTCTCCTGGATGGTAATGCACATCATTGGATTGGATTGAGTGGCCATGTGCATCAGAAAAAAAGTCCGGTCCAGGGTTTCCCCATCTCTGGCAAGCAGTGTCTGTTACCACATTCACTGGGGAGGCTCGGAGCAGCTTTCGATTATGTGTTTCGGACTATAACGTTGGATCCATAAACGCGATCAATATTTGGAATGGCGATCAGGAATTGGATAAATCTTTTTGCAGAACATCTGATGTGAGGTAAGGACTCTTTTTTACCAGTATTGGGTTAATCAGAGGTTTTTTTCATAGCGATCACAACGTGTCTGTGTGTGTGTATGCGTGTATGACGTTAGAGCTGACCAGGTCATGGATAATAGATTTTTCAGCCCGCTTCTCTAGCGTGCATAAGTACACATACTATCGCTAATCTAGCGTTTATTTGAAAACGATTAATAAATCAGCCGAAAAATTACGTGTTTTGTGTATTCCACTAAAGGGCTATTATCACGGAATTTCTCTGAAATTAGTAGAACTCTCCGAAACTATACTGGTATTCAAAACGGTATAAAACGGAAATGTACCAATGAAAAAACAATCCGTTTCGTACATGTTGACTGCAAGCAAGTCATTGATAAGCGAGGGGTGTTTTAGACCCATAGCCATAATTTAAGATATAGTTTAAGCGTTTGCAAATATCCCCGACCTCCCATTGACTAAACCGCTGGCACTCAAGGGGTTATCTGGGCAAAGGGGCGTGGCACCCAATGTGTTAAGCTTTGAACGAAGAGTGCTTCTTCAACAAGACTCCTGTGTCTTGTAGATTCCCAACCTGGGGATGGTGTATCACGGGAGCACGGTTTGACGTTTGAAATTGACATCTTTAATCTGCGGTGCTTTGCCCCATGATGTGATCTACCGCCAAGGACCAAGAGGAGGAGGGGGGGAGAAACATCAATCTAACAAACACATAAAAAAATCTCCGGACAAGATTTGTTTTTCAAGCCAAGGCAACCAATAATGAATTTTGGGATGAGTCATTACGTATTTGTAGCAGACTACAAATTATGTACGCAATAATGAAATATCACTATATCACTGCTTCTCAACCAAAAGTCAAACCACAATCTGAAGGCACACCGACTTATAGTCACGGTAATACACTATGCAGATTGTCTCAAATGATAATATTGTCATTAGAGATATTTCCCCATATATGGCACACCCATATATGTAGATGTAGTCTTATTTATATGAATCAGTATGATAGCTTGCAAGATTCATGTACAACACATTATTGTTTACATTAAATAGGAAACAGAGGGGGGGAAATTATGATGTTAATATTAATAATCCATAATGTATGTTATGATTAGGGGATGATATCAAGGCCTACGACTGATGCAGTAAAAACTATGAAAAACGGATGAAAACTATGCCTTGTTGATGTGCAATCAGAGATTGCAGAAACATAGATAGAGAGAACAGTGCAACGTCAAGAACGGCACCAGAAGCACTTCTATGTGGGAGTAAGAGACATCTGATTAACAAGTGCAGATGTTGTACAGTATCTACCTCTTATCTGGATTAAACGAGTAGCATGTTCATATAAATAAAAAAGGGGGGGGGGAGCATCGTTGTTACAAAAGAGACACAGCCATGGGCGGTCAGGTGGCGTAACGGAGATTGCGTTCGTCACCAAACCCCGGAGCGGCTAGATTCGCCTGTTCGAGTCCAGCTCACAGCTCGGGGGTTGTCACCAGCTTGGCTGGCCGTTCACACTAATACAATTGGCAGTATTAGAGGGTGGGAGAAGCTGGCGGGGTGGGTCCGGGTCGTTGTAAACAGCGACTCATACAGTTCGGTCGGGGCGCCTGCTAAGCGCGGATAGGACTTGAGTGGGATAGTGTGATCATTCCACACGCTACGCCCTCTCAGGGAGGATCCGCGCTGCCAGGTGAAAAGAAGCGGTTGATTGGCTGGACGTGTGTCGGAGGAAGCACGTGATAGCCTCCACTCTCCCAGACCGACTGTGGGGGGTAAGTGCGCAGCGACCAGGAGGGGATTGGGAATTGGCATAACGACTAACATTGGGATGGGAGAAAATCGGAGGAAAATGGAGGGGGAAAAGATAAATAAAAAAAAAATTAAAAAGAGACACAGCCCCAATCATTCACGGCTTTAGGTAGAAAATAACTTTACAGAAATACTAGCTGATGTATTATGTGACTATATTATCAGGTCAGACCTAGTGGACTGGAGAAACTGAAAAATCGCTGTTAAAGCTGCAGTAGGCAACCTAGGAGAAATGAGCAAGAGTGAGTTTACCTGCCCAGCTGAAGTAGAGCAAGCTCTGCATCACTTTTCAAGCCCAGGGATGTGCAACAAAGGTTTTCCACAGAATTCCAGGGGTACCAGCGGCGTTAAAGGGCCATACCAGTCTTTATGACATGTGGGCTCCAAGTCATTCTTGCCTTGATACAAAAATCACATGAATAGGGGAATCAAGCACAGCCACTAGAGCACTTCAACAACACCCAACACATGTGGCAGGGCATCCAAGCCATTATGGACTGCAAACCCACCAACAACTCTCCCCCAATTAGTGACCTCTTCCTCCTTGATAAGCTCAATGACGTTTACGCCTGCTTTGACAGGGACAACCATGAGGAGGCACCCACCAAGGCTGCTCTCCCTGCTAACCTCCAACCCCTTACTCTCAGTGTGTGCTGCACTGAGCAGGACTAATACATGTAAGGCAGCTGATGGCATCCCCGGTCATGTGCTTAGGAACTGTGCCGAGCAGCTGACCGAGGTCTTAACTGACATCTTCAACCTGTCACTAAGCCCAGGCAGTTCTCCCATTGTGCCAGTACCAAAACACTCCTCTGTGAGCCTCAATGACTTCTGCCTGGCACATGCAATGCATATATAATATGCATGGGCTTTAAAAGTGATGCAGAGCTTCCTCTATTTCTACTGGGTAGGTAAACTCACTCTGAAGTTGCCTACTGCAGCTTTAATGCAGCAATCTCATTTACATCACAACTTGAGTGAGTGAATGGGGGAGGGCGTGAGAGGGAATTACCTGAATCTGCTGCACAGCTAACATTATCTGTGGAAAGATACTTCATTTTCAAGAGACGCTTCAGCTTACTTGGCAGCAATGTTGGCACCAGTTGGCATCAGTGAAGTTAGCTAGCATAACCTACAGATGATGCACTCAGGTTGAGGGATATTGACATCTCCAGACAGTAAAAACGCAAGATAATTTTCATACTGGCTGTTAACAGTTTTTGCTCTTTCCTCTTGATGTGGACTGCCTTCCTTTTTGTTTGTTGATTAGAGTGTTCTCTGTGCAAGAATATCGGTCTGTCCTGGCATTACAAAATAGAGTTGTTTGTAAGATTTAGCTAGCAGCTCGTTAACAGAGTCGTAACATTTGAATCCAAACTCTAAATAATGATTCCACCTCATGTTGCCAAAATTCACACGAGAAATTGAAAGGAGGACACATTACAGTACATACATAAACAGATTTACAACTCATTTACAAATAAGTGAATGCTGACACAAATATTTATGTTGAATTTAGATATCTATCATTTTGAAATTAAGGCTGTACCCGACTCAGAAATGTCTTAGTCTAGGGGTGCCCAAGTGGCGAACCATGCAACACGCTGCGTCGCCAAGCGGCCGACCCGGGTTCGATTCCCGGACCCGGCGTCATTTGCAGAATGTCTTCCCCCCGCTCTGTCTCCCGTTCTTCCTCTCTCTATCGGACTGCCCGGTAGTACAAACAATAAAAAATCTACCAAAAACATAATAATAAAAAAAAATGTCTTAGTCTAATCGGTCAATATGACAATTGGGCAATTTGTTTTATATTAAAAAAATTATTAAATTAAATGAAATGTTGAAGTCTATTCATAAGATGTTGTGGCTAGATACATTTGCATGCATTTCAGTGCTAGCACACATTAACATAGTCAAGCGCAACAGTCATATGACATTTTCTTGAGCATTTAAAATCAATAAATCCGTTAAGACAACTGCATATGATGACAGATGGCTGATGTGAATTGCCAACAATGCATTAGTCTGTGTGTGGATTTGTCTGAATCATGTGTCGGAATGATGAGACAGTACTATAGGGTTCCCAGGATGATGTGAGATTCCCCATGACTAATAAACTCATGACAACACCATATGACCAGTGACACCGGACATTTTACATAATGACACTCAATATCTGTAGAGGTGTCAAGTTTTTAATACATTTTCAATGACTATTATCCATTTGTTGTCAGACAGATTTTTTTTTTTTTTACGACCTACAGTATGTTTTGATAATGCGTTATTAGATCTACACAACCCGTTGCAATATGGGTAGGTTATGCTATAAGGCAGATAGTGGCATCGTTACACTAACAGAGCTCAAAGAAAGTGTTACAAAAGAAAGTGTTACAAAGTGGCGGAATAAATTCAACCATATCGTCTATGTTTGGATTCATTAAACTGGAGTCCACATATCATATTGGCTTGCATGTAACAACAAACGTTAGAAGACAGTCACAGTGTAACTCTTCTTGGTTTGGCAAATAATGCAGACGTTCAGGTTGAGCTCAAGTGCATTTACTGGGCAACAACCTCTGCAAATCACAGAACAGACTGCCTTACAAAATGCTTTAAACATAGTGTTACCAAAAAGCATTACAATAACAGCGTTGTGATGGTATAGTATGAATTAGTTCACATTACTGTTCCACCCATGCAATAAAATGATAGCTCTTCACACAAAAACACAGAATATATTTCCAATCAGTTACAACAGCACAATCAAATACAAGGTACATTTTTGGGATTTAAAGGTCCCCTGTCTTATAAATGGCCTTTTCCAGTGTTTATCATTGTTTTCTAGCAATGGGGGTTTGTATCAATGGGGTCTGTGTCTCTAATTCTCATTTTGGCTCATCAGTCTAGTCTCAAGTTCACAAGATCCTCCCTCACTCAACTAAGCCATTCTGATTTGACTGTTTTGCTGACGTGAGTAAGGCACTGGTTGTAGTCACCGCCCACAATCAACAGTTCGCTCGACAACAGAGCGAGTGGAATTACTGACACTTCCTCAAACGGGTTGATGTGCGCGGGTGCCGACAGAGCAGCAGAGAACGAGTGAGCGAGAGGGAGAGAGGGAGAGAGAGGGACACAGAGCATTTACACACAACCTCCCGACCGCGCGCAGGGCAGGAGCTTCTCCACTCGCATATCACTCTCAAAATATCATTGCGCAGGCTCCCACACGCATGCCCGTATTCTGATCCGTGCAATAATATTCACAGGGATATATATTGTCATTTGAAACAAGTTACCAATGCATTGTCCCGTGGGATTATGCCCCCCCCCGCTGCTAAATTAATTAGTATCCCCCTCAATCTCTCTACAGTATATCTCTCTCTGTCTGCCAGTGCAGACTGTGGGTGACTGTCACTCAAAGCGCTTATGGGTGGAGCCCAGCCCAAAACAGCTTGAACTCTTGAAGTGGGAAAATGTTGCTTTAGAGTACTTGATTAGAAATACAAAACAATGAATTTCTTTGAAAAAAAACTTTACAGATGTGTTCCATAGACTCACAGGAATTGTGTAAAGTTGCCGAAATAGTGAAAGGAATAGCAAGACATGTCCCCTTTAAAAATCACAAGCCTTACCTCAAAGGCCGCCAACAACGATTTAATACGCGTTTGTCCGCCAATCGAATAACGCCAACCACGTATATATACGTTATTGGATCGTTATTTCTTTTATTCGCTATTTCCATTCATAAATCACCCAGGATGGCTGTGGTACCATTATGCAATGTGTCTGAGATTGCAAAGGTCCAATGCCACCACCTGGTGGTATGCGGCCGATGTTGCACTTCCTTTCTGACTCTGTGTATGGGGCTGTGCGTCATTGAAATTCATCCGGGTGGAGTTTTTGAGTAACGTGGACCGAGGGGTATACATGATCGCATTGAATCGCTTTCGGGATGCCAGATTCATTATGCTGTGGGGGGTTAAGGTGTGGGCCAAATGGACATATGATCTAGCAGATGGCAATCAAATTATTGGAATATTCTTTTTGTAATCTCACCGGCCACAGGTAAGAGCAATTTAACGTCAATTTCAGCTTGGTTGTGCATTTTTTTCATAGCCATCGCCCTGTTCAGTGTATGATGTTGTACTAACGAATGCCGTTATTGACAATCAATTAATCAGAATCGACCCCCCCCCCTTTCACGCATGCATGATGGAACGTAATATACCTATCATATGCATTTGAATTTTTTATTTGTAGCATGTATAGGGACAAAATGCCAATGGATTAAGTATAATATGCGTCACAGCCTATTACTGGCTTTCCAGGAATTACCCTAAACCGCTCTAAATCCATACTTATATTCACCACGGTATAAAACGGGAATGTATGGATGGAAAAAATATTCCTTTTTCACATCTTGAACGATAGATACTCGATGCCAAATGGGCCATAGTATTGCATATATAGCTATACTATTTAAATAGTTATAGCTCTGCAAACAAGGTGAGCGACTCCATAGGTTTAATGCGTTGGCAGCACATAGTCATATCCCGTTCCCAACATGCCAGGGTCAATGAGTTAATAATGCAGAATATGCCCCCCAGTCAAGGCTAGATAAATATCCTTCCTATCCCACCATGCCTATAACCATCAGTTTCAGCGAAGATGGAAGAAAACATCAAATAAAACGAACTAAAGCACAGATGTGTACTGTGTTGTGTGTCTTTAATTAAAATAATATATATCACTCACCCCACCCTACGAGTGCTTCCCTCGCTTAGCCGATCCAGTTACTGTAGCCATTCTGTTTGTTTGTAGTTTTCGATATTAAAAGAACATTGTCCCTTACTCCCTGTTATGTGTACTTTCACATGGTGGAGGATATACTTACTGTCTTTTGGTGATACATTCACATAGTGGTTTGAGGCGTGATTTTTTTCCCGTAGCCTCTGTGAGCGAAGACGCTCTTTGATTGCAGCGAAGAAGAAAAAGACGCTCTCCGATTGGCTAACCCTAACTCTAAGCATAACCACGTCGAAAGAGGGCCTAAGCATAACCACGTCGAAAAAGGGCCTAAGCATAACCACTTCGAAAGAATGCCTAAGCATAACCACTTCGAAAGAATGCCTAAGCATAACCACTTCGAAAGAATGCCTAAGCATAACCACTTCGAAAGAATGCCTAAGCATAACCACTTCGAAGCAGAGAATATATGTACAAGGCGGAAGAGACCCTTCGGAGCTAAACCAGTCAGAGAGGGTCTTTTCTTCTTCGCTGTACGCGGCCTAGCCAATCAGAGAGCGTCTTCGCAAACAGAGGCTACGGGAAAAAATCACGCTGGTTTGAGTGTGGTGTCACTAAGTGGTGAGTTGTGATTGACCCACTGTTTTTTGTTGTAATTGACACACTGCTCTTATAATTGAACACAGGTGTGGTGACGAGGCTCCACGCCCTATGTAAGCAGACCAGGAGGCGTCTATACTTTAACACTATGACGACCGGCGCGGCCCGCGGATTTAGCCTCAGAGGACAGCAGAAAGTAAACAAACCGATGTACTTTCAAAGAGCTTTATATATCATTTATAGTATTGCTATCTGTCCATTCTCATTGTCACTTGAGTGCATAAACTGTGCCTTCATAATGGCTTAAAGAAAATAAAAATCCATCGGTTGGTTGTCATTTTATAGCGTCGTGAATATAAGGTATAACACACTTTTCGTCTAGGCTTTTCTGCAGGAAGCTAGATAATAGGCTAAACGTTGGCGCCGTTATATCAAACACCATTTCTGCTGTATATATACGAATTAAATAAAACAAACTGCGTAGCATCCGGACTATTACAGAGCATCTATGGATGAAATGGGGGCGGCGGGGAACGCCGATTACTATTATTGATCCGCAATACAGTGTGCGTTCAATATAGCATTTTCATTGACCAATCACGTTACGTTATAAAACAATGTCCAATCCAGCTGTAATTTGGGGTAATATTATCCTACCGTCAGGCCATGTGATCGCTGGCAGCATTTCCTCACCAGTCATCGGATTCTGGTAGATCGATATGCACATTGGCTAATCATAAATCCCATTATTCCACGCTGAAAAAACCGCTCGCCAAACTGATCCAAGATGGAGGATGGTCGGCTGGAATCAAGGAACTATGATCCGCCCACAGAATTGTACTTTTTAATTATTTAAAAAATTCACATTGATACTGCAGTGGAGCGATGGCGCCCCTAAGCGGGTATGGCCGGTACTGCATGTTTCGAAAATCAAATATGTGAAAAGATGCTGGTAGTGGATCGGGTACCTAAGATCCGTTATAAATATGGAATAAAACAATAACAACTCGTCACGTATATACTCGTGGCTCTGGTCAAAACACATATATATATATACGTGGACGGACGGCATAGTGTTAAGCAAGTGGCTTGTCCTTCCGCGTTCCCGTTTTGCGCTCTGATTGGCCACGCACGTTTCTGCTCATGTGACATGTACGCCAATCGTGGGACGGCAAGTTCTGCGCCTATTTCCGGGTCTAACAGCCTGCAAACTACCTAACGCCTAGTTTATCACTGGTTAAGCTTAGGCGACTCTTTCGCAGTT
This sequence comes from Notolepis coatsorum, assembly GCF_963971535.1. Classification (NCBI taxonomy): domain Eukaryota; kingdom Metazoa; phylum Chordata; class Actinopteri; order Aulopiformes; family Paralepididae; genus Notolepis; species Notolepis coatsorum. The sequence continues at coordinate 183,211,528 of NC_140169.1, forward strand.
GGTTAAGGTTAGAGTTTGGAATCAGGGCAGGCGTTCTATCGCCATGCTCTAAGACAAACTCTAACCTTAACCAACTTCGAAAGAGCGCCTAAGCTTAACCGTCCAAAAACTTGCCGTCCCACGATTGGCGCACATGTCACATGACCAGAAACGTGCGTGGCCAATCAGAGCGCAAAACGGGAACGCGGAAGGACAAGCCACTTGCTTAAAGTATAGAAGCGACCAGGAGCTCGTCACTGCAGTGCTCTCTCACCTGTGCTCTCACCATTTTTGGACCATTTAGCATTTGCTCTGTTTTGCTGCTTGTAAAAACTATTTGTTGATTATATCCTGAACCAAGGAGGCTGGTGCACCCAGCTCTCCATTATTTTTGTTACTTAAATAGTTGTTAAATAAATAGTTATTTTTGGTAAAAACGTGTCCGACTTCTTGTTGTCCACCATTTTACAACCAAGGCCTACCGGGAAACAAGCCATATTTCCTGTGGCTGTTGAGGCCTTAGGGCAAGTCACATTATGCTTGGTAACACTCCCTCACGTCTGAACAATACACAATTGGAGTGTCGGCCTTCCATTTTCTTAAATTTTCAATTGTAATTTTTAGGGCTGGGACTTTATCGCATTCATTTCGATTAATTAACTACAGAAAGAATTAAAAGTAAAAGAAAATGTATGCATTTAATCACATGATGATTTTTCTTTATTGTGTAAGAATGTTACCTTTCAAAGGAGACCAGACTCATGCATGTGCTATAAGTATAACGTATAATAAATTGAAAAAACTTTTTTTCTTAGTCTGGTTTGTTCATAAAAAAAAATTAAATAAGAGAAATTGAGATCAATCAAGAGTTTTTTTTTCAATGGTAAACTGTTCTGGAATGTACTTGAAAGTACTGCGTTTTACTTTTACCTCGAAAGTGCTTCAGTTTACAAAAGGTCCTTTGTGCTATATATATTATTCGTAAAATTGCTGCACTTTGTTAAAATTGCATTGATCTGTTGGTCTGTGTAGTAGCTACAAAGAAGAGGATTTTGCTGCTTAAACGTATGTATAATGTATATTCATTGATTCACTCGTATACCAAAATTCATTTGAATTGAAGATTTTTGCTTTTCGCATCAAATATTGATATGCGATTCAAATTTGATTAATTTCAATTAATTAACTATAAAGTCTCAAAATAATTTGATAAAAAAATTTTATCGAGTCCCACCACTAGTAATTTTATGAAATCGTTCACTATCAGAAACTCTGATCACATCTCCGTCACCATCCATAGTTTAGTTAGCTAGAACAAAGGCTATGATGATGCTTAGCTTTTAAGGTGATTTGATTGGTCTGAAGCCAAATCTCATCTGCTTCCCTTGGTGGGTGTCCATCCACAAATTATCACAATTGAAAGCTTGAATGTTATTGGCATTTTTTTTGTCAAGGGAAGCAAAAATTTAGTTTGCTTCAATCAATCAAATGCTACCGGGAGAGGCGTACAGTATATGTACCTGCCTGCAAGATATAGAGAGGGGGCGCAGTTCCGCTTGCTCGGTTCATTTCTTCAGGAAGGGAGATAGATTCAGCCAGCCACACACTCTTATTGAAAAATTATTATAACAGAGATGAAAAATCATAGGCGTGGCTGGGTAGCGCAGCGGACTAAGCGCTCGCCTACCACCGCAGAGACACTGGGTTCGAATCCAGCTGTCAGCGGTACCTCCGGCTTGGTCAGTCGTCCCTACTAACACAATTGGCAGTGTTAGCGGGTGGGAAGCCGGTGGGGTATGTATCCTGGTCGTTGTAAACAGCGACTCCTACTGGTTGGTAGGGGCGCTTGCTCAGCAAGGAAGGAATCTAAGGGAGGTGTGATCCTCCCACACGTTACACTCCCCCAGTGAGAGTCCTCGCTGTCAGGTGAAAAGAAGCGGCTGGCTGACTCCACATGTATCGGAGGAGACATGTGATAGTCTTCAACGTTAGGTTATGACTATAACCAAGTTCTGTTAACACTAGTGAACGCTCAGCGTCTCATGCATATATCTCGCTTCAGCATATATACACTGAATACATTTCAAAATGTACCTTTAAATGCCAGCATTCATCTGGCCACACCCCCATCCGCTTACCTATATAAGCAGGGGTGGTGCCACACACTCATCTCCTTCCCAACAAATTTCACCACAATGAAAAATCAAGGGCCGCAGCGGCGTCTAGACGCTGAGCGTTCACTAGTGTTAACAGAACTTGGTTATAGTCATAACCTAACGTTCTGCATCACACTAGCTCACGCTCAGCGTCTCATGCATAATAGGAGCTGAGCGGGAGCTAGAAGCTCGACAAATGTACCCTGCTGAGGCCCCCCACAACCATCAGATCAGGGAGGACCGAACCCCCCCGACCCCCCCTAATGGAGGGCACCCCCCCTATTGGGGGCTTCACGGGAGGGCGACGGACCCGACCGTGCGAAGAGGCACTCAAGCAACTCAACGCACAGGGTGAGCAGACCGTGGCTTGACCCCACGACTACACACACGCACAACCCGCATGCCACCCGGGAACGAACGGAGGGAACAACCTCGTTACTGCCCCCAGAATCACGGGGTCAAGGGCAAACCCAACCCTGTGGCAAGGCCGTAGCAGCGGAGCGCCAAGGAAGACCCAGACCCACCAAAGGGACTGGACCCCCTGGAATGGGGGCCCGGAGAAGTCCATGATGCCAGCATCAAGACCCCACCAGGTGGGCACTTAGTGACCCCGCCCCCCACATCGCCAGCGTATTCGGACAAAGGCCCCTCAGCCGAGCGGGCCCTGTCCCCCCAATAGTACACCGCCTGGCACACTGACCCTGCAGAACAGGCAGTCAGCATGGCCGTAAGCACACAAAAAAGGTTAACCAACGGAAGCAGGCAGCGCACCGGGGAAAAACCAGGCAACAGGCTGTTAACCCTAGCCTGGAGACTGCGGACGAGACAGGCACCAGAGGGGACAGCTGAACACAGCCGCCCCGGCGGAAGGGGCGTAAGCTGGCGGTGTTGCATGACCAAGCCTCCATTTAAAAAAAACCCACCCAGAGGGGTTGAGGCAGAGAAGGCTGACACGATTGGGAGACGTCATGAACGTGCAGGGGCACCCTCAACCGGTGAACCCGGGAGTTGACACTGCTCCAACACACCAGGGAATCAACCACCTTGGTGTTACCCAATGCGGTGGTTGTTCCTATAACCCCTCAAGAAAAAACTCCAAAACACACCTGCGGGTATACACCGGCTATACCGCAGTACAAGTGTTTCAGTTTTTCAAAAAAGGGTTAACCCAGGCCTACGGGTCGACGAAACATTACTTCGGACCGGGCCCGGCGATACGGGAAGCACAGGGTCACCAGAGGAGGTCAAAGACCACCCCAACAGGCCCCTCTTCGCCATGCGTGAGAGAGGAGCGAAAAAGAATGGAGAACCAGCCCCAAGCACACCGTACTTGGTATTCCCAGGCGGTCTCCCAACCAAGTACTAACCAGGACCAACCTGTGTAGCGGCCAAGATCTGACGAGATCGAGCGTGTAGAGGTTGGCATGGCCGTAAGCCATTACGACAGTGCTGAGTAAAAAACGTACCCAACCAGGGTCTCCATAGTGCTTAACCCTGTGACACCCGGACCAACCTGGCATTTTTCCCCCTGAAAAAAGCCCAAGTCCCTCAGGGTACCAGAACAGCAGATCTGCATCCCCGGCGGACAACGGGTTCAACTGATCCGGACCAGCGTGACCAGAACCAGTCCCGTGCCCTAACCACGCCGACATGCCTACTCCAGGAGAAAGGGCAGATATGCGTGTTGATCTTAAATATGAAAAGAAGGCGCCACCCAGACGTTCGGGTGAACCGCGCCCGGTGGCCCACCCCCAGGGCGTGAGACCCCTCTACATATGTTCAGATCCATTCCGTCATCATCCCCCAGACATGAACGAGAATCCGTCGATAACAAAAACCAGGTCATTGGATTTGGTCGTCGGAAGAGGAAAAACCTCCATCCCAGTTGCTTTATAAAAATGCCGTTTTAACCTCAAGCAACCAAGGCGTGCCAGTCAGTCGCCTGTTTACAGAACACCCCGAGCTAGCACTATACGTGTGTCGGGACACACCCACATCAATGAACAGGCTATTTAGACCTGTCATTGAATCCCCAAGGCGCCATGGGGAATGACAAGAGGGGTGCGACACTTCCTAACTCCAACTCTTTTTAGTAGAAAAGAAGGAAGCACCAACAGTATGTATCCCAGTCTACACAGCCGGGGGTAAAAACTGTTCACATTTTTACATCCCACCACCCTCCCATAGGAAGGAGACGGGAATCCCCAGAGAGACTTCCCACGCAAGCTGTACAGATTGAAAAGAATATATTGCACCTTGAGCCATGTAAAAAATTGGATTTAGGGCTCTCCGGGGAGGAGGCACTGAACCCATACACACTCAATAATCGAATTGAATCGAATACATACACAATAGAGTAGGACTCCTTCTAGAGGGTCCACTCACCTTGACAATCTGAGGAGGAGGCTCTGTACTCTGAAGGAGGCTCCCTCACATGGAAGGAGGAGTCCCAACTAACAGAAGGCCCGAATAGGAGCTTGGTGAGGAGGAGCCCTGACCACCCCCCGAAACAGATCCATCACATGGACTGAACAGCACATGGAAGTCCTACCAACAGAGACGCGCACGGTGACGTACTCTATGGCGGGGGGATTTCTGCGGTGCACACGCCCAATATTCCAGGTCGTGTGACCAGGAAACTCCCCCCCCCACTCACCCTGTAACGTGCCGAACCGCAACGTGACAGGAACCTTGAAGGACAGGTGGGTTTCCCCTGACCAACAGAAAAAAGGGGAAGGAAAGGTTACCAGTTCACCCCTTTACGACCCCACACCCATGATACGATGTAATGACAAAAAGAGAATATGACACAGTCATAGTCAGCTCTATGAAGCGTCTGACAGCTTCACACAGCGCATGAGCTAACCTGCTATCTGATTTTTACTAAGGAAAAAAACACAGAATAGAGAGGGCTCTTCAAGAGCCCCGGTACCAAACTTACACATGTGCTTCTGTGGCCAGTCCAACCCAGTTGTAGGTCACATGACACACACAACCCATCATCACCTACAAAAAATGGCAAAAACACTCTACAGAGGAACGCCGTTTTTCATAATGAGAGAATACATAATTCTCGATTAGTATCGGCCACAGGCCTTGCTAAGCACACACGAAAGCGACCAAACAATCTTTTCTTTTAGGAAAATAAAGTTTCTCCAGCTGTTTTAGCACAACCTCAGCAATCAAGCTAAGGGTTACATCGCATCCTTACCACACAGAGACACAATGTAGTGCAACAACATGTCTGATAGGAGGATGAAGAAGTCCCCAGGGAACCGGGGGGAAACACAATCCTCCTACTTTACCCTTAATACGGCCAGTTAAAACAGGAAAACCTGTTAATATGTGAACACACTGTTCATTGTCATTACAGGCTGAGAAAAGAACATTCTTTACTCATTTGTCACTAAGCATAGCTTTATAGGTTAGTTAACCCCCTTAGTTGTGAGTACACGGTACATATAAACACACATGATGTTTCTCAACACAACAAACCAGATCATTTTCACATCTGAAACAACAACCCGATTTGCACGGAGAAGCTAAATACCTAGTGACAAGACAATTCACACACAACTCGCGTCGTATCCTAAATGTAGTGCAGTAACACTCGTTTTGGAAAACATCGTTATTTACAAAACATTTAGAAGGGAAAGCCAGAAGAAGTGTACAAGGTCTGGTCAGACCTGGCCTACCCGGAGCGTAGATCAACGAAGTGCAGTCTCAAGACACCGTAGAAAACACAGCCGTCCTGTGTTGTTCGATCTGGGCAGCGTCGCCGCTCCAACCCGTCGCTACGGTCCCCTTTGTTGACGCAGGCTTTGCCTTCCTGGCCCAGGGCAGGTTCGACGAACATCCTCTGTCAAAGATGACGTCGTAGTCAAGAGTGTTTAAAACATGTTATAATCAAAGCACGTTCAACAGAGTAGCATTAAGCTAACGGCCGCTCCAACCGTCGGTCGCTACTGCCCCTGCCCGCGAGACGCCGAGCGAACGGCGCACGCGACCAGAGGGGAGCTTGCGGCGGCGCGCGAGGAGCCGGAACCACCCGGCGCTGGGCCTTGGCCGATAGCAGCAAGCTAACGTTTCCTAGTGATCACAGCAGGCTAGCGCCACAGCTAACAGCTGACTGGCTAACAGTAGGCCCAACTTAGGTAGGCCACGCAGTGATCACAGCAGGCTAACGCCGCAGCTAACAGCTGACTGGCTAACCGTAAGCTAAGCAGCTATCACCTGAACTTGTACACAATGATATAACACTCACCCAGACAGGCCGCCGTTCTGAAACCCTCCTCACTTTTTAAGAGAAAAGAGAAACAAGATGTTAACACAATACCCAACTGGCCTGTGTAGCTGACTTTGAACACAGATCTTCCGCTAAAGAACATCTATGCCCATATCTCCTCGTGAGGGAATACTCTCATTTGGCTATGAAAGATGGGGCCTTAACACGGTGACAGAGAGATATCCACTCGTCCAGAAAACACAGGGATCACCAGTGTTAATGGTCGTGGCCCACTAGTCAAACTATAATGGGCTTCAGATCAAGGTTTCCGCTGCTGCCCAATAGGCTGAACCAAAAGACCTTAAACTGGGGCCGGTGTTCGTAAACATTGTCAGTTAGCCCCCATAGCACTAACAGACAAGTGGAGCCGCAAGCAAACAGTACTCACCAAACCTGAAACCCACCGCTTCTCACAACAGCGGCGCGTCCTACAGTTCAGCTGTGTCCTGAAAGGTTTCACCCCAACCAACACAGCAAGGAACTGCAGTTGAGAGGCATGCAGCAGCGTGCTCCCAATACGAAAACAGGTGGAGGATTTTTAGAATGATCACCATCTTCCAGACACTCCAGTGACGAAGACAATATCGCCGTATTTTCTCGAAAATAGTGAGAGAGAAAATAAAGATATGATGTCAACGTATCTCCTTGTTCTTCCTTTCCCCGTAAACATTGCTTTTCCAGCCAATATTTGTCTCCACGTCAAGTGGGCATATAGCAACACGTTTTTGAGAAGGAGATGAGTGTGTGGCACCACCCCTGCTTATATAGGTAAGCGGATGGGGGTGTGGCCAGATGAATGCTGGCATTTAAAGGTACATTTTGAAATTTATTCAGTGTATATATGCTGAAGCGAGATATATGCATGAGACGCTGAGCGTGAGCTAGTGTGATGCAGAACCCATAGGCCGGCAAGTGGGGGAAAAATGCGCGCAACGACCATGAAGGGAATTGGCATAACGACTAAATTGGGATAAGAGAAAAATACGGAAAAAAGGGGGAGAAAAAATAGATGAAAAAAAAGAGATGAAAAATCATGATTTTCTTATTATTAATACTTTTTTTTACTGGTCACATTTTTGGGGAAGCTTGGCTTCCGTTTGCCTCCATGAATAATCGCCACTGTCCAAATGTAACATTCGAACCGCAGCAAAATCAAGTTTTGAACGGTATATTATATGATCGGCAAAAAATGCAGCCCCGAGCCGGTAGACGCTCGCAAAGTGCCGTGACGTACGTGCGTGCATGGTGGCCCGAATTCGGAACCACTGCACTGTTTAACTATGATCTTGCTTCATGTCACACTGGTTAAGAACCACTGCACTATTTAACTATGATCTTGCTTCATGTCACACTGGTTAAGAACCACTCCACTATTTAACTATGGTCTTGCTTCATGTCACACTGGTTAAGAACCACTGCACTATTTAACTATGATCTTGCTTCATGTCACACTGGTTAAGAACCACTCCACTATTTAACTATGATCTTGCTTCATGGCACACTGGTTGAGAACCACTGCATTATTTAACTATGATCTTGCTTCATGGCACACTGGTTGAGAACCACTGCACTATATAACTATGATCTTTGAATGTTTTGAATAATTCAGAGTTGCAGGAAATAGCACTAGTGGTAAAGGACTTCACCTTGACCGTCAGAAGGGGGGCTATGTGAGACTGTTGTTCATTGACTACAGCTCAACGTTCAACACCATAGTCCCCACCAGACTGGTGGACAAGCTGATCGAGCTAGGTCTGAGCTCTGCCCTGAGTGCCTGGGTACTGGACTTTCTGAGCGAAAGACCCCAGGCGGTCAGGGTGGCGGGTCAGACCTCCAACACCATCACCCTGAGCATCGGGTCCCCCCAGAGCTGTGTTCTGAGCCCCCTGCTGTACTCACTCTACACACGATTGTGTGGCCAAGTTCAGCTCCAACTCCATAGTGAAGTTCGCAGACGACACGTGGTGGTGGGGCTGATCTCGGACAACGACGAGAAGGCCTACCGGGAGGAGGTTGAGGTACTGGAACGCTGGTGCCAGGACAACAGCCTGCTCCTGAACATTGGTAAAACCAAGGAGCTGATCGTGGATTATAGGAGAGGACAGCAGGAGACGCACACACCACTGATGCTTAACGGGGCTACCGTGGACAGGGTGAGCAGCTTTAAATACCTGGGGGTCCACATCTCAGAGGATCTGACATGGTCAACACACATAGACACAGTAGTAAAGAAGGCGAAACAGCGCCTCTACCACCTGAGACAGTTAAGGAAGTTCAGAGTATCGGGGAAGATACTCCAGTCCTTCTACTCAGGAGCTGTAGAGAGCATCCTGACCGGAAACATCACTGCCTGGTATGGAAACAGCACGGCACAGGACAAGAAGGCCCTACAGAGAGTGGTGCGCTCAGCCGAGCGTACCACGGGTATTGCACTACCTCCCTTGCAGGTTCTATACAACAAGAGGTGCAAATCCAGAGCCTGCAGAATAATGAAAGACCCCCACCACCCCAATAACAGCCTGTTTCAGCTGCTGAGGTCAGGCAGACGCCTGCGAACCCCAGCTACTAGGACAGAGAGGCTTAGGCTTAGCTTCTTCCCCCAGGCCATCAGAGTCCTGAACAATTAACATTGAGTACCACAGGACACTGAACTATCCACACATAAGCACACATGAGCACACACACGACACGCACGCTGTGCACGCTCACACACTAGCAGCCACTTTAACACTTTAACATGAGCTCACACACTAGCAGCCACTTTAACACTTTAACATGAGCGGGCACACACTCATGCCGCACACACTCACACTTATTGCCAAAAGGAAAGGCCACTTTAAGGAGAGACACTGCAGGTGAATAGTCAAATATACTTTTTTTGTTGATTTTGAGATTTTGTTATATTTTGCTTCCTAAACATGTCTTCTATGAAACTAGTGACAATAAAACGTCAATAACACACATTTAGTTGTTTATTTTACATCATTTTGCCTTATTGCATCCATAAATGTGCACATATTTAATGGGGAAGTGCCTCATTTGCATATATAAACATACATTTCAGAAAACTTGCAATATGTTTTTTCTTAGTCTATATGTACATAACAAATTGGGAAAGTTTCATAATGATATCTATTCAAATATTTTTTGCCTATTAGGGGGTACTACACTGTACTACACTGTTTGTAGCCTGTGTGTAGTTCTGTTCAGTTCAATAACATCATTATTATTATTATTCAGTTATCAAACATGTGTTTAGGTTGTCTATTACTAATGGTTTGATTAGGTATTGTGTTTGTAAATAGCTGTTTAAAAAAAAAAAGTATGGCATTTTACAATACAGAACTTTGAAGGCGTTTTCCTAAAAATGAGTTTTAAGAGTTTTTCCTCATACTCTGAGCCAGAAATCTCCACTTCAGTAGCACTCACATACACCAAACCTTCCAGTTCTATTCATATCTATGTTCTGAAGGTATTTACAGAAGGGTTTGTTGATATCGCATTCATACCCTGATTTATATCACATTTTATTCCTAAAAACATGGCGAAATATAGAATTTTACCATAAAAATGGACTGAATGGAGTATTTTCTGATTTATGGAGTGATAAAAAGAGATATCCAAAATCCCCTCTGTAATAACCTTTGGCTCTAATATGTCAACAAAATGAAACTATAATTTAGAAAATGGCTTTATCCAATGTTCAGATTTCTGTCCTGGAATTATATGCAAATTAGTGCATATTTAAGTAGATCATGCCTCATTTGCATATTTAAACATACAATTTCAGAAAACTTGTAATACAAAAAAGTCTTGTCTTAATATAAGTAATCAACTGGGGAAGTTTCATTTTGATATCTATTAGTACATTTTTTTACCCTATTCACCTGCAGTGTCTCCCCTTAAATCAGTATTAGCAACAGTAACAGTGTATTGCACTACCAAAGCTACCTAGCATGTCCTATATGCTCTGTAAATAACTATGTACAGATACCGATTTTGATGTCACACCATGTTACCTGTTACCTGTTACCTGTTATTGCACAAATCTTTTTGTATTGGATTCTATTATATGTTGTACCCACTGTATTGCACATCGTTGCGGGCAAGACCACCCGCATTTCATTGTATACTCGTATGCCGTGACAAATAAAACTCTTGACTTGACTTGGACTAGTGGTCTTAAAAAAACGGAATATGCATGTGCCATAAAAAGACAGAAAGAGGTAGAGAAATGTTTACAGACAGACTAGGCAACAGAAAGTAATCTGTTCATGTCCACAGAGTGTTTGAAAGCACATTTCAATCTGACTCTAAATTGGTTTAATCAGGCATGCAAGCCGTAATTGAATAATTACGGATGTGCCTGAATGAACAGAGGACTACATGGAAAATAAACGTTTCCACAGAACCCTCTCCTCCATCGCTCTCCATCACTGTGGACCAGTGGAGGTTTCTCTATGACAACACGTGAAACACAAATTCACTCATAATTCATAATTATTATTAATTTACATATACCTATATATAAAAAAAAAAACTAAAAAAAAAAACTATATATATATATATATTTTTTTTTTAATTATTATTATTATTTTTTTTATTATAAATGTTTTCCTCTGTAAAAAAAATGCCAGTGCATTTTTTTTTTCAAAAATGGCCAAAATTGACAGCTCTGAGCAGGCCTGCACTGCAGTATTGCCTGCAGTAATTATTCGTGAAGAAAACTTCACAGGTGTGACCCATTGTTAAATAAATAATAAATAACAGCGAATCAAAATAGGCTATTAACTTCATCTAAGAACGGTCTGTGCAGTTAAACTCTTGCCATTGAATGGAGGATTGATTGATTGACAGCCCTTGACATCCAATACACAGAGGTTGAATATGATTGGCAGCCTTGCAAATCCAATCAGAGATTTCTGCATTGCAAAGTCAAACTGGGTCCAGCTGCATGTGAGGAGGATAGGTTTAGCTCGGGCCAATCTCAAGTTTCTCAAGTTTCTTTATTAGTTGTCATACAGAAGTACAGAATACTTTTATACAAAATGTAACATAAAGAAGCATTTTGTATAAAAGTATTCTGTACTTCTGTATGACAACTAATAAAGAAACTTGAGAAACTTGAGATTGGCCCGAGCTAAACCTATCCTCCTCACATGCAGCTGGACCCATTTTGACTATGTGAAAGTTGAGACTATGAGAAAGTTGTTGTTTAGTAGTTAGTAAGCTGTACAGCTATAACAAGTCAGGCTAAATTAAACTTTGCGCCAACATTAGGACCGAAGTATAAACCAGCAACTGAGCAACATGAAGAAGTGGATTTATGCATCTGGATCAGAAAAAACGTTGTGGATGAAAAAGTAAGTAGGCTACAGTGCTTGTATGCTAACAGTAGCTAGGCAGCTTAGCCTACATCACAATGATAATCACCAAGCTAACTTACTGTACACACTGTAGGGCTGGGCAATTAATCGAAACAGAATCGCGATATCGATTCATAGAACTATGCAATCTCATTTCTAAGTTATGACTATTTTCTTTTATTAAAAAAAAATGTTTTTTTTTTTTTTTTTTTTTTTTATTATTATTTTATCTGGGTTGAAAATGATTTGTGGAACTCCCTCTGGTGTTGTGGTCGTGGTATTCACTGACCTTTGGGAAGTATTTCGACATGCACATGGGTATCTTAGTGGTGTAGTGTATCTTGTAGACCAGGCCCATTGCAAGTTGCTGTACTCTGTCGTCTACTCTAAGCCATCCTAGGTTGTCAAAGTGGACAGGGGTGAGGTGGGTTTTAGGAGTAAGGTCAAGCAGTAGTCTGACCAGTTTGTTTTGTGATGTTTGTAATCTTGTTTTTAGTGCCTTTGAGGTGCTTTGGTACCATGAGGTGCAAGCATAGTCGTAGTACCCTTGAATGAGTGCTCCTGTTAGAGTCTTCAAGGTATTCTTGTTTACCAGAGAGGAGATCCGGTACAGGAATCTAGTTCGTTGGTTGACTTAGTTTTATTACATTGGATCCCATTTTGTCACAGGAAAGATTTGCCTCTATAGGATGGAACCCAGGTAGGTAATTTCATCTTTCCTTTTAAGATAAGATAAGATATTCCTTTATTGATCCCCTTGGGGAAATTCAGGCATCATAGCAGCATGGGGGAAGGGGGGGGTACAGGTAGTGAAAACAACACAAGCAGTGTAAACAAATAGGTCAATATAATTTACTATCTAACTAACTGAAATATACATTATTCATTATTCACAGTATCACAGTATCCACATAAGGTGCAGTATGCATAAGGTAGTGTTATTGTCCTACTTGGGTTCCTATTAGTTCTAGGTCGATGTCTGGCAGCAGTCGCTGTCCACTGTTGTGGAGCCTGATGGCCACTGGTATGAAGGACTGTCCGAGGCGGTTAGTTGAGTGTCGGGGGGGTATGAGTCTGTGGCTTCCTTGTCACCTTCACCTAATATGTTTTGATCTGGTCAGGTGCGCTGTCACCTAAATTTTTTTGATCTGATCAGGTGCGCTGTCACCTAATATGATTTCATCTGGTCAGGTGCGCTGTCACCTAATATGTTTTCATCTGGTCAGGTCCGCTGTCACCTAATGTTAATATGTTTTCATCTGTGTCCACTGACCACTGACACACAGTGGGGGATGTTTTAAAAATATTATTTAATATATAATATAATATAATAATTTGTGCTTCACCTAAAAATTTGGTCAGCAGCCTCCACTGCTGTGGACCCTGAGCATGTTGTCACAATAACTAATGACTGCTAAATCAAATGACACGCGTCCACGTCTCACTGTTGAACCGTGCTGCAAGTGCATTTTGTTCTCTGGGTTATTTGTTATACCCAACTTTTGGAAATTGATTTATGAAACAATATTAAGCTCTCAGTTATGCTGGATGTTACTGAGCTCTGCAATGCAGGTAATGATGACAAATTAACAGTCATTGTCCATTTGTAACTGCACAGTGGTCTTATATGATTTGCTGGTGTTGCTGGTTAAGTTAATTAATTTTGATCTTGTTAGGGATGAGATAAATAGGATGGGCTTCTCTATTTTCCTTCCTTTGATTCACACTGAAAGGAATATGGGGTTAAGCATGTATTCATACAGTAACTGAGTGTGCATGTGTCATGCACTAAGAAGCAGAGGCCAGAACTAAGAACCTCCAAGTTCCAGACGATTGTTTGAGACTGACGGAACGGAAATTAAGTTTCCGTTGAGATGCCTGTGCCCCGAGACACAGCAATGCATGGTGGAAAGCTCTGAAAACCAGTAGTGTGATTGCCACAGGGCCAACCTAATGATAAAAAAGACCTGTCGTAATGACCTCCTTCACAGTTCCGCCGCCCTGGGGGGGGGGGCAAGGGCTAGTGCTCATTGACATTGTGAGACATTGTGGTTACTACTATTATCATTAGTATTGCAATCGAGTGGAGAGTGGGGAACCTGGGACCATAGGATCCAGGTCGCCACACAAACCGCTTGAGCTAAAGGGTCCGACCCGTTAGCAGGTGCTGGTTGACTGCAACCAACTGCTTAGTAGTTTACAGTCGTCCTACCCCCGAGATGTGCGTCCTTGCACGTTCTTTCGTCCATGAGCACACTTTTCCCAGGGTTAAGGCACTGAGATCCCACCCACATTGCTACGTGAACCTGGGCAGTGAGATCCCACCACTGTCACCAATGTACAGTAACCGAGTGGATTTTAACCTGGGACCACAGGGTCCACAGGCAACCACACTAAGCAGCTGGTGTCCGACCCGTTAGCAGGTGCTGGTTGACTGCGACCGACCGAGTTTACAGTATTACTGATTGAATTCTAATTTCTGCCATTCCACTATTATTACTATGTTCTACTTCATTACTATTACGATTGCTATTATTATCTTTTCTGCCTGTACCTCGTACCCCTGCCCCAATGCTGCTATGCCACTTGAATTTACCCAAGGGGATTAATAAAAGAACACTTGACTGACTTGACCTGTTTGGTACATAATCTGACTACTATTTCTCTGTCCATTGCAAACTAGCCCTGATGTCATGCTTTTTAGTTTTTCCTCACTGCTATACTTTAATGTTGGGACTAGAGCTGCGGGATTGCTAAAGTGAATACCCCTAGCCTGGCTCTTTGTAGTAACAATCTTGTTTCTTAAAATAAGTAGTATAGAAGTGTGCGCAGTGAATACAAACTAAGAATCCCTCAGTCTCAAAGATCCCCTCCAGATGTATTTTAAACCCTTAAAATGTTTCTTTGAATAATATTTTGTATACATGTGTTTTTCTTTTCCACCAAATTGTTCGATAAACTACTGAAAATGTCTTAGCAGCATCTCGACACCTTCACCCTCATTGAGAAAGCAAGGATCTATGAATATTCAAATTGCAAAAAGCACCCATAGATATTTACCTGGAATTCCAAGTCAGCTGCTTATATTCCTTCAAGACATCAGACTCAGTGTGTACGCTGAAGCTAAAGGTGTTGTTACCACATATTGGACAATGATAGGTTCAACCTATTCATGACATCAATAGGGATGTCACAATATGAGTGTCTGAAGGTATGATAACCTTGATAACTTTATGGTTATATATGGTATAACGAGCGCACAATTTAGACTTATTCTTTTTTATCCACTTTTTCTCCTCCTATTTTTCTGTGTTTTTCTCCCATCCCAATTTAGTCGTTATGCCAATTCCCCCCTCGCCTTCCTGGTCGTTGCGCGCATGTGCCCCCCACTGGTCGATCTAGGGAGCCCTGAAGTCTATCAGATGCTTCCTCCGATACATAGGAGACAGCCAGCAGCCTCTTTTCACCTGGCAGCAAGGACTCTCACTTGGGAAGTGTAACTCGTGGGAGGATCACACTACCTTACCCAGTTCCTTCCCTCACTGTGCAGGCGCCCTGACCGACCTGTAGAAGTCGCTGTTTACAACGACCAGAATACCACCCACCGGCTTCCCACCCGCTGACACTGCCAATTGTGTCAGTATGACGACCGCCCAAGCCGGAGGGACCGCTGACAGCCGGATTCGATACCAGTGTCTCTGTGATGGTAGACAGCCGCTTAGTCCGCTGCGCTACCCGGCCGCCCTCGATTTAGACTTCTAAACAAAATAATTAGGGCTGTCAGTTTATCGCGTTAATTAGATTAATTAATTACACAGCAAATTATCGCGTTATGAAAATTAACTCAAAATTAATTACAAAAAAAAAGAGTTTTTTTTTTTAATTTTTTTTTTAATTTTTTTTTTATCTCATTCATTCCATAAGAACGTAGAATACACATTACAGACTTTTTTTTATATGGTCCATTTGCATGTTCTTGGTATCTGATTCTAGGGACATCTATGGATCTCAGGGAATGTATTCCCAGTGTCCGAAATACTGTGTCTGTTACTAGGCTTGAGTAAATTGTAATGACCAAATGAGAATATCAATAAAACATTTTTTTATCTTTGACTGTGAATAACACTATGCTCAAATTGACCAGACCTGAAAAATCTAAGCAAATTAATAGATGGAAGATGATTAAACAGAAGGTTTTGTAGATACAGTACTGAATTCTGCCATCCGGACACATGCAATTTGAAATATGATTATAGAATATAGAATATCAGGCATAAAATGGTTATGCGATTAAAATGCGATTAATTAGATTAATTAATTACAAATCCTGTAATTAATTAGATTAATTTTTTTAATCGCCTGACAGCACTAAAAATAATCCATTATAATATATATAATTAAATTAACTTGTGATTATCTGCACACACATATCCTATTTAAGATATATATATGAACATTTTATACAGTTTAAAGCATAGACAATTGTGGAAAAAAACAAAGGTTTTGCAGATGTACATGTAGTATAAGTAATGCTCTCAAATTATCTAGACTAATAGAATGTTTATTCAGTTCCATTAACTTGTGTAGTGCTAATCTTTTTATATACCATGGGGTCTGGTACATTTATATAGTGCTTTTATCCAAAGCGCTTTACAATTTTGTTCCTCACATTCACCCATTCACACACCGACAGCAGAGGCAACCATGCAAGGTGTTAGGGATTAGCCTATCCCTGGTCGTGAGTTCTTAATTGATTTAGTCGGCCGAAAGACGAAGCGGAGACAGAGTATTTCTCAAATGGAGCTTTTATTCATTAGAGAAGAAGACAGTCAGTCACCCCGCGCGGGCACATCACCAGTAGACAAAAGAGGCAGAATGTCCATATTACATGTCACTTTATACACTCTTGAGAAAGGGGAGGGGGGTGTGTGTGTATGTATCTGTGTGTGTATGTATGGGTGTTTGTGTGGTGTGTGTTTGTGTGTGTGTGTGTGTGTGTGTGTGTGTGTGTGTGTGTGTGTGTGTGTGTGTGTGTGTGTGTGTGTGTGTGTTGGTGTGTGTGTGCTGGTGTGTGTGTGTGTGTGCTGGTGTGTGTGTGCTGGTGTGTGTGTGTGTGTGCTGGTGTGTGTGTGCTGAAAGGGAGGGACATGATTTTGCATGTATAACTGAAAAACCTATCAATTATCTTTGAGTGCTCTGATGTGCCAGAGAGAGAGTGCCAAGGGAACTAGGATTTTGCATGTTCTGCTACATGATTTTGCATGTGTGTGCACGGGGCCCTGTGTAGAAGGAACCTCTAGCCAGAGGTCATCAGGTCACACCACATGCAGGGGGAGAGAGACACAGAGAGCAGTGTGCAGCCTAAGCACAGATATCAGATATTACCAGGCATCATCAATGAACTAAATCTATCAAAGGTGCCGACCTGCTCATTGGGAGCAATTAGGGGTTACGTGTCTTGCTCAAGGACACTTCGACACGCTGCCCGCAAGGAGCAGGAATTGAATCGGGAACCATCCGATTAGCAGACGACTGCTGTACCTCCTGAGTCACAGAGCCTATGAGTTTAGTTGTGATTAATGAACACACTTCTATGCCAGATTTCAGACCACGTCACTGCTAGCTAGCTATGTAACGTCCCACCCAAAACGTATCTTGTTTAGCAGATAAATTAACCGATACACAACAAACGGGCAATCTAAACAATAGATATTTGGTTTGCTTGCTAATGTTAGTTAGTTAGCTCAAACTAACAGCACAGATATATGACAGGCAACGGGTTAGCTAGCTTACCACCTCCGGTGGCAGACACTTTCTTTCTGCATGTTTTCCATAACAATTTAGGAATCCATTTGATCCTTTTTGACACCCATACCTTTGACTTTATATGTTGTTGTTTTTTTAAGAAATGTACGCAAACCACTATACCATACTATAAAGAATGTAAATTGCTTTTACCTTGAAACCGGTGCACCATGACATCCCTAGACATCACACCTGCAACTCAGATTTCAGGGAAGTACAAAGAAGCTCTCCCTCTCCAGCAGGGGAATGTGAAAAAGTTTATGCACAAATAACAATCGGTATAGTCATGACTCCAAGAGGAGTTAACCATAACCATGGAGGGAAGCTTTAAAATCAGAACCTCTACCACTAAATGAACACAGTACACAGGCTATAGCCTACCTAAAAGCAGTCTATGTATACTTCTCTTGTGTGAAATAATTAAATCCACACAGTAGAATACAAAATTATGTATACAGTATTTATTTATTGTATTTAATTAATTAATTGACACATGATTATCTTAACATCTAACATTAAACATTTTCATTTTAATCCAGTCCAACTCCAATAACAAACATTTACAGACTGCACATACGCTGTTGTTTGAGTGGGTCACCTGCAAAATCCATCATAGATTACACCAGCAAAGGAGTTACTACATGTGTTCTCTAAGTGTTGTGCTAGTTACTGAAAAATAGTAACTCAGTTACTTTACTAGTTACTTTATTTCAAAGTAACTTCGTTACTGTACTAGTTACTTACACCCAAAAGTAATGAGTTACTGTGAGAAGTAACTATTTAGTTATTTAAAAAAAAGAAAAAAAAAATTGCTCAAGTCCCATGCCCCATATACTCAAAATCGGTTGATCAACTTGACAGTTTCCATTCACATCACCGAACTCTGCTAAGCAATGTGGTCTAGAGCGTTTCATTATATATTCCCTCCCCGCTGTATGTATATTTCTCTCCCACCCACCCACCCCCTCCTAATGTACAGTCCCCTCCCCATCATATGTATATACTCTGTCAGGATCTAGGGGTAACAGTACTGTATATTTGAATACCGCTTATGTCACAAATGTATCAGTACTAAATACCTATATGTCCCTATGCCATAAATGTCATGTATGTTGTGTATGTCATAAATGTCTATATGAATTGAAAATGGGGGACCCTGATGGAAACAAGACAAACGTCTTTCTCAGGTCTGCATCCCCTTAACAATTGTATGTATTGAGCCGTACTGTATTGTACCCATTCTGCAATCTGTTAAATAAAGTTTTCATTCATTCATTCATTCATTCATTCATTCATTCATTCATTCATTCATTCATTCATTCATTCATTCATTCATTCATTCATTCATTCATAACCATCTTGCAGCGTTGTTTAAGATATCAATCAAAGCATTGCAACGTTAGAATAGTTAGGATATCAATTGTGCATGAAAGGACTATATTTATATTGTTTGATTAGTATTATGAGATTCCCTGGCAGATTTCGTACAGTCAAAATCCGTTGATCTTGAGTTTCAGTGAACACATTGCACTCACCAGTCTGCGGTGGTCGAGATGTAACGTTAGTCCAGTTGACTCCAGCAGCCCTTCAAACATGTTCTTTATCTCGTTTCCATGTTGTATATTAATTATCTCTCCAAGTAGTTGCTAAATGGTTTGTTAGTTCGTTATTATTACTGCGTTCTTATTATGTAGATTCATAGCGAGCGTCCTCTTGTTGTTTACTGTAGAGAGCGTCTATTTCTTTCCGTAGCCTCATTTCTGGTTTGCGCATTTCTGATTGGCCAGTGGCCACTGACTGACGCTGTCTGGTCAGAGAACGTCAGAGAACGTCAGTCAGTGGCCAATCAGCAATGAGCAAACCAGAAATGAGGCTACGGAAAGAAATAGACGCTCTCTACAGTAACCGAAACAAACGCAGGCGAAATAAGGACGCTCGTTATGAATCTACATACAAAGAATGCAGTAACGAACTAACAAACCATTCAGTAACGTAAGTAGCGTTACTGAATTTAAAAAGTAATGCGTTAGAGTACTATTTACGGCAAAAAGTAACTTCGTTACTGTAACGCGTTAGTCCCAACACTCTTTAATACCCGTGCTCTCGAGAAGTCTGATCGTCTCCCGGTCAAGGATCAGCTCCAATCAAACATTCACACATATCAAGCCCAACCAAACACTTAGCTTAGAAATCTCCATTCACACCACTTACAACACAGCACTTACAATATAAAGGTTACGTCCAACAAGAACGGGATTTATGTTTTGTTTGCAAAGGTCGAGCGGCCACGTTGATGATGTGCCTTTTATCGGTCTCAGTGGCAATCTAGTTTAAAATGAGCTAATTATGTTGATGAGCGAATCAATTGCACCCCTGTGCCCCATGCACTTTCCCATAGATACTGCTTAATGCCAAGTCACGGTGCTGTCGCGTTAGACCAAATAAGAACCATAGGCCACCTAATACTACATGTACCGTATGCTTAGCTATGTGGCAGTTTCTTAATTCATCTAAACCCCTGCATGTTACCACTCTCCGCATGTAGGTCACACACACGCGCCTTGATCCTAATGCCACGCGGACCGCATGGACTAACTCGGCACCGTCGGATTGGAAAGACCAGGGGAGATTGTGGCTGTTGAAACAGTCGGTATGAAAACTAGTACGGATGTAGGCCTTTTAGGATTCTACACAAGCATCTTGACAAGTTCAAACATAGA
This sequence comes from Notolepis coatsorum, assembly GCF_963971535.1. Taxonomy (NCBI): domain Eukaryota; kingdom Metazoa; phylum Chordata; class Actinopteri; order Aulopiformes; family Paralepididae; genus Notolepis; species Notolepis coatsorum. The sequence goes on from NC_140169.1 coordinate 183,231,839, forward strand.
TGAATATAAATAATGATGTTGTGATATATCCAGAGAAAAAACTTGTGTTTGCTTAACTGTTGTTTTGCCAGTTCAAGGCCAATAGACGGAAGATAGCACTGCCACGACGAGGTCTAGACCATTAAGTTGGCGGAAATGGTCATTCATGGTATGAAATATATGTCCATCCATATACCGTAAAAATGTTCCTTGTACTAGTCAGGTGTGTCTATACGTTTTGACAAATAAATGCCAGTTTATTGTAATTAGAAGCTGGGTCGGCCCAGTAGTATGTGAGATTATTTGCGGATAGAGGTACAGACAGACAGACAACCAGACAGACAGACATAACTTGTCTGGCACATGGGTCTGCTGGAAATAAAGATCAGCCCCTTTGATAGAGGGAAAATAGAAACAATAAAGCCTTGACATTTAACCCACCGACATTTCTAAGCTTCAATATACATAATTGGCGAGGTGTATACTTTATGAAGTTTTGACTCATTGTTCAATGGAAATTAATTAAAAAATAAATCTACATTTGAATGGACTGAATAACCCAACCTGCCGTTCTATTACTGTTGTAGACTATTACAATTTCTATTTCTGCGCTGGATCAGCTGGATCAGATGAGCTGGTAAGGCTGAATGTTGATAGGCTCTTAGCTTACCTTTCACCAGGAGGACGTTAAATGATGTCCACCTTTGCCTGACTCACCTACTGATTTTCATTGTCAAAATGTATTTAGATGCAAATATAATAAACATTCTCCCTTTTCCTCCATTTATTAATCAAGCCAGCTTTATAACATTAGTTCTATTTAATTTAATAAATAATAAAAAAAAAAAAAAAAAAGCTCTAACGGAATCCCATCGAGTCCATCCTTTAAAGTTTATTGGATTCAACTGGATATATAGGGAATTTCTCTGAAATAGAGTCCAAGCTGCACAATGAGTGGGCCTACAGGGCAAATAACCACAAGATAACTGACGTTGCGTTTTGACTAGTAGCTGAAGTTATGCCTTAAAAGCAAGTACATCTTCCCAGGGATTGTGTTCTTCTATTCCCATGGATCCCCAGTATGGAATGAATATGCAAGGAAAGTGGTGATTTTATGAGATATCAAAATACAATTTAAATACATTCCCTTATAATCAATACCACTTTATTCAACAGTCAGAATAACATATTAAATTACTTGGCAACATTGAGAGATTCTCTTCCCGGTACTCCATAGCGTTCTATCTACTATGCTACTATCCCTATACTATGCTAATATGTCTAAACTACTACCTAATATGTACTATCCCTATACTATACCTACTATGCTAATATGTCTAAACTACTATCCACTATGTACTATGCTACTATCCCTAAACTACTACCTACTATGCTAATATGTCTAAACTACTATCCACTATGCACTCAGAGTGCAGCACTCACATTCAAAACAGTTTGACAAACAATACCACTTACCCATAACCACCAGTGGTACAGTATAATACCCCTCCTGCTGACTTGTTGTACACAATTTGTAAGTCGCTTTGGATAATAAAAGCATCAGCTTGTTAATTATTCTTTTTGATGATCTAAGCTAAATGATCAAACATTCCATGAAGCCAAAGCATCACAACCAATTGAGGCCTATGAGGATAGTGGGACACCTAGAGGAGACGTTATAGTAAGCATTAAATACTGGTTATGTGCAAGCGGTAATTACACAGCCCAGAGTAGTGGCAGCTAAAGCCAATACAGGGTTTTGAAAAGTTCTAAGTGTATGTTGATAACCAGCCAGATAATTCCAACCATCATTAACCCCTCGATGACCCTAACTCAGTTTCTCAATCCCTAGGATTTGGAGGCTTAATGCTACATTTACATAATTAGGGTCAGGAATCGACAAACAGAACATATATAACCACTGAGCTGACATGATCGTCATTGAGCTTAATAGGACTCTGCTGCTCCAACAAGCTGTCATCCCTGTGCCGAGTTGGTGGATAACAATGTTGTGATGAACACAACACGCTGCTAAGACTGGCTTTGCATAGCAAACATCTCGGACGTTGTATTATGCAATGAAAAAGGAATACTACCACGTAAAGTCGATATATATATTTAAACAAACTCCCACACAATGACTTGAATTACATGAAGCCGGTATTAACTCGTATTACTACAAAAGTTACAAATGATGATATAATGACGTTCGTCTTTCTGGACAAATGTGCGCACATTCATTTTAAGATCAGATGGGGCTGTAAGCTTGCTGGATAAATGAGGGGAAATGTATCTATAACATGGATAGCAACAGTGGTGCAGTCGTGGTCACACGCGGTTACACGCAGTGTTACTAGATGATCACTGAGGCAGAGTGATTACACTGCTGATGGTCAGTGACGCGCACACATATGCACGCACAGTGTTACCAGTTCCCATATTACGACTGCACCACTGGATAGCAAGCATATGAGAGTTCTAAGCCCAAGTCTTTCACTGTCATTGAAGCAGAAACCCATTTGTCAAGTTTTATTTTTTTATTTTTGACGGGCTAATCAACAACATTCACACATTAGATAATAGTGAGCACAGACCCATGGATCCCACATATGAAATTGTGATGCGTCAATCCCAGTGCCGCTATGCCACTGCTGTTCCTCACACTGTATCTCATTTAACACCTGCCATTGGTATTTTGGATCAGCGTGCTGTAAAAGTGTCATTTAAATGTGACATACATTAAATCAGTCATTTAACTGGGCTTGCATTTTACGGATGATGTATATTGTAACAACGTATATAAAAAGGGGGTGCTTGGCTCGGCTCGGGGGGAAAAGCTGCATACGTCTACCAACCCAAATGTTTCAGTATGTTTCTTTTTGAAAGACTGAGGTGCTGAGTGCAAAGATCCCACGGAACCCGCCCGTGTCCCAGAGAGACGGTCATCATTAGCAAGCTCCAGGAGGGAGAGGCGCCGGAGCAAGTATTAAGGAGACACTTCAAACGGGCAATTGATCCATGAGGTTGAAAATATAATCTCGGAATCTGATGACTACTTTAGGGCGCTTTAGAAGTGCTAATTAGGGATATCGATCCCATATCATAATGTCTTAAAAATAGGAAAGCCAACTCTCACACCATGTAATCTGTGCAAGCTCACCACTTTCTTTTTTTTATGTGTGAAGGGCATTCTGGCCTCATCATCACTTTGGCTTTGATCGTAGAACTCCCACCGGTGAGGGTGGAAACTTTGAGGGAAAAAACTCACACAAACTATAGAGTTTGAAAACCTGTATAAACTAGCTCTTGGGCTAGTTCCCTTTCCTCAACCCCTGTATGGGGTGCATCGGTTGAAGTCTTTCCCAGCAGCGGAGTAGCGCTAGAGGTTGAAACGAGAGCCGCCGCGGCTATCGCCCGCTGGAGAAGTCGAGCGGCGGTTGAATCCAAAATGCGTTCATCGCACGTAAAAACACATGGCGGCTCTGAGCCACACACTAAATTGTTAATCCCTCCCTGCGGTAAAGAGGACGGGGACCACGTTTTGAGGGGGGAAGACATGGGGTTATACGAGTCTACCGTGCTTCCCCTTTTTACAAAGTCATCAATTCAGTGTGTGTGTTTGTTGCTTCTGTTTTCTTTTTTTACAGTACCCCTGCTGCTCAGAGACAGAATGGACGGTCCACTGTTTTCAACAACACTGATCAACCTCCATGCAGTCGAGACCAGGGATAGTAGGGGGACATTATCAGGTGGGAAAGAAGGAAGGGCTCACTGCTGGCAGACTTTAGTTGACTTCTCTCTAGGGAGGAGGGACACTACATTGGAACTGCTACAGGCTGTACTTCTATACCGCATACATCACAACACAGCTCAGAGGGCAGTTTGTGTCTATTTCCCGAATGATGTTGAATGAAGAGAATGCTGTGGAGAAAAAAATATATTATGATTATGGGATACAGGGTTCGAGTTATGGGGGGGCCAATGGGGGCATGGCCCCCATAGATAGAGTCAGGGCCCCCAAAGTCAACAACACCTGTGGGGGTCTCTCAAAAAAGGATATATATATTTTTTTTCAATGTACGAATTAGTATTATTTATGTTACCTAAATAAATGGTTAATAGATAATATTTTTCCTTTCAGTTTTTAAAAGAACAGAGTAATTAATGTTGTGGAATAGGCTGCATTTCACCTCCATGCCGCTATGCGTCGCTGTTACAGTTCGGGTAGGTGTGTTGGATCCAGGTGCAGTGCAGAACAGAAACGATGAGAGACGCGTCCCTACCAAAGGTAGCCGCATTTCTGGCAGACGTTTCTGGTCATGTGACATGTGCGCCCAATAGCGCGACGAGCTGTGTCTTTGCCCATTTCCACATCAAACAGCCTGCAAACTACCTCGCGTTCTATCGCCATGCTCTAAGACAAACTCTAACCTTAACCAACTTCGAAAGAGTGCCTAAGCTTAACCGTCGAAAGAACTTGCCTAACATTAACCAACTTCGAAGAGTGCCTAAACTTAACCAGTGTAGAAACTGACGTCGGCCAATCAGAGAGCGTCTGCCAGAAATGCGGCTACCTTTAGTAATCACGCACGAGAGACAGTTGTTGATCTTCGAATTTGAGCACTGCTCCTTTAATTCGAGAAGCCTAGGATACGCACGTCACAGTGGGCCAAAAACAACGGAGAGAAAACAAGTCTCCAAAACACGCTTATAGCAAAAACACATAAACTGAACTATATAATAAAGAGGGAAAACAAAGGGGAGAAAACCAGGGGCGGATTTAGGATTGTAGGAGATCCGGGGCTTAGCCCAGGGCCCTGTTTCTTGTACGTGGTTCAACTAAGTCGATCAAGATGTCATTATCCAGCTTCAGTTAACCCGATGTTTGAAGCCGGGATTTTCCTGTTCCAAGAAGGTGGATTCAGTCTCGTTAACTCAAGCCAGACTTGATTCTCAGGATCAGTGCGCGCGACCGCCTCAGCTGAGAAGACAGCAGGTGTCGATCGCAGAAATCCTGATTCTCTAGCGGCATTGATTGATTAATTGATTTAAAACTTTATTAACATATTGCAGTACGGCTCAATCGCCTCGCCGACAAGTTAAATGCGTTATCTATAGGCTAATTTTAAGTCCCTCATTACCTCAATCAATCAGATTATATTTCTTTAAACTTGCCTGCTGGATTGAATAATCAAATGAGATCTTGCTAGCGAAAATCATTAGTTAACTGTTATACAGAATTACGATACGGCTCTCTTACCCATTGATTGATGTATAGTCAATCTTTAACTAATCTCCAATGTGGTCTAACGGGTTGTTCTTTTGACTTTCACACAGACGACCGGGGTTCAAGACCCTAGTCGTCTCCTTCTTTTTGCAATATAGGAATAATTCAATTTGGTGCACGTTGAGAGCTATATAAAGAATGACATCCTCAATGCATGTAGATTTATAATATTTTAACTTAAAACCAGGCTACTTTGGCGTATAATCATTAATATTATATTCAAAAAAATCATATTGGAAAGACCGGGTTTTGAACCCCGGTCGCTGGGTTGGCAGGCTTGAGCACTACCGCTGGACCACTGTGCCAGATGGGATAAATTCATTGTTTATACATTAATGAACGAGAGACCCGTGTTTAGAATATCCTTTGTTATGAATGAAGTTTATCTCTTTATCCTCATTCATTAATGTGACGTCAACGGCTCATTCAATTTCTCAAATCCGTCAAACAGCGCATCTCATCAGACATCTTAATCCCAGTTACAATTGAAATAACCACATAATGTGTACATCGCACGAGCGAGCGCCACCGTCGCCACGGTATATATAACGTGCATTATTTAGGACAAAGTGAATTTAGTATCAGCATTTTGGGTCTATTTTACATTTCAAAAGCCCCCTCTGGAAGAATGGAGCACAAGAACGTAATTCAGAATGGTATAATGCAGATCGTAGACTGTGGGAATAGTTTCAGGAAACGGGCCGTCACTTCTTTGCGGGGGCGTGGCGATGGTTCAGGCTAAGTTGAACTTGAACTCTGCTTTCGACCAGGCTCAAACTTTTGGATATGTTGTCATGGTGATTTGGAAAATCCACGTACATGAAACCGGAAAGTCCGGCTAACCCAGTTATCCAGTTAAAGTTATCCGGCTAACTCAGTTATCCAGGTACAAGAAACAGGGCCCAGATGCGTGTAGCTTAATCCCAGCGGAAGAGTGCGTCGCGTTTCTCTGATTGGCCATGACGCCCATGTGACCGCGGCAGCGCGAGAGAGCGGCAGTGCGGAAATAGGCTGCATCCTCCACGTCAAGAAAGACAGACAGGCATTCTCTGTGACAAACCCTAACCTTAACCAACTCCGAAATAATGCCTAACCTTAACTTAACCCTAACCTTAACCAACTCCGAAAGAATGCCTAAACTTAACCAGCGGAAGAATGCACGTTTATAGCGAGAGATGATAGCCGTAAAAAAATAAAAAAAATTGAAGTGATTCAAACTTGTGACCAACAGCACCGCAGGCCCCACAGCACGGCAGCATACCAGTTGAGCTAAGTGTTGAATGAAAAAACATTGGGGATTACGGCTACATAATGCCGCAAGCTCTGCTGCTCCGCTCCGCGGCTGCCGCGCTGCCGCGTGGCGTGTCACAGCCAATCAGGGAAAACGCGGAAGCGTGTGGCAGCACTCTTCGGCTCCAATTAAAGAATAGGCAGCCCTTTAAACCACCACCTTAAAGCGGACAAAAGGCACTAGAGAACACTTAAATTCACACCCTTTAATTAATGAAGCAAACTATAATAATAATAATAATAATAATAATAATAATAATAATAATAATAATAATAATAATAATAATAATAATAATAATAATAATAATAATAATAATAATAATAATAATATAATAATAATAATAATAATAATACACTGTGTTTGTATAGCACCTTTCATACAAGAATTGCAGCTCAAAGTGCTTCACAGCAGTATAAAAAGACAGGCATAAAATGAGCACAACATTGGCAGATCAAGAGCAATGCATAAAGTGCAGACATAAAGCATAAAATAGATAGCAGTAAAATAGACAAAGTCAAGGTAAGACATAGAACATTAAATCACATCGTTTTTCATATTAGGATCTAAGATCTAGGGTTAACTCGCCGAACGTTGAGCGTCAGGACCGCATCGTTGGTTCTTTTATTCGATATTTCCATTCATAAAGACATGCCGGCAGCCTGTGTTATCACTGGGGATGGGTCTGAGATCGCAAAGGTCCAATACCGCCGCCTAACACCTTGCGGCCGCTATTGCACTCCATTTGAAACGATGTGGCTTGGTGTCTGTCATTTTGGAAATGACACCAGACCACCCTGAAACTACACTCATATTCACGACGGTATAAAACGGAAATGTATGGATGGAAAAATGATCTGTTTTTTGCATCTTGACCGGAAGAAACTCAATGACAATCAACTATATTATTAGATCCATAGCTATAATATATAATATAGCTTTAGGCCTGCAAACACAGCCACGTATCCCCATGTTAAAAGGCTGAAACGCCCCAGTATTCACTGACATATTTAACCTGTCCTTAGAACAGGCTGTCATCCCCACCTGCCTGAAGAAGTCCACTATTATCCCTGTACCCAAAAAATCCAAGCCTGCTTGCCTCAACGACTACCGCCCTGTAGCTCTCACCTCCATAGCCATGAAGTGCTTCGAGAAGCTAGTAAAGGGCTACATCTGCTCCTCCCTCCCCATCAACATGGACCCCCTGCAATTTGCATACCGCCCCAACAGGTCCACGGAGGACGCCATATCCCATGTGCTGCACACAGCAGCATCACACCTGGACAAGAGGCAGGGGAACTATGTGAGAATGCTATTCATCGACTACAGCTCGGCATTCAATACCATAGTCCCCTCCATACTCATAGCCAAGCTCAGGGACCTGGGCTTGGGCTATGACCTCTGCCAGTGGGTCTTGGACTTCCTGACTGGCAGACCCCAGGTGGTGAGAGCAGGCAACTGCACCTCCTCATCCATCACCCTCAACATAGGGGCCCCCCAGGGCTGTGTTCTGAGTCCCCTCCTCTACTCCCTGTACACACACGACTGTGTGGCTCAGCGGAGTAGCAATACAATCGTCAAATTTGCTGACGACACAGTGGTGGTGGGCCTGATCTCTGCCAACGACGAGAGGGCCTACCTGGAAGAGGTCAAGGTCCTGGCGGGATGGTGCCAGGAAAACAGCCTCTCCCTGAACGTCAGCAAAACAAAGGAGATGATTGTGGACTTCAGGAGGTCGGGGGTCAAGGACTACAGCCCCCTCAGCATCGACGGGGCACCGGTTGAGAGAGTCAGCTTCAAGTACCTCGGAGCCTACATATCCGAGGACTTGACATGGACCACACACATTAACAGTGTGGTGAAGAAGGCACGACAACGCCTCTACTTCCTCAGGCGCCTAAGGAAGTTCCAAGTCAGCCAGAAGATCCTTAAGAACTTCTACTCATGTACAATAGAGAGCATCTTGACCGGCAACATCACCTCCTGGTTTGGGAATAGCACTGCAAAAGACCAAAGCAGACTACAAAGAGTGATACGTTCAGCCGAACGCACAATTGGAGGGGGGCTCCCCACCCTCCAGAACATTTACTACAAGCGTTGCAAGGGGAAGGCTAAGAGAATTATTAAGGACTCGAGCCACCCGAACAACTGCCTCTTTGAACTGCTGCCGTCAGGCAAGCGATACAGGAGTCTCAAGGCGAGCACAGAAAGACTCAGAAGTAGCTTCTATCCCCAGGCCATCAGGCTGCTAAACGAACAATGAATGAACACTACACAACAACAACCACCAAACACACATAGCACACACATCCACACGCACACACTCACTTTAAACAAACACACTGTAGCACCCACTCCACACACTTTATAGCACACACCCACTTTAAACAAACACACTGTAGCACCCACTCCCCACACTTTATATTTATGGATGAAGGATTGCACTACAACTCGTACACCTTACTGTAAATTGTACCTAAAATTGTACCTCATCCCATTTCTGCTTTGCACTAGATAGTACTGTACATTAGTACACTGCATAGTATTGTGTATTGTATATTATATGGTAACTCAGAACATTGTACATATGTCTATACCGAACACTGTGACCTCATTTTCTTCTTCTAAATTCATGCTATATTATGTTATTATGTTATTTGATACTATCTTGTCTAGCACAGTCTCTGGAGCGTAACAGTAAGAAGCATTTTGTATGAAAGTATTCTGTACTTCTGTATGACAACTATTAAAGAACTTGAACTTGAACTTGAAAGTGTTAATATGCGTCTTTGTTTACGGTTTGATTATCACTGATACAAAGTAAAATAGTGCAGTGCAATAAAATAGTTAGTAAAATAGAATAAAATAATGCAATAGTGCATTGCAATAAAATAGTTATCATCGTATTTTTTCGGGAGGCCGGTAAGGAGTGCATTACATTAGTCGAGTCGGCTTGAGATAAAGGCATGGATCTGGTTTTTAGCGTCCTTTTGATTTATAAATGGCCGTACTTTAGCTATGTTTCTAAGGTGGAAGAATTATGTTTTTGTCAACTTGTTGATTGTGATTTAAAGCTTAGGTCTGAGTCTACCATAACACCAAGACTTAACTCACTCAAATACAGTTAGCAGCTGGATAGACTACAGATGGAAATTAGCTTCTGCTAAATCTGGTGCAAACATATTTTCATGTAACAATGATTCATTGTAAAAAAAAAAAAATAATAATAATATATATATATATATTTTTTTTGAAAATAGATTCGGGGCTTTTCAGAAAACATTCGGGGCTTGAGCCCAAGTAGCCACCCCCTAGCCCCGCCCCTGGAGAAAACACTGTCTCCAAAACGGGATACACAAAATTATAACACGACAGACGGAATACACGTCCGGCGACAATACTGCATACAGCGATCTAACAAATTATCATAACAGATGACAGGACAGTCAAAGTGGCACGACAGTGAACAAACGTATCCTCCGTGGCAAGGAGCGATAAGGCTTTAACACGAATGCATGGTAGTACTCACGGCAAGGTTCAGTGATCGACTGATAGTCTAAATCAGGGGTCTCAAACTCAATTTACCTGGGGGCCGCTGGAGGTAGAGTCTGGGTGAGGCTGGGCCGCATCAAATATTATATATATATATATGATTTTTAATTTTTTTTGCTAAATCAACTCTGCCTCTCTTTGTTAACTACAACAAGCAATGCTGTTTGTTATTTAAGATGAGGTCGGACTCGGCACTGACAGATTTGTGTTCATTGTGCTGCTTTTATAAAGCCTCAAATGACGGCTTACAATATTTCATGAAAGCAAAGTGTTTTGTTTGTCTACGATTTAAAAAGGTTTAAATTTTACAGCACTGACAAAGTTGAACAAAGTGCTGTACAAGTCCCACAACATAAAAAAATTATAATAATAATAAAAAATAAATGTTAATTTTAAATGTTTTTACTTTGATGTAGGGGGCCGCAAAATATCATCCAGCGGATCGCAATTGGCCCGCGGGCCACGAGTTTGAGACCCCTGGTCTAAATGGTAACCAGGAAGAGCATATAAAGCCAACCTAACTAGACACACCAGATACCAATGAACGCAATCAGGGCAGATAGATAGGTTAATTACCATCAGGTAACGCTTTGCTCCCTGAGGAGAGCCGCGTCTATACTTTCCGTAGCCGCATTTCTGGCAGACGCTCTCTGATTGGCCACTGTTGCCCAATCGCGTGACGAGCTGTGTTTTTGCCCATTTCCGCGTCGAACAGCCTGCAAACTACCTGCCGTTCTATCGCCATGCTCTAAGACAAACTCTAACCATAACCAACTTCGAAAGAGTGCCTAAGCTTAACCGTCGAAAGAACTTGCCGTCACGCTCTAAGACAAACTCTAACCTTAACCAACTTCGAAAGAGTGCCTTAGCTTAACCAGTGTAGAAACAGGCGTCGGCCAATCAGAGAGCGTCTTGCCAGAAATGCGGCTACGGAAAGTATAGACGCAGGAAGGCCATTTGGTGAAGAAGAAGAAGCAGCAAGCTGCATGTATCACGTGATGTAATCAGGCTGCCCATATCCTGTAGTAGCTCTATGGTCCTCATGTCCTGCTGCCACTGCCAGACCCGAGTCCCCGCTATAGACCTGGGCCCTCATTTATCACATTTTCTTAGAAAGTATTCTACTTCCGTTCGTAAGCACAGAATTTAGAATGTGTGCACGCACAAAAAAAACGGGATTTATCACACGTGCGTACACAGGTCCTACGCACAGTTGTCTTGATAAATATCACCTTGCTCCTAAGCTGGAGCTCGTGCACTGTTTTAAGTATTTGCATACCAGAACCGCCCCGATAAACCATATACGGTAATGGAACACCCCCATGAAATGTGGAAAAGTGGACTGACCCGAGCGAACTCTGAGAGACTTCACTGAGAGCGAGATTGATCACCGAGGTCCAACCAACAAATTGAACGTATACAGCATTTCCCGTAGTGAGCAATCTTATTTGGAAACATGACACACAGAATAATAGTATTTAGCGTTTTATTTTAAACAATATTTAATCGTAGGATTATAGATATTTTTAGAGAATAAATAAATCCAATGAAGTTGCCAAGTTCACAGACAACTCCGCTGAGGAGGAGGGAGTGTGTAGGCTATCTTCGGTGCGCCGGGAGCCAAGGATGTTGACTGACCCAGTCCTGCTACAGAACCAGCACATTGACAGAAATAAATTACAAGCTGACCCGACATTAAGCACTGTAATGACTGAAATTAAATCAATTTCAGCACGCCAACTCTGTGCTCTACAATGCCTATTATGTGCGCTCGTCATGAGCCTGTGGTTCTGGTCAGAGTCATTATGGCTTCAGTGGATAACCCTGATCTGCATTTAAGTGATGTTTTAGATACCCCAGTAATAACCAGGCGTGCGTTCCTGAAATCAACTGGGGTTGCACGCACCTAATGGCGCCACGTGCACGTGCGCTCCCGGCGCGTGCGCTCGCTCCCGCGAATGCGCATAAATGTCCCCTCGCTTGAGCACAGACTACAGACAGTGCCTAATTGCCCCTACGAATGGAATGTAACACATGTCATTCACAACAAGTTAGGTGTGAATGTATCTGAGAACCGGCGCTATATTGATATGCAAAGTAGCCCAGGTGGGTACTTATAGCGAGTACTTAGCTGACCCTGCACGGAGTGCAACCCCGTCACATGACGAACGCATGCCTGGTAATAACATTACAATAGAATTAAATACAATTAGGCCTGAATGAGACTCCGGCCACCGTCACATTATCAGCCAAAATGCGCATCGAGTGACCGAGTGGAATCCCGTTCACATTACTGGATTTGTTTATTGATGGAGCAAACTCGGAGAGATTGTTCACAGAGGCGCTGCCGAACCAAGATATAATATGATGTGTATAATATAATGTGTGTAGAGGCATATGATACAATCTATTTTGTTGTTGGTATTAGGTAGCCTATATGAATTACATATAATAGCAGCCAGCCTACATTATGCAACAGTAACTTGCGCATATATAATAACACACAGCCCTGCGAAGCCTGCATACAGTAAACTAACTTGATCATTAATCTAGCTGTTGTATCTTTACGCTTATGAAAACATTAAATAATATGTATAGGCTATAGGTCGTCGCTTTAGCCTATATTCTCAAATTGCATTTAATGGCTATCCGAGTCCTCGATATCCTCGCGGACAGACCAGTATACCTTTATATCATATCATATTCATATTCATATCATAATTTACTCTATCAGCCTACCAGCATGTAATACGTTCTTTGTTAGAACTCAACTCGTTATTATTTTGCGCATAGATTGCAGAAATACGGGAACGTTTTGATTTAGGCTTTGACATTGTAAAACTAAATAAGTGAAATTCTGTAAGCAGAATACAAGTCATAATATCACCCACACGATATATGCTCTGTGTCCAGAGCATGTATGCTTTTCATTCATTTAAGACACATTTATTGCAAGGGTTTTGTATACACATACACTCAACAAATAACCTCAGTCTGTTCTCATTGCAATGCGTTTTTTATTCTTTCTTATAGGAAGGGGGAAGAACACTATATCGTGGGTGTTCATATGACTTGTATTCTGCTTACAGCTTCGGGGTTCCACTTATTACGTTTAACAATGGCAAAGCCTTTTAAATATAATCAAAACGTTCCCGTATTTCTGCAATATATGCGCAAAATAATAACGAGTTGAGTTACGCAGAGCGCAGTCAGTGCTTATTTCCGCGTTGTAAAAATATTCTACCACCGGCGCCAACTACGCATGGTCCGACCTGTGCTTAAATATACGCACAAAGTCAAGCACAAGTTCAAATTGATAAATCCCACACTTTGCTTAGAAATGATCGTACGCACGGGTTACGCACATATCTGTGCGTACGCCACGTTGATTGACCTCGAATCCGAATCTGATGAATTGGATCATGAGGAACTTGAGAAAGACGTGGGAGTCGGCGCTGCTGCTCAACCACCGCAATGCTGGGGACCGAGTCAGTGGACGTTTCGGAAAGCTAAATACAGCTACAGGTTATTTGCCAAGGAGGGATGCATTGGCTGCCAAATACATCTTCCAGAAAATGAAGCTAAATGTTTCATTTGTCCAAAGTAACAAACAATGTCTCAGTAATACGTACGTTATGGTAAGCAAGATTTTAGTTGCATCACTGGATGCTGGAGATATCAGAAGCCCGGCACTTGACACAAGGGTATCGTCTGTTTGGGCAGCGCCACACAGAAAAGCAGAGAAATTGTCTCCGGAAAAAACCTCTGGAAACTAATTTGGAGAATGGCCTGTTTGGCTGCATAATTGATTTGACCGGCAGTCTCTATGCAGATTTCAGTGGAGAACACTGGCGAATGTGCGTGCAACTATTCCCTCCACCTTTCTCATGTGGACTTTTAGAGGCTCTTGGTGTACATCCATCTTTTTAAATATCTTTCCACAATCAATGCACGTATGCATCTGCTTAAAAATGGTAGTAAAAACAAGGGCAAGATAATTTAGAGAATTCATTAATGTTCCTAAATGTTCACAATACAATCCAAACATCAAAATGCAATCAAAACCTCATTTAGCCTTATCCACAAAGACCAAGACATACTATTTCTAGTCTTAACACTTTGCATAGGTGATTGAACATGTTTTCCGAGCCGCACATCGCCTTCCTTTTTGTAAATCAACCACTTTCCATTTTTGTTTGTTTGTTTATTTACACATATAAAAACAATTACATATATAATACAATATAATCCACACGGGATGTGTAGGAGAATTGCCTAAAAACCCTCAAGGGGCTTGCATGTGGCATTCACCAGGAAGCAAAATTACATTATATCAATATAAAATATAAAATCCCCCCCCCCCCCCCCCAAACAAACAAACACACACAAGCAGGCCTACATAGACACCGAAGCTGGCACCCATGCCATACGATATCTGGTAGAGAAAACAATTAATGACAGGAAGAATATATAATAAAACGAAAATGCAATAACAAAATACAACAAGCCATCAGACCACAGTTTGTAAAGGAAGTCCATATGGGAAGTATTGGTGATCTAGGAGATGAGATTTCAGTGCTCTTTTGAATTTCAGAAAAGAAAATTCCAAAATATGTGGAGGCAAAGAGTTCCACAACTTTGACCCTCGGTAGAGCAAACAAAACTGAGATTGGGAAGTGCGGGAAAAGGGTGGTCTAAGCAAACAGGAACTACGTGTGGGGTAATTATGAATTTGGTGATTGTGGGCAAACATGTCATGAAAAAAAGGGGGAAGGGCTCTGTTTAAAGAACTATGCACAAATAAACCAGTCTGAAGATGATTCACCTGATAAACACTGAGTATACCTAACTTATGGAATAGAGGCTGAGAAGAATGACTTTGTTGAACACAGCTGATTATTTTTAGAGCTTGTTTCTGCAGACGGTATATGGGCTCAAGTTTGGTCTGATGAGTACTACCCCAAACTAAATTACAGTAATTTATATATGGGTAAACCATAGAGTAATATAACATTGTGGCAACCTCAGTGCTCAGCAAGTGATGTGTTTTTCCAAGAATACCAATACTCTTGGCCATTTTTGTAGTTATGGCTGTGATATGAGGTTTCCATGATAGGGATTCATCAAGCAGAACACCAAGGAATCGTGTAGAACACACCCTAGCTATGGGGATGTCATTGATCACTACTTTAGATGAGGAGTTCAAAATCACAGATTTGAGACAAAAAAATGAAATTCGTTTTTTTAATGTTTAGTGATAATTTGTTGCATTTAAACCAAATTGATAGTTTGTTAAGTTCTTCATTTATGACCCTAATGATGGTATCAGGATCTTTATGTGAATAGAATACACTCGTGTCATCTGCAAATAAAATTTCCGACAGCCTGTCTGAGACGTTAGGGAGGTCATTGATATATAACAAAAATAACAAAGGCCCAATAATTGAACCTTGGGGCAGACCGCAAAGTAAAGGAAGAAAAGGAGAATTTATCCCATTATAGGATACAGACTGATGTCTATCTTTAAGGTAACTGGTGAACCATAGCAGTGCATTGTTTTTTATTCCAAGATGTGAGAGCTTCTGCAGGAGGATATTGTGATTGACTGTATCAAATGCCTTTGATAAGTCTAAAAAAATACCTATAGTGTTTTCCTTTCTGTCTTTAGCTTTGTATATTTCATTAATTAGATGTGTTATTGCCATATATGTTGCATGTTTCTTTCTGAACCCGTACTGGTGAGTGTAAATAATATTGTGCTTATTAAGATGTTCAATTAATATTTTATAGACAAGCTTTTCAAGTATTTTTGACAAGGTAGGAAGGATGGATATAGGTCTGTAATGGTTGAAGACGGCTGGGTCATCATCTTTATAAATAGGGATGATCTTAGCTATTTTAAGTTCCAGTGGGACGATTCCCTTCTCCAGTGATGTATTAAAAATATGACATAATGGCTTCACAATGGATTCTTGAATGGATATCAGTAATCTGCCTCCAATACCATCATAACCCGGAGAAGAGTCCCCCAGGTTGATCAAGATCTCCCGAACCTCATCCTCTGTAACCGGCAAGAAATTAAAACTGTCATTGATTGGAGGATTCATAAACTGAAGGGGACTATGGTTACTAAATGGAATCTTTGCAGCCAGTGTTGGACCAACTTCTGAGAAAAAGTTATTAAAGTTATTGGCAATTAATTGCGGGTCAGTGATAATATCCCCATCAACCTTAAATTCATTAGGCAACTGATTACGTTTATTTTTTTTGTTGAGGATAGAGTTAATTGTTCTCCATAAGAGAGTCATGTTATTTTTGTTTTTAGATAATTCCATATTGTAGTAATGCTTTTTAGCTCCTCTGATAATGTGGTTTAATTTATTTCTATAGTTCCTAAATTGAGCAAGATAAAATGGAGTGGGATTGAGAAGATATTTTTTATACAATCTACGTTTAGTATTTAGGGATTTGATAATAGCTGGGGTTATCCATGGTTTGATCAGTTTATGATGATGCTTGGGAGATGCCTGTACAAGGGGAAAACATAGGTCATAGGCCTGGGAGATACGTTCAGAAAACAAAGTAAAAGACTTTTTTGCATCAACAGAGTGGAGGATATCTGTCCATGGATACTCGCTGACCACTAGTCCAAACCTGGTCAAACTAGCTTCATTAAAGCTTCTCTTATATTTAGGATATAGCATAGATGGAGACTTATCCTGTTCCCTATATAATATGAGAAAGATTGGACAATGATCAGCAATATCCATGCACAGAACTCCTGATTTCATGCGCTTATCCAACACATTAGTAAAGATATTGTCAATCAGAGTGGCAGATGTCTCCGTCACTCTGGTTGGTACTGCAATCATAGGATGAAAGTAGTGGGAATACATTGTGTCAATAAACTCCTTAGTTGAGTTATCATTCTTATGGTTTATAAAATTGATATTTAGGTCACCCATTAAATAGCATTTTTTCCCTTCTTTGGAAATGACATCCAGAACATTTGTTAGATCAGCATTGAATGCAGACAAGCTAAAGCTGGGAGGTCTATAAATACATGCAATAATGGCCTGGTGGGTTTCAACAAACACAGCCTCAGCAGAAAGGGTTAAATACTTTTCGATGTCATGCCTTTCTTTATACACCATGTTCGGATTGAGATATAGAGAAACACCCCCACCCTTTTGGCCTTCTCTGCATCTATGAATATGCTTATAGTTATTGAATTCATACAAATCAGCATTGTCTTTAGACAGCCATGTTTCAGTAAGCCCTATTACACTAAAAGAGAAGTCAAGGTTAGTCAAACAAAGGCATAAAGTATCATAGTTTTTTGGCAGGCTGCGGACATTGATATGAATGAGGGAAAAGTCACTCCTAGTATTTTGAGGGTCAACAGTGGAATTGAATTTGTTCACACTGAAGTAATCAGATATTCCAGAGACTTGTTTCATTTGAGCAAAACAATGTGTGTCAGGGTCATTATTGAATAAAAGGTTTGATGTTGATGAGTCCCGAGATTCACTTTCTGACTGAAGCAACGTAGTGGGCGGGTCCTTCAAAAGTTCATTTACTTGATCATATGGGTTGGAGTTGGAGTTTACATGTAATGAACCAGAGACAGATGTAGGGAAGGTTTGGAGATGAGCGCCAAGTTGGTTGTGTGAGGAAGATGACATGATAGATAGGTGGAGAAAATATCATTAAAAGGGGTCATCATAGCATGGTAGGTTCCCACTGACTTTCACTCGTGTTGTGTGGTTGGAATCACCCCCTGAGGCTTTCGTGGTTTGATCACCAGTCTGTCATAGACTCATAGTTAATGACGGCATACTTTCCTTCATCCCTTGCCTGTTTCATTGCTGGAATGAGGTCAGCTCTCTTCTTCCTTAACAAGTCAGAGAAGTCCTCATTTACATAAATGAAGGTGTTCTTGAGGTGAGCTCTCGCCTTGGCAAGTATGAGGTCTTTATCCTTGCACCTCAGGAGTTTCACAACAATTGGTCTTGCTTTATCAGTGTTCTGTTTCACACTCCCAGTCGTTCTCGACTAATGGCTGAGCATCCCTTGTGGTGGACCATCCCTCTCTGTATCACAGGCAGTCAGAAAGAACATCTGCGTCTTAATTTGTACAGCCTCTTCTTTAGGGGTACAACAGCAAGTCAGAAAGAACATACAGTACAGTATGTGTCTTCTTTAGGGATACAACAGCAAGTCAGAGAGAGCATCTGCATCTTTGTTTTTACAGCGACTTCTTGAAATATTTCATTAGTATGTAACTCTAGTATCATGAACTACAAATACATTTATATTATATAAAAATTTATTGTCAGTGTACAAAGTACAGTACAATGAAAATAAGTTGACATCTAACCAGCATAATGTACAGGAATAGATGCATATATATACAGATATAAACATATGCGATATACAGTGTTATTGTACATGACTATTGTACAGTGTTATATAGGTAGACTATAGGTTAAGGTAGGTTAAGTAGTTATGATTACAGTGTAAGGCAGCAGTAGACAGTGAAGACAGTTTCCCAATTATCTAAGTTCTATGTTTATTAATGTGCACTGTCCCTGTCATAAATAATGCTATATATATATCCTGCATTATGGATATAGCATTGTATAGTATATGAAGCAAAAAGTTATTTAAAGGGGAAAAATGGCATTTTTTGGAGAGTGAATATTATTTAGGGGATAGTACGACATGTCTAGTATAGAGTATGAATTTACAACTAAATTAAAACTTCCATTTTCTTGAAGAGGACACTTTTATTTGTGTGGCTACCAAAAAGTTATAGAAGTTATACCTGTCCTAGGTTAAAGTGTTCCTCTTCCAGAAAGCGGTAATCAGTTATTGAATAGCTATTTTAAGCTTTAATTTCATTCTAATTCCGTGCTCCGTACATTTATAATCAAGCTGTCCGGTGTGATTACGGTGATGACGCTCTCCCAATGAGGCTTTCAGGAAGGTTCTTGATGAATGCACAGACAGGAGGAGTACATTGCAGGCTTTGTACTAACATGTTGTATAAATAATGTGGAATTTACAAAAAAATATTAGGCTACACTATGTAGGTTTGGCACCCGATGGCCATGACGGGCAACTGCACCTGGTCATGCCAGACCAGAAGAACTTGTATGGGCTAGTGTGTCTCATGCATCACTGTTGGGATGGTTTTCTCCTGTTCAGCCTGACTGGGCCAGACTCCATGATTTAGACTCCTAAAGTCTAAATAGTGCACGTTTAACAAAATGTTAAAATGTTTTAATAAAAAATCCCATATCTTTTTATGCACAGTATGTTAAAAGATACAGCCTGAGGGAGAGAGAGAGAGTCATAGCTACAGTATATCCGACAACCCTGAGGGCAGTGTGTGTGAAGACATTTCCTGGAATCATGGTGATCTCATTACCGATGGAAGATTACTGGGGCTGTGGCCAGGCTCAGTGCAAGAGTATAGCGGGAATGAAGGTCCCCAAAGATGAAGTATAACGCCACATTAAAGAGATTCCGACAGGCATTTAAAGTATTCTGGAGCGACTGGCAGCGTGGCGTGGGGAACCAAACAGAATGCAGGAATAATCAACTCTCCGTTCCCGCTGCCCCTCTAATCTCCATGACTTTCTGCACCAAAGCTGATAAAGTCCATTAGGACAGCAGTTAATACATTGAGACCTGACATAGCAGTGGCCTCCGAGGTTTATGCACTACATTTCACCCGACACACCATTACCGGGTCGGCGCTACAGTAAGAACACTGTGCAACACACAGGAGGGGTGCAGAGACCGCACTGCAGACGGCACACAGGCCCAAGGCGGTTTCTTTTTCATATCTGTGACAAGAATGTTCAATCAATGTTATGTGAATGAACTTTTCTTTGTCTGACATATGCAGAGACTGTATTATTTTGGTGTCAAGTCTATTATAGAATATCCTTTTGGGCAAGCTCTCATTTATAATTATGACACGAAAACAACACATTAAATAAGTGTGAGAAGGGAAAAAGAAAAGAAGCAACACAATACAATAGCGATACAATACGAGGGGGAAAGAAAACAACAATCAATTCAAACAATTAAAGGACTGTGAAATGGTTTGTCATCAAATATTTTAATCGTCCACAAGGACACCGTGTATCGAGTTTTAAAGTGCATAGTCCATGTGTCTGGAGCACAGAAGTTAAAAGCAAATTTCCCAAGTTCAGTGAAAACTCTGGGGACTTCACTGCCTTCACCGTCTACAACTGTAATCATAACTACCTACCTCAAACTATAGTCTACCCATATAACACTGTCTTGATAATGATAATAATAAGAATACTACTGTATATACAGTGGTGGCCAAAATTATTATAACACGTGGCATATTTAAGAGGTTTCAGTTGTTGTTGTTGTTCAATTGGCCATTAAAATACCCATAAAACAAATGTAATATATACAAAGTCATCATTATGCTCTATACACCATAGAATAGAGCCATCATAAGGAGATTTACGTAATTTTCCTTACAAATAACTAGCTAGGCCTATTTCACTGTCAATGTCACTCTCAAAGAACACCTACCGGAGACTGCAATTCGAAACTGGCCCCTACAAATGTCCTAACCCAGTTGTACAGTAAATGACCAAGTATGGCTTTGTCAGTATTCCAATGTACAGTGTCCCCCCCCCCTACCCACCCCCCCCCCCCCCCACCTCCAATGTACAGCCCCCACCCACCCACCCAACCCCACCCCACCCACCCAACCTCCCCCAATGTACAGTTTCTACGTCAAATGTATATACACTCTTTTTCTGGACACTTTTTGTATCACAAACAGTACTGTATTTGCAAATCTGATATGTCATAAAGGTATAGATGTAGCAGTACTGTCTATCTGTATGTCATGTATGTCATATATGTTATGATGAATTGAAAATGGGGGACCCTGATGTAAACAAGACGAAAGTCTTTCTCTGGTCTGCATCCCCTTAACAATTGTATGTATTGAGCTTTATACAACGGCATGCAAATTTCTCGATTCTGATTGGCTGAAACAGTCCATTTACACGTATGTATCTGGCACAATCCACGCTCCTGGTCCCAGGACCCGCCCACAACCGAATCACATCACTCCGCCGTGCGGATTTTTCTGAAAAACAAGATGGCGGACAATAATCTTTAACAAATGGATATGTTGATAGCGTCATAACGACTAAATATAAAGCGATTCTGTCACGGCGAATGTCTTAGTCTTTTAAACAATGTTGGATGATGTAATTGATGGGTCATGAGTCATTGTAACACTTACTTTAACACTTTAACACTTACTGTAACAGCCACTTTAACACTTTAACATGAGCGGGCACACACTCATGCCGCACACACCCACACTCATAGGCGCCTGGCCTTAAGAGCACGCGGAGCAGCTGCTCTCCCACTATTGAACTTGGGGGAGCAAGGGTATGATCTTGCTCCACCACTTTTTGATCATATGAAAAATATGATATACCCCCCCCCCCCCAATATATAAATCTAACCATAACTACGTAATTTCAATCAAATTAATAATGCGCAATGAGACTTAATAACACGTTTTTAAGTTTCCAAAGATTGCGAGCCCCCCCCCCCCCCCCCCCTGCCCCATTATGGTTTGATCCAGTTCCTCCCATCTCCAGCGCGTAGACCTTGGCGCACAGCGCTGCAGTCTGGCTGCAGGTAGGCTGAGTCAGTGTAAATATCAAAGCCCACAGAGTGTGTCATAATATTGGTGGCAGGCAGGCAGGCTTTTCCAGTAAGTTGTTCAAATAAAAGGATTATGTTAGACATAAGTTACTATTGAGTGGTAGTAGAACTTCTACGGTTCTACCACGCAATACAATAAAAGTGTTTCACGGTCCCGAATTGCGATCTGGTCATACGGTTTCCTCGAATAAATAATAATAACGTTTCCCTCTCTGGTTGGCGTTAGCTTTAGTGCTAGCCGCTAGCTAATGTTATCTAGATATGTGGTGTGAGCTGGATGACGTTGACTTCATTTCCAAACGTTAACGCTATCTATATGGCAGACGAGCAGGGCCGGATTAACGACGGCCGCGGCCCGTGGGCCTATAGTGACGAGGGGCCTCCATTTTTTTTTTTTTTTTGAGATCGATGTCATGATTGTGCACTGCAGACTCAGGGAGGAGGCAGAGAAGGAGAGAAAGAGACACAAGATTTACAGGTAATGGAAATATATCTTTTTTCTCTTTCTTATTAAAAACTTGGCCTATTTGAAAGGAGATTGATTTAATAAAAATGAATGAGCGAAAAATCAATATACAGTGTATATACAGTATAATATATTATTATTATAGTAATTGGCTATCATATTGCAATATAAACTGAGTTTTATAGTGAAAAGAACAGCTTTATTGGTCAAGATTGAAGGCTCTATATTGCAGGAAATTGCACGTACAGGTTCATTAAATAAAAAAAAATTAAAAAAGTCTGCCATGGAGGGGGTCGTGCTGGACCCCCTCCAAACCACCCCTTGCCTGTCAAAAAAAAATTATAATAATAATAAAAAAAAAAAATTTAATAAAAAAAATATTCTTGCACCCCCACTTTCAACTATAACTAGGCGGCCATGCCCACACTTATGGCCAAAAGGAAAGGCCACTTTAAATTAGTATAACAACAGTAACAGTGTATTGCACAACCAAAGCTACCTAGCATGTCCTATATGCTCTGTAAATAACTATGTACAGATACCGAGATGTCACACCATGTTACCTGTTACCTGTTTATTGCACAATGTTGTTTTTATTGGATTCTATTATATGTTGTACCACTGTATTGCACATCGTTGCGGGCAAGACCACCCGCATTTCATTGTATACTTGTATGCCGTGACAAATAAAACTCTTGACTTGACTTGACTTGACTTGTAGAACAAAATAAAAATCGCGCGAATTGATTGATTGATTGATTAATTTGCAATTTTTTTTCTTCCCCTTCCTTGCCAGAGCTCAATCTCTCACACTGTCTGGCTTCCAGACACACTCACTCAGTCGCATACACACCCACACACACCCACCCACACACACACACACACACACACACACACACACACACACACACACACACACACACACACACACACACACACACACACACACACACACACACACACACACACACACACAATGTCTTAGTTGCTTAAACAATGTTGGATGATGTAATTGATGGGTCATGAGTCATTGTAGAACAAAATAAAAATCGTGCGAATTGATTGATTGATTGATTAATTTGCAATTTTTTTTTCTTCCCCTTCCTTGCCAGAGCTTAATCTCTCACACTGTCTGGCTTCCAGACACACTCACTCGGTCGCACACACACACACACACACACACACACACACACACACACACACACACACACACACACACCACACCACACCACACCACACACACACACACACACACACACACACACACACACACACACACACACACACACACACACACACACACACACACACACACACACAATGTCTTAGTTGCTTAAACAATGTTGGAAGACAGTTGGATGTGTTAGTTGGTTGGATGTCCTACTGAGAACAGTTGAATGCACTTCCGAGCTGCTTCCACATGGAGGCAACTTCTCTTTTTTTCTTTTTTGGGAACTACTTTTTTCAATAAATCTTCAATTAATGTGTGTTTATTGTATAGCAATAAGGTTGGATGAATGTGGCAGTTGTATAAAAGCATTACACCACTTGCAGTCGTGATTTGTGAAAAATAAACCATGCCTAGGGGGGTCTAACGACCACCCCTAGGCATGGTTTATTGTTCACAAACCACTCCTGCGCGTGATGTAATGCTTAAGTACTGTACTGTACCCATTCTGCAATCTGTTAATAAACTTTTCAATCAATTCAATCAATCAAACACAATCATGTTCCTTCAGTCCAAGCACTGTAAAGTACACTTTAGACCACCATGATGCCACCAATTCACACCAGAACCGAAAGGGGAGAGGTAGGAAAAATAAACGTTCAGACAAGTGAAGCATCTCATAATTCTCAGTCTAAAGGACCAAAGAAAGACCTCACGAGAACTGTGAGACAAGATCAACACCACAATGATTGAAAATGATGGACTGGCCCCCTGAAAGACTGGACCTCAACCCCATCGAGCAAATTTGGGGCGAGTTGGACAATAAACTGGACAGATATATTGTACATTCTTTTATTTTATCTACTTTTTCTCCCCATTTTCAATTTTTCTCCTATCCCAATTTCGTATTATCCAATTCTAGCCTCCCCTGTCTCGAACGTTGCTAGACTATGCCTCCCACTGGTCGGCTGCAGTGAGGACCAAGCCTTGCATCACGTGTCTCCTCCGGTACACGAGGAGGCAGCCGTCACATCTTTTCACCTGTACAGAGCGATCTCTCAGTGGCGAGGAGTAACGCGTGGGAGGCTCACGCTGCCCCCGATACTTCCTGACTCTGCTGTACAGGCGCACCAACCAACCTGTAGGAGTCGCTGTCCACAACGTCCGATCCCCACCCACTGGCTTTCCCACCCCCTAATACTGCCAATTGTGTTAGTAAGAACGACCAGCCAAGCCGGAAGCAACGCAGAGAGCTGGGCTCGAACCCAGCATATCCTGCGTTAGTGGCGAGCTCCTTGCCCACTGCACCACTTAGCCGCCCGATATATTGTACATTCAAAGGAAAATAAAAAAAATAGGGAAACAAGTCCAGGCACACACTCCAGGTTTTTCACATTTATTGGCAGCCTGAAATCATATGACGTCTCGGTGTGAACACACCTTCTTTAGAATGGCTTGCATGAAGAAGGTGTGTGATTTCAGGCTGCCAATAAATGTGGAAAAACCTGGAGTGCGTGCCTGGACTTGTTTCCCTATTGTTTATGTATAGTGTCAGAGGGTACAGCACCCAGTGTCAAGTCTAGTGAGGTGAGCGGCGCGTTCTACTACTTTTTTCACATTCAAAGCCTTTGGCTTGAGTTGCAGAAGGCATGGGATAACATTAGTGTTGAAGTTCTCAGGAAATATATTAAAACTATGCCAGAGATGTGCTGCTGTAATTGCTGCAAAAGGTGGACATACCAAATATTAAAGTTAAAAGTGGATAAAAACAGTAGGACTCGCTTCATCTGATATTTGTTGTGCTCGGAGTAACCATCTGCATGTTTCATGAACATTAGGAAATAAAATCATGTTTTGGAGGCAAGATCTGTCAGATCTGTCAGGTGTTCTAATAATTTTGGCCACCACTGTATGTATCCACATTATGTTTGAATATACCTGCATATATTCCTGTTTACATACCTACTACATCTATATCTGCGGCACGGTGGCGTAGTGGTAACACTGTCGCCTCACAACAATAAGGTCAGGTTTCGATTCCCGCTTGGGGACCAGGTTTCCGCGATGCCAGGTACCCAGGTGGGGTATCTCCCAGGCCTTTCTGTGTGGAGTTTGCATGTTCTCCCCGTGCTCGCAAGGGTCCCCCCCCCCCCCCCCCCCCCGATAAGAGAAACCCAATGGAAAAACATGCACAACAACAGATTGCTAACGCTGTCGCGTCCATGACGAAGACGGATAGGAGCACTTGGATGGTCCCCGGGCGTGGCTCACGCCACAGCCCTCGTCTGCTCCCGGCTGCCCTTGGGGGGAAGGACGACGGTATGGTTAAGCGCAGAGGAGTATCGCATCGGTGATCCTAAAAGACAATGCTTGTGTGTGTGTTCCTGTGTGTGTTTAAAAACTAACCACTGTGTGTGCCGCTAAAACATTGAGTGTGGTTGCATGCCCAATAAAGACCTCTGCGACAGGTCCTGCATTATATTATTATTATCTGTATATATCCCTTACCTACTCTTACTAGTTATACCACTGGTCAGTATGGCTTACCATAGATGGTTATACCAGTATCACTGATAATACTGTAGCAGCCATCAGATTAGCATATTTACTCAGTATTACTCATTTATATTATACATTTAATTGTAATCACTTGCATTGTATATGGTTATGCACTTTACTGTTACGTTGCTCTCTGGTTAGATGCCAACTTCTTTCATTGTACTGTACTTGTGCTGTACGATGACAATACATTCAAATCTAATCTAATCTAAAACTCTAAGGACATGAGTTAGGTTAAAAAAAAACTTTGCGTTGCAATACATACAGTGTCAAATATCAGTATGTAAAAACAAATACCTCCACATTCAAGTGTAGCCCAAGCCTCCTCCCCACTAGGCTGCACCTGACGTCAAAGCGGGACTCTGGTTAACATTCAAATCATGATGCTCTGGGCTGGTTTTAAAAAAGAAATGTCAGTCATTATGGATCGCAATTTTGCCAGAGTAAAATGAATACATGAAATCTTTATTACCCACAAGACACCACAGCAACAGAGGAAAGACACCTCAGAATAATATGGACTGCTTCCGTTTCCTTGTCAGATCATTTTTGTCAGATCATTTTTTTTTTTTTTGTCTCAACTTCTTTTTCCAAGTTCCTGTACGAGTGAGAGAGAGAGAGAGAGAGAGAGTGAGAGAGAGAGGAGAGAGAGAGAGAGAGAGAGAGAGAGAGAGAGAGAGAGAGAGAGAGAGAGGAGAGAGAGAGAGAGAGAGAGAGAGAGAGAGAGAGAGAGAGAGAGAGAGAGAGTGAGAGAGAGAGAGAGAGAGAGAGAGAGAGAGAGAGAGAGAGAGAGCGCACACAACACCATTTGTCGGTGTGGATTAAACCTGTTCCACCACCTCCTCCACAACTACGGATCGGATCAAACGTAACTTTCAAAACAGCTCACGGCAGATGGCAGCCAGTGTTGGAAAGCAATTTCTTGACATGACACGGACGTTTCAATCTATGTAAGCATCTGGCCAAATGGTTTTTATTATGGCTGTCAAGTTAGCTCGTTAATAACGACTATTAATTGTTAATAATAAAACCTGTTTTTGACGTATAATGCACATAATATATATATATATATATTGTTTGGGTAAAGGCGGCTGAGTGGCGCAGTGGGCAAGGCGCTCTCGCCACTAACGCAGTGATGCTGGTATCGAGCCCAGCTCTCAGCGTTGTTACCGGCTTGGCCGGTCCGTCATACTAACACAATTGGCAGTGTTAGAGGGGTGGGAAAGCCGGTGGGTGGGGATTGGACGTTGTGGACAGCGACTCCTACAGGCCGGTGCGGCGGAAACAGGAAGTATCGGGGGCAGCGTGAGCCTCCCACGCGCTACTCATCGCCACTGAGAGTTCGAGCTGCTGCGGTGAAAAGATGCGACAGGCTGCCTCCTCGTGTACCGGAGGGGACGCGTGAATACTTTACCCAAGGCAGTTGTCCTTCCGCGTTCGGTTTGCGCGCCCTGATTGGCCTCTCTAACTATCACTCAACTTCCTCAGCGCCCAATCGCGTTAGCCCTACTACTCCGCTCCATATCACTTCAGTTCCACAGCCCCATTTCCTCGTATTGTTGCTCCGCCGTAACTAAAACTAACTATCACTCAACTTCCTCCCATTTCCTCGTATTCCTCCCGGAGGCCAGGGTGGTAGGAGCCATCACCTTGGGCATCGAGGGGGTGGTAAGGCGTGCCCTACGCTTCCATCGTGCTCCAAGCAACGTACCGATTCATCGTCTCTTCGTCCCCGACTCTGTCCGGTCCCGGGTCCTGCAGTGGGCCATACCAGCCGGTTCGCCTGCCACCCGGGCGTTCATCGCACGTTCTCCTTCCTGGCTCGTCGATTCTGGTGGCCCACCATGAGGAACGACGTCAAGGAGTTCGTATTGGCCTGCGCGGTCTGCGCCCGCAGCAAGGCCTCCCACCAGGCACCCTCCGGGCTGTTACAGCCACTTCCCGTTCCGAGGCGTCCTTGGTCACATGTGGCGCTGGACTTCGTCACAGGTCTTCCCTCCTCCCAGGGGAACACTTGCCTTCTGACCGTGGTGGATCGGTTCAGCAAGGGGGTTCACCTCGTGGCCCTTTCCAAGCTTCCCCTCAGCGGCCGAGACGGCGGACCTCCTTACTCACCACGTGTTCCGCCTTCATGGTTTTCCCCAGGACATCGTCTCGGACCGGGGGCCCCAGTTCACCTCCCAGGTATGGCGGGCTTTTTGCAAGGGATTGGGGGCGACGGTCAGTCTTTCCTCTGGTTATCATCCCCAGACTAACGGACAAACGGAGAGGATGAACCAGAGCGTGGAGTCTGCTCTTCGGTGTGTGGCAGCCGAGAGACCAGCTTCTTGGAGCCGTTTCCTTCCCTGGGTCGAGTACTCCATCAACTCCATGGTCAGTTACGCCACCGGCCTCTCACCTTTTGAGGTGTCCCTGGGCTACCAACCCCCTCTTTTCCCCGCACAGGAGACGGAGGTGGCAGTTCCCTCCGTGCAGGACCACCTCGACCGCTGCCGACGGGTCTGGGAGATCACCAGGACCGCGCTGCTCCGGACATCTGAGCGCGCCTGTCGTGGGGCTGACCGGCGCCGGGTTCCTGCGCCGACGTACCACCCTGGGCAGAGGGTGTGGCTTTCTGCGAGGGACCTCCCGCTTCGGTCCTCGGCCAAGAAACTTAACCCCCGGTTCGTCGGACCTTTCGAGGTTCTGAAGGTACTCAGTCCGGCGGCTCTGCGTCTAAAACTTCCTGCGTCCATGCACATTCACCCCGTTTTCCATGTGTCCCGGGTTAAGCCTGTGTCCCTCAGTCCCCTGATGCCTCCAGCTCCTGATCCTCCACCTCCCGAGATGGTGGACGGTCACCCCCAGTGGCAGGTCCGCCGGTTGATGGGCGTTCGACGGCGGGGTCGGGGGTTCCAGTACCTGGTGTACTGGGAGGGTTACGGCCCGGAGGAACGGAGCTGGGTCTCCCGACAGCTCATCGTGGATCCCGGCCTGATCACGGACTTCCATCGTGCCCATCCGGGCGAGCCGGGTCGGCCTGGTCGCCGGGTGGCTCCCGTGGAGGGGGGGGTACTGTGAGGTTTTGCCCGCTGCTCACCCACTCGCTCTGTTCCTTTAAGATTTTCGGTTAATTAATTGCATTCTCCTCTCCACACGCTTCTTCCTGTAGATGCCTTTTGATTGGTGCTCCCCCAACCACACGCTTGTCAATCTCATCCCGCAGCTGTCACAGCTTGTCATTAAGCATCCCTTTTGCTTTATATACCCGGATTCCCCATTTAGTGTTGTTGGATCGTTCTGATATATTCTCTGCATTTGCCGTTCCTTCCGTCGCCTGCTTTTCCCTGTGCTTTGCCTCCCAGGACTCTCGAGGAGTATTCCGTTTGGACAACCCGTTCCCCGTTACGAAGCGCTCGCCCTGTTTGATCTGCTCGCTTCACGCACAGCGCTCTGGTGAGTTTTTGCAAGACAGTCTTTTGACTCTATCATTTTTCGTGTGTGTAATGCACTGAAGAGATCCTGTTTTTCGTTCAGACTGTCTCTCACCCTTTTTGCCTGTTTTGGATATTCACTTGGATTCATTATTGTTTGGACATTGCTCACTGTGTGTCTCACACCGAAGATTCTGTCACTTGGATTTATTGTTTGGACATTGCTCACTGTGTGTTTCACACCGAAGATTCTGTCACTTGGATTATCTGTTTGGGACAAGTCACTTCACCTGTCACCTGTCAGTTCCCAACTGTTCACTGAGCTAACCCGCTCTCTCTCTCTCCCTGTTCCGCTACCACCTCGGAGTACTGCCGGGAGGATTCTGCAGAGCGGCTCTGACGTCACGGACAGATTCCTCAAACGTAACCCCCCCGGGAGAAGCTGCAGAGCAGCAACATTCCTCACATGCTTGTTTCCCAGTTTGTTTCTGTTCTCAACCAAGTTCTTTCTGTTACTCTGTAAAATAAACAAGCCCTAGATTTTGGCTAACTCTGAAACTACTCTCTCTGTGCCGTTTGCGTTTGGGGTCGGTGTCAAACCATAACATTCTCATTGTAATCCTGTAAGCGATCTGCTCATCAGCTGCAACACATTGTCTGTACTATAAGATGTAGGAATCAGTGATTCATTGGATCCTAGTTTGGAACATTGTGGTTAGTATTCAAGTGCTAAGCAACTGCTGTGGCTGTTATGGTCTATTATGCTGGTGACTATACTATGCTATGCTAGGCTACATACCAACGCTACATCTGTGATATTTCTGGTAAGTTAGTATAATGTTGGTCAAATGCAGTTAAAGGACTGAGCAACATTACAACATTCAGAGCATCAATAGTTGAAAAGCTATTTGTTTACCTTTTGCTGTAGCCTAGCCAGAGCCAGTGAGCTTAGCGGTCACATGTTTTCTTCTTCTTCTGCTGCATATAGGTCATGCCACCGTTGTGGGCCATGGCCAGGTCTGAGCGGGCCGGGTAGGAGGAGCTTGATGGTAACATTTGCTTCAGGCTCTCTCATAGGAAATTAATGGGATGTTGAGGGGTTGGTTGGGATACATTGGGGAGGTGGGGTTTCTACAAAACGAAAGCCCAAATGTGTTGGAATAGATTGGAGGGGTGCAGGCACGTGGGTGCACACATAGAGCCCAAGGGGTGCTCGAGCACATGCCCTTTTGTGCCTCATAAAAAAGTGGCCCTTTAAAAAAAAAAAAATTATATAAAGTAAAAAATGCATTTATATTAAACAATACAGAATATACAGCACTTCCTGGGGTCTGTAGGGTAAGCACGTATTCCCTCCCCCCTGAACATTTATGGAGATGTATGGGCCTTTTACAGTAAGTCAGTGATAAAAGTGTCTTTCAAGGATAAGTGAGCTCCTGCACTGATTATTATAGTTCAATATTCAATATTTGATCACCAAAACCCCCCAAAAAGCATAAAAAGGGGGCTCCCCCGCCCAAAAAGGGCCCCCAAAAATCGAGCTTGCACACGCTCGCTTCGCACACGCTACATGAGCTCGCTTCGCTTCATTTTGTTGTGCAAACTTGGAATATGGTGGTAACCCATATAGAATATCATGATGATTAGTATCCTAGAAAATGAAATGTGAGATTTGATTCTACTGTACTCCTTTAAAGAGAAGATTTGTGACATGTGATATGTCTACCAGCAACCGGAGAACGAACGGCAGCAGAACTGGAGAACTACCAGGAATGTCTGACCACTAAATGTGTCTGACTCTTACCACCTAACCTGCACAGACTATAACGTATAATGTATGACGTATATCATGCCAGTTAGGGTACCTTGTGTATACTGCACCTGTGTATACTGTTTACGTAGTACAGTATATATTCAGATTCTAATTCTTTATTGCCCATATTTATTGTACTGTATAATATAACTGATCTGATTACTACATTGTTTACTTCTCATATTCAGAGTTAATTATATTGTTTACACTGATTATTTGATTTTTTATTATAATTGTATTGCCTATATATATATTCTGCTATTACCATGCCCATACCTGTACCTCGCCTTCCCCCATCCCCCATGCTGCTATGATTCCCAAATTTTCCCAAGGGGATCAATAAAGGAATATCTTATCTTAAGGCGAGACACTGCAGGTGAATAGGCAAATATACTTTTTTTGTTGATTTTGAGATTTTGTTATATTTTGCTTCCTAAACATGTCTTCTATGAAACTAGTGACAATAAAACGTCAATAACAGACATTTAGTTGTTTATTTTACTTCATTTTTCCTTATTGCATCCATAAATGTGCACATATTTAATGGGGAAGTGTCTCATTTGCATATATAAACATAAATTTCAGAAAACTTGCAATATATTTTTTCTTAGTTTATATGTACATAACAAACTGGGAAAGTTTCATAGTGATATCTATTTAAATATGTTTTGCCTATTAGGGGGTACTACACTGTACTACACTGTTTGTAGCCTGTGTGTAGTTCTGTTCAGTTCAATAACATCATTATTATTATTATTCAGTTATCAGGCATGTGTTTAGGTTGTCTATTACTAATGGTTTGATTAGATATTGTGTTTGTAAATATCTGTTTAAAAAAAAAAGTATGGCATTTTACAATACAGAACTTTGAAGGCGTTTTCCCAAAAATGAGTTTTAAGAGTTTTTCCTCATACTCTGAGCCAGAAATCTCCACTTCAGTAGCACTCACATACACCAAACCTTCCAGTTCTATTCATATCTATGTTCTGAAGGTATTTACAGACGGGTTTGTTGATATCGAATTCATACCCTGATTTATATCACATTTTATTCCTAAAAACATGGTTAAATATGGAATTTTACCATACAAATTTACTGAATGGAGTATTTTCTGATTTATGGAGTGATAAAAAGAGATATCCAAAATCCCCTCTGTAATAACCTTTGGCTCTAATATGTCAACAAAATGAAACTATAATTTTGAAAATGGCTTTATCCAATGTTCAGATTTCTGTCCTGGAATTATATGCAAATTAGTGCATATTTAAGTAGATAATGCCTCATTTGCATATTTAAACATACAATTTCAGAAAACTTGTAATACAAGAAAGTCTTTTCTTAATATAAGTAATCAACTGGGGAAGTTTCATTGTGATATCTATTAGTTAATTTTTTTACCCTATTCACCTGTAGTGTCTCCCCTTAATACTACCAGTAAAATGCAGAAGGACTGACAGGGAGATTCTGACGTTATCAATACCTGCAAAAGCGGTAAACACACCGCTACTGTCCAGACGGAATCCTCAATTTAAAAAAGGCATGTATGTCTTAGCATAGTCATTTCATCCATGTGTTTGAAAATGTACGTTTCATGGCAGCTAGGTGGTGCAGTGGGCAAGGCGCTCACCACCAATGCAGGAGACGCTGGGTTCGAGCCCAGCTCTCCGCATTGCTATCAGCTTGGCTGGTCGTTCATACTAACACAATTGGCAGTATTAGGGGGTGGAAAGCTGATGGGTGGGGATCGGACGTTGTGGACAGCGACTCCTACAGGTCGGTTGGTGCGCCTGCGCAGCAGAATCAGGAAGCGACAGGGGCGGCGTGCCCTCCAAACGCAGACCCCCGACGCTGAGAGATCGCGCTGTGCAGGTGAAAAGATGCGACTGCTGCTTCCTCGAGTACCAGAGGGTACACGTGATGCAAGGCTTAGTCCACATTGCAGCCGGCTTGTGGGAGGCATGGCCTAACAGCGTTCGAGACAGGGGAGGGTAGAATTGGATGATACGAAATTGGGTTGGGAGAAAAATAGAAAATGGGAGAAAAAGTAGATAAAAAAAAAGAAAATGCACGTTTCATGACGTAGGTATAAGCGGAAGGGGGGTTCAAGCTGCTATACAGTACAGTGGGGAACTGCACATACATTAACATATCAACATTGCTCCTTTGTACTACCTTGTACTACCTTACAAGTTGGCACCATTAACATGACCGTCCAATAGCACAAATTGCAGTTTGTAGAGTTAAATCGAGGTGGGATAGAGCTGGATGCCCTGGGACATCTATTGGAAATTTACTTGGTTATAAAGTGGATATAAAGTTCTTTTGCACAGGATTTCGGTGCTGCCAAGGATAAGCACATTCTCTTCCAAGTCAACCCCCCCCCCTAAACAAAAAAGAAAGCAAGAAAAAAGGCTAAAAAGTTTAACAACCAGAAATCTCAACAACACAACAATAAAGGACAGAGCACGTCGCTGCATGCTGTCATATACAGGTACAGCTCAATAAATTAGAATATAGTGGAAAAGTCCATTTATTTCGCCGCATTGATGCAGTAATTTGTGCAAAAGGAGTCCCAACTAAGTACTGAGTGAAAATGTCTATATTAAATATATATATGTTTTGATTGGTCTTATGTAATAAACATTTTTTCTGAGATACTGAATTTGCGGTTTTCATGAGCTATAAGCCATAGGCCCTACTCATCAAAAATAAAACAAATAAAGGCTTGAAACATTTCACTTCGTGTGTAATGAATCTATAATCTATGCGAATTTCGCTTTTTGAATTTAATCACTGAAATAAATGAACTTTTCTACAATATTCTAATTTATTGAGCTGTATAAACATGTAAGAGTGGAAGAGCCGACCCACATTAGGTGGTGAATAGGGTTCTGTAGACAGACCGTTGCCACTGTCATCGAAGCCCCTGTCTCCTGTAGTTTCCTGCTCTGCTGAGCGTGTTTACTTGTCCGTGGGGAGCGGAATCAAGGGTAATTGCATGTTCATGGCACAGATAACGCAGACTGGCCAACAGCAGGAGATTCTTTTTGCTGTGGCCAATTTATCTCTGTGGCAAACTGTTGCCAAGTTGTTGCGGTTAGATTACACTGTCTCGGTGGCCAAATTGATTTCGCCTCTATACTATTTTGCCTTTGTACTCCCCCCCCCCCCCCCCCCCCCCCCCAGACCTCCTGTTTACACACAACAGCTAAATTTTACTCTGAAGAATTGTCTTGTACAGTAGCAACACCTGTCCATACTCGGACATAGTGGGTATAAGGAAAACAAGGGGGTAATCACCATCACATCTGATTCTGATGCCAAGCTGACGGC
This sequence comes from Notolepis coatsorum, assembly GCF_963971535.1. Lineage (NCBI taxonomy): Eukaryota > Metazoa > Chordata > Actinopteri > Aulopiformes > Paralepididae > Notolepis > Notolepis coatsorum. The sequence continues at coordinate 183,266,442 of NC_140169.1, forward strand.
ACCCACAACAACAACAAAACATAACATACATTATTAACATACATTAAAAAAATGTATCTAATTAATTACAGGATTTGTAATTAATTAATCTAATTAATCGCATTTTAATCGCATAACCATTTTATGCCTGATATTCTATATTCTATAATCATATTTCAAATTGCATGTGTCCAGATGGCAGACTTCAGTACTGTATATCTATAAAACCTTCTGTTTAATCATCTTCCATCTATTAATTTGCTTAGATTTTTCAGGTCTGGTCAATTTGAGCATGGTGTTATTCACAGTCAAAGAATTTTTTTTTTATTGATATTCTCATTTGGTTCATTACAATTTACTCAAAATAAAATGTTCATTCAATCAATCACCATGCAGATTGATTGATTGATTGAATGAAAATGTTATTAACAGATTGCAGAATGGGTACAATACAGTACGGCTCAATACACACAATTGTTAAGGGGATGCAGACCAGAGAAAGACTTTCGTCTTGTTTACATCAGGGTCCCCCATTTTCAATTCATAGTGAATTGTAAGTAAGGGTGCAACTTGCACCGTGCAATCCATTCTTTGTGGATCTAGCTCACAGTATTTCTGACACTGGGAATACATTCCCTGAGATTCATAGATGTCCCTAGAATCAGATACCAAGAACATGCAAATGGACCATATTAAAAAAAAGTCTGTAAATGTGTATTCTACATTCTTATGGAATGAATGAGATACAAAAAAATATTATAATTTTTTTATTTTTTATTTTTTATTTTGAGTTAATTTTCATAACGCGATCATTTGCTGCGTAATTAATTAATCTAATTAACGCAATAAACTGACAGCCCTATTTTAAACACTTAATGCAATGGGGAAAACGCCACTCTTCTATCACCAGTCTACCCATGTTTATCAAACTAGCTCTCAGAGGAGCAGCATTCCTTCTCTTTTACATTCAGAGTAGGAACTCAGGCCCCTCAGAGTCCGGACTCTCTCTTGCTCTCCTTTTCTCACCCCTTTGTCCACAATCCGGAGCACTAGTAACTGTCTAATGAGATGCTAATCCGTGGCAATTTATTCCAGTGTTTGGAGGGGGGTACATTTTTATTTATTCAGTAGTATCTCTGTATACATTCTAGGTCTGGTAAGATTGGGCTCTAGTCCGATACAACCTGCTTTAAATATATATATTAAATAAATACATTATATATACACGTAAGTCACACTGTTATTATTGATCTCTGTGAAATTAATTCTCATACTTAACTCCATTGCCACTTCTTTGCCTTTCCCATTTTGCCAAAGATGGTACAAAGAGCAACGTGCCAAGATTGATTGCATTCTAATTAGTTTGAGCGGCATGCTAAACTATGATCCGTCAGTCCGCAACAGGTACCACCTTATCATTGTGAGTACGGCCTCACCTTTCCGCGGCTTGTGTTCTTTCCTCTGCAAGCGGGACAAGTCATTGACTATAGTAGAGACGCTCCTCTGCGTGGGAGAGCTGCTCGACTTCATTACCAGCTGAGTCAGACGGCCGGGAAATGAGGCAAATAACGCCTCGCATTAGGAACTGGAGCAGCATAAGGCGGGTTGGAACGAGGGGGGGTGGCGAGCCAGCTGGTCCTGCGCGGGGCTGGACGGGAAGGCACGCACGCTGACCACTCTGTTTCCCACTGAGCTCATCCAATGGCACTTTGGAAGTAGGGTACGTGCCAAGAGGAGTGGCACCTCCATTCACACAAGCTCTCTCTCTCTCTCTCTAGTGTATAATCGTAACATAATCACGCGTGCTACTTTTATCGATTCATTACGCTACGATTGCCCTAGAAGAGCAAAGTTAATATCCTTAAGCTATGCTCACAACAAGAGATATTACGATGCCTATTATATTACATTGATATTCAAATACATCATAGATTTACTGTGCTTCGGTGGCACGACTAATAGTGTTAGCTTTTTATTTTTGCTCCAGGGACAGCATGGTAACTCATGCATTTCTCACACCATCCCTAAAGTCCCTCAATGTCATGGTAATTAATAATTTATCATTACCGAAATGCGCTAATTAATTGTCAGTTTAGGGGGCCTGTTTCTTATGAGAAACATATTCGATCGGTCTCCGGGGATCGCTTTCATCATAGTATACATACTAATTAAACGTTAACGTCCTGTTAACTTTCTTTATAGCAGATACTGTGAAGGTCAGGGAGGAAGGAAAAAGCACAGTGATTTGTGAGTGAAGCCCACTGACATTTATTTCTTGCCTAGACTTTAAAAGATCCGTTTAGAAGCATACTATTACACCCTACCTCAATTTCAAAGAGAATGTCAAGGACACAAAGTAAACATGAACAGCGATGCCATACCTCATTACAGGATAGATTTAGTAGAAGGAGTTGCCCTTATCACCGTGTTTATAATTAAATGGATACGATCACAAATTTGAAAAAGATCAATCATTTTCTTTATTAAAGGCCCCAGGAGGGCATTTATTGGAAAAACGATGTGTTATCCAGGTATGATGCTATCCAGTATGTGCTATGTATTTATTTAATTTAAATGTATATATATTTTATTTAGTCATAACATCAGATAATAATAAAGTTGAGAACATGTAGCTAATTATGGTATAGCGTTTGATTTTGAATCCCCCCCCCCCCATCAACCCACATTAAATGAACACCAAAAAATTTGACATCTAGTGCTAAAAGAACTGGACTGGTCTATTTTATAATATTGCATTTTAGCCTGTAAATTTGTATGTGCACTCAAAAAACTCTGTCACGGTAGTATACCCATTAAGCAATTCTGAGGCAACCGAAGTAGTGCACAAAAGCCCTTCCCTGTAAATGGTGTTTAGAGGGTGTTCAGGTTCAAACCTTAAATTGGACATATACAGTAAAAGCACTTCAAAACAACTGGACTGGTCTTGAAACACACACTCCTACGCAGAGCTGCTTCTACGCCTGTGCCGTGCATCACACAAAACAACTCTGCCCCAACTGCCTTATAAAACTGTGCCAAATCCCGACATCCGCGACCAAATTAGTTTGAAAGCCAATGCGGTAATAACTTTGAATTGGATGAATTACAATTACAATCTGTTAATAAAACTTTCATTCAATCAATCAATCAATCTGCACGGTGATTGATTGAATGAAAATTGTATTAACAGATTGCAGAATGGGTACAATACAGTACGGCTCAATACACAAAATTGTTAAGAGGATGCAGACTAGAGAAAGACTTTCTTCTTGTTTACATCAGGGTCCCCCATTTTCAATTCATAATGAATTGTAAGTGTTACAAAGGATCAGATTAAACCGAATATATATATTTATTTATTGATATATATTGCATAGTATTTGTATATCGTTTGATATCCCTTGTATATTCCTTGTACATATACACGGAATATCCCTTTTAGCCCAGACCATAATAGTTCATTCTCCTATTGGACAGCGGTCCACCGGCGCCAGGGACCGGCCCCCGGAGCCAAGTTCAAAGTCACCGACACGACATGTCTGTACTTGCCCGGCCCTGCCCAGGGATACGGCGACAGAAATGAGAGTGGCACTATTTGTTCACTGTGCGTATAAATACGGCGCAGGTGAATGTAGAAACCCCTTAGCCCCTTACCTCCGTACCCTTCGTCCTTTTAGTATGTTACCAACTAAGTGAAGCCTCACCCACGATACAACGTGCGGTGAAGTATGGCCTGTTTGGCCTCAGAATAGAGCATCGAGACCGCGTGCGAATTAGTAACTGAATTGTCAGAGTTTGGCGCTATACCGTCGAGTGCGACATATTTCTATTGAGTCTTTAATAGTCTATTTGTGTATAGTGTATCGTACGGTTAGAATTCTATAGTGACCAGCATCTCCAACGCTTTCTCGTATTAGCTAGAGTTCTTATCCAGGCTGGGCCGACCGCATGGCGCTTTCACCCGAGGAGACCTAGGCGAGAACCGTATGGACATGTACACTGGATTAATCTACCCGACGACTACATAGCCCTTTGCGGCTGGAATATATTTGCTTTGGTCCTATGATTTATGGAGCGGATAATCGCCGACGCCTGCACGTGTTGGATTTACCCCGAGAGGAGTCAAGTCGAGTCGGCGCTCAGAGAGCCTGAGGCCGCCTAGCTTTCTTCACTGTAGAGCTACAGTCTACCAGAGAACCAAGCTGTATTCGTCTGTGGATCAAGAGACTACTGCACCGGCTTCTGTACCTGAAGTCTCCCTAGTCATCGTTGACCAGACGTCCTACTACCGACAGATCTTCTACCCCCCTTGCTGGCTTACAACCAGTGGGAACCCCTTCCAGTATCTCCCGCTATTACTAGTGTACCATAGATATAATTCCCTAAGATTCAGGTTGTATAATTACCTCCTGCGTAACCAGAGAATGGACATTCGTTATTGATTTGCCTACGCATACTCCTTTGCCTTACAAGTGCATTCAAAGAATAATGTAAAGTATCCTATGTACCTTTTGCTCCATTAAATACTTGATTAATACCTTTGACTGGAACCGATTTCATTGTGGGAAGTGTTCATCATATTCATATATCGTGTACTGTATGGCCAGTAATTAAAGTACATAAAGCGGTAGTGGTTTAATGATACCATACTTATCAATACAGTCAGGGAATTGTACCCCTCAGTTACAGTAAGTAAGGGTGCAACTTGCTCCGTGCAATCCATTCTTTGTGGATCTAGCCCTAGTATTTTCTGCGTAAGGAAACCATTACTTTATGGCTGTGTTCTTTGTCGTTTCCATCGACACAGTGAATAAACAAGGCTGCACAGATGCCATGAGGTGAAATGATTTAACCTTTTCTTTTAACACATTTTCAGTTCTTATTTATAACAGACATGGGGGGAACAATAATATAATAGTATTTATTAAATATGTTAATAATGGGAAATAATACGAGTGTAAGTAGCAGCGGTTAATTTACTTCCTCTTTGGGCAGAGATGTTTGACAGTGGAACTTCGTCCAACTCTCTTGAAACTTGGCAGCAACAATGCCCCTGTCACGGCGATAGGGACAACGTACAGTTGCCAGCGCTGTCCTTCGGATGAGATATTGAACTGAGGTCCCGACTGAATTCGGTTGTTAAAGAACACAAGGTGTCTATTGCAAAGAGGGCAAAGGGTTCCCGGACGTTCCTGGCCGAATTCCCAATCAGGTCTTTGACATCAAGACCACCTAATCTTCCCTCCCCTTAATTGGCTGATATCAAGCCTTGTCCCCTGAGCCTTTCAGCCATTGTGTAGCGTGTTGTCTACATTGGCTCCCCATTAAATATCGTGTCCATTTAAAAATTCTTGTTTTAACTTTTAAAGCCCTCCAAGGTAGATCCCTTGTGTAAATGTTTTATTTACTGCGCCCCTACTCCCCCAGTCGTGCACGTAGGTCCTCCCACCAAAATCTCCTGGTTGTCCCACGGACCCGGTTAATAACAAAAGGTGACCGGTCCTTCCAATTTATGGCCCCTACCTTTTGGAACACCCTCCCACTTTCTATGCGTTCACTTGACTCCCTATCCACTTTTAAGGAACAGTTGAAAACATTTTTATTCAGACAGGCTTTTAATTCATTTTAATTAATTCCTGGTTGTATATTGTTGTTTATTTATTTATAATTGTTGTTTTGTTTTTAGGACTGACATTTATGTTGCACTCATATTTAGTTATTTAATTTACTTATGCTTACGATGTGTCAGAATTGTTTTATGTGTAGTGCGTTCATCTCTATGTAACTGTTGCTATGTTTTACTTCTGTGAAGCACTTTGTGATTTGATCTGTGAAAGGTGCTATACAAATAAAGATTACTTACTTACTTACTTACTTACTTACTTACTTACTTACTTACTTACTTACTTACTTACTTACTTACTTACTTACTTACTTACTTACTTACTTACTTACTTACTTACTTACTTACTTACTTACTTACTTACTTACTTACTTACTTACTTACTTACTTACTTACTTACTTACTTACTGTGAAGTGTCACAGCCAACTAGTGACACTGGTTATTATGACATCCTGTTCTTATGTTAATTATATATGATTATGAGGAATGTCTGTATATTCTTCCTCCCACTTGTGTAAAAATATATCTGTTTTAAATCTAGGCATATGTTACTGTATGCGTCTAGATGTGATAGGTATGTATATATATCTGTATATATATATATATAAGCGTATAAGACTATTCATGTACACTACACGGGCCATTCGCTTCCATCTCAATACTGCAGGGCCTTTTCCTAGAACATGCAGTAAGGGAGTTACCCTTAAGAATGTGACCTTGAGAGACAGCTCCGAGCGAGACGAGCACAGAGATGAGAGCAGAAGAGAGAACTGGCCTTAAACTACAAAATACATATATGATGTGTGATCAATCAGTGTTTAAAGTATATGAGTACTGTATTGTACATGTATATGTATGTATATCTGTATACAGGGCCGCCTCAGGGGGTGTGCGAGCAGTGCGGTCGCACAGGGCCTCGCGGGAAGGGGGGCCTCGCAAAAAAAAAATATATATATTTTTTATTAATTTTTTTTATTATTATTATTTTTTTTTTTTTTTTTTTTTTGCGAGGCCCCCCTTCCCGCGAGGCCCTTTTTCATCACAGACCTAAAATCTAGTTTTGCTTATATGCTTATATATTTCACATTAGACACGTTTGTAGAATGTGTCTGACTTGTTCCTGGGTCTGCAGTCCTGCAGCTGCAGACATACTCACTATAGGAGCTCAGCCTCTGGGGTTCTGCAGCAGCATTGGTTTCAACGAAGGGAGTGGTTTTACTTACATCATGTGTAGACAGTGTAGACGCCGGCAGCGTGAGTCGGCTGCGTTTGACATTTTCGCGCGTGCAGCTTTTGACTATGCTTAGTTATGCCCAATAGCCAAGACGAAGAAAGAGGTCGGTCATTATCAGTCGGTCGGTCACCAACCAAGGTGAAGAGGACATCGTTCGGCAGATGGACTGAAGATGAAAGTTGTTGCATGTTAGACAGTTCAGTCAGGCTAGCCATCCCGGCTAAAGACAGGGACAGCTAGTTAGCTTTAGCTACGTTATAATATTGAGTGCTATCCCGTGTGGTTCAGTCGGGATAGCCATGATGCTGTCGCCGGCTAGTAGCTAGCTTAGCTAACGGCTAACCTATCCAGAGGAGCGAGGCGAGGCGAGTGGATGTCTTTTCAAAAGAAGCAATACGCCGAAAGGTGTCCAGTCTGCCGGAAAGTACTCGAAGAAGAAGAAGAAGAAATTACACCGTGGGGCCAAGAAAGTCTGCTTCCACGTTGATACTGCGTTATGGTGAGTGACCGTGAGTCAACATAATGATTATATACCCGCCGTGGATCTGTCTTTCTCTATCTGGAGCCAAACTGGTCGACTGACTAGCTAATACTACTAGTAGCTAACGCTAACGGTGTGTGCTGGTGGTGAGAGCACCTGGCTGTATGCAGCTACATAGAGCCACGTGCCTGATTGAGCTAACTGTTAGCCAGACGCCATGTGTGGGCTGGCTGGCTGGCTGTCGGCCCACCACGTCCTCCCCACACCCAGTCTCCTCGGCCGGAGCCGTGGCCCCCCGTACTATACCAGGAGGGAGGGGTGGGGAGCGAAGGTGGAGGGAGGCGCGCTGAGGCCTTTCGTCAACGTGGAGACCTGTGTTGTGGCCTTTCGCCCGGCGCCCTCGTGCAGGTAACTAAGATTAATGAAAATGTCATGACATTACCCCACTCTTACTTCCTTCCCCTCCCGAATGTTTTGTTAATAACGATGTTTTTTTCCAGGCAAAACATATGCTACTTCACAACATTTGGAGATACGACATGTGCTGTGTGTGAATGGTGTAGCTTGTGTAGCTTGTGTAGCTTGTGTAGCGTTGGGCCATTGGCCAAAGCTGTGTGTGGCCTGGTGTCACAGTACCTGGCTAGCCTATTTAGCTGATGTCGGCCATTGGCTCCTTGCTTTGGTTTCTCTGGTATACCCTGCTCTTCTTGTTGGATTTAAGTGTTGATCTTTGTCCTTTTGAATCTGTCATACATGCTCTAGTCTCTAACACACACACACATGACAAACACACATGTTCTCTCTCTCTCTCTCTCTCTTTCTAACACACACAGTCTGCCTATGGCGGCCTTTCTCGATGGCTAGGCTGTGCTCAAGGATCTTCAGTCACAGTGCTCAGGTATTCTGCCACTGTGTACTCTCTGTTTAGGGCCAAATAGCATTTCAATTTCTTTCCAATGTGTCTCTCTCTCTCTCTCTCTCTCTCTCTCTCTCTCTTTTGATCTTTGTCCTTTTGAATCTGTCATACATGCTCTAGTCTCTCTCTAACACACACACACATGACAAACACATGTTCTCTCTCTCTCTCTCTCTGTACACTGTATATTGACTGTAGAACGGGAGCTCTCTCTCGCTCTCTCTTTTGCTATATGTTGACTGTATCATGCCCCGCCTCGGGCAGCGCTATTATTTAAGAATATGTTGACTGTATATATAAAAAAAAAAAAAATATATATATATATATATATATATATTTTTTTTTTTTTTTTTTTTTTTACCTTTGGGGGGGGGGGGGGGGGGGGGGGGGGCTCGCGTTAAATCTCGCACAGGGCCTCGCATTTCTCCCAGGCGGCCCTGTCTGTATATATCTGTATATGTATGTCAGTGGAGGCTGCTGACCAAATTTGTAGGTGAAGCACAAATTATTATATTATATTATATATTAAATTATATTTTTAAAACATCCCCCACTGTGTGTCAGTGGTCAGTGGACACAGATGAAAACATATTAACATTAGGTGACAGCACACCTGACCAGATGAAATCATATTGGGCGACAGCGCACCTGACCAGATGAAATCATATTAGGTGACAGCGCACCTGACCAGATCAAAACATATTAAGTGACAGCGCACCTGATCAGATCAAAACATTTTAGGTGACAGCGCACCTGATCAGATCAAAACATTTTAGGTGACAGCGCACCTGACCAGATCAAAACATATTAGGTGAAGGTGACAAGGAAGCCACAGACTCATACCCCCCCGACACTCAACTAACCGCCTCGGACAGTCCTTCATACCAGTGGCCATCAGGCTCCACAACAGTGGGCAGCAACTGCTGCCAGACATCGACCTGGGACTTATAGGAACCCAAGGAGGACAACTTACACTACCTTAGGCATACTGCACCTTATGTGGATACTGTGATACTGTGAATAATGAATAATGTATATTTCAGTTAGTTAGATAGTAAATTATAACACTACCTTATGCATACTGCACCTTATGTGACACTGTGAAAATATATTTCAGTTAGTTAGATAGTAAATTATATTGACCTATTTGTTTACACTGCTTGTGTTGTTTTCACTACCTGTACCCCCCCCCCCCCTTCCCCCATGCTGCTATGATGCCTGAATTTCCCCAAGGGGATCAATAAAGGAATATCTTATCTTATCTTAAAAGGAAAGATGAAATTCCCTACCTGGGTTCCATCCTATAGAGGCAAATCATTCCTGTGACAAAATGGGATCCAATGTAATAAAACTAAGTCAACCAACGAACTAGATTCCTGTACCGGATCTCCTCTCTGGTAAACAAGAATACCTTGAAGACTCTAACAGGAGCACTCATTCAAGGGTACTACGACTATGCTTGCACCTCATGGTACCAAAGCACCTCAAAGGCACTAAAAACAAGATTACAAACATCACAAAACAAACTGGTCAGACTACTGCTTGACCTTACTCCTAAAACCCACCTCACCCCTGCCCACTTTGACAACCTAGGATGGCTTAGAGTAGACGACAGAGTACAGCAACTTGCAATGGGCCTGGTCTACAAGATACACTACACCACTAAGATACCCATGTGCATGTCGGAATACTTCCCAAAGGTCAGTGAATACCACGACCACAACACCAGAGGGAGTTCCACAAATCATGTTCAACCCAGATAAAATAATTTAAAAAGTAAAAAAAAAAAAAAAAATTATATATATATATAAGTATTCTGTACTTCTGTATGACAACTAATAAAGAAACTTGAGAAACTTGAGATTGGCCAGAGCTAAACCTAACCTGCAGATGGACCCGTTTTGACTTTGCAATGCAGCAATCTCTGATTGGATTTGCAAGGCTGCCAATCATATTCAACCTCCATGTATTGGATGGCAAGGGCTGTCAATCATTCACATCTCCATTCAATGGCAAGAGTTTAACTGCACAGACCGTGCTTAGACGAAGTTAATAGCCTATTTCGATTGGCTGTTATTTATTATTTATATAACATTGGGTCACACCTGTGAAGTTTTCTTCACGAATAATTACTGCAGTCATTACTGCAGTGCAGGCCTGCTCAGAGCTGTCAATTTTGGCCATTTTTTTAAAAGAAAAAATTCACTGGCATTTTTTTTACAGAGGAAAACTTTTCTAATAAAAAAATATAAAATAATAATAATTAAAAAAATATTTTTTTTTATATATATATAAATAAAATAAATGTATATATATATGTAAATTAATAATAATTATGAATTATGAGTGAATTTGTGTTTCACGTGTTGTCATAGAGAAACCTCCACTGATGTATGTGTTAGGCTATGTACTGTATATTACGGCAGTCTGCCTCGTCTTCTTATCTTACTGTCAGAACGAGAGAGGCCCATGTAGTAAGGGAGTTAACCCTTGCAGTGAGGAAGCAGAACAGACATGCATACATGTTTAAATGACGCAATGTGGTTTTTCCCAGAAGAAAGTAATCTGTTACTTCTCCAGTAGATGTAACGACTAGAAGGGGAGGAGTCCATCCTTACTATGTGTGTTGTGTGTTGATTGGATGGTAAAAATTACATCACAGTATTTAGACCAATAGCAATATGATGCCGGATCGATATAAAAGTGACTGCTCCTACTTCGAGAGCTAGAATTTTCAGATTGCTTGCAGACACTTTCTTCTAGCGGCCGATACCGTAAGGAACGGAATCGGTCTATTTTTCAAAGTGGAGTCAACATGACAAAGCTTTGTTTTTTAGCTCATTTGCTCTTTTGCTCAAAATGACAAAGAGAGTTTTTTGCTATGAGAGAGATTTTTCAGATGTTCAGATTTTACAGAGTTGTTGCGATGCAGGATTTTGCTTTGGCAGGCACAAGCCGTGTTAGGCCTTTGCGATCTTAAGAGATGAGATGTTTTGTATTATATAATCTTTTAAACTGTAATGGACATATCCAATACAGTCCTTTTTTGTAACTTCATTGAAATAAAGATTACTTTCTAGAGTTCGAGCACTGCTTTCTGCCAGCAATGGGCCACGATGCTGGCCGACGCCCTGATTTCCTCTAAGGTGACTATGTCCTATGGTACAGATTGAATCAATTGATGGTTAATGCTGTTCAGCTAAAGTTATATATTATATATATATATATATATATGCTATTGGCAGTAGTAAAACTTATTAGACGGTGAAGTAATATCACCAAGCTTGCAAATAATGTTTACGTGTTAGTACGTTAATATGGGTTCTTTCGTAAAATGATGATAATGATGATAATGATAATAATAATATTATTGTTATTATAGTCTATAAGAGTTCTCCTAGACATAGATTCGGTTTATTACAAACAAGAAGAGGTTAACAACCCTTCTATGCTTACATTTCATATCAACTGGATATAACTAGACCAGTGACTATGAAGTAAACTTGACAGAAATAGTAATTGACTCGAGAACTTGGCGCGTTTAGCACCTCGCTGGGGGATATCGAGCGGCCACAGGCTTCTATCTCGAGTAGGTGATTGAGATAGATAGAGACTGCCTGTAGCTCTTAACACTTACTTACTTACTTACTTACTTACTTACTTACTTACTTACTTACTTACTTACTTACTTACTTACTTACTTACTTACTTACTTACTTACTTACTTACTTACTTACTTACAGATCCAGCCAGAATTAGTCATGGAACAGCTGTTTGCCGGCCGTTTTGACGAGATGCTTCCACCTGCAGAACCACGTCTCCAGCAGGCTGAGGACAGCCGCAGGCTGAGGATACCGCAGGCTGAGGACGCTCGCTTCCATTGGCTGATTTGGGTCACGTGACCGTCCCACCCAATGGCTGAATTGGAGTGTTGCACTGCGGGCATTGGCTGATTTGGGTCACGTGATTTGGAGCGGCGGAAAGGAACCAAAAAATAATAATAATAAACACTGAACAGACGTAGACAAAATGGGGGCATCTTTGGACACCCCTGCGGCTTGTCCTTTGTGTAGTTATGCATATCGGGACCCGATCACGTTGAAGTGCAAGCATCGTTTCTGCAAGTTTCTGGAGTGACTTCGCGACCGGTCCGTTTTATTGTCCCGAGTGGCGGTGCAACACCTCGTACAAGATTGATTGATTGATTGAAAAGTTTATTAACAGATTGCAGAATGGGTACAGTACAGTACAGCTCAATACATACAATTGTTAAGAGGATGCAGACCTGAGAAAGACTGATGAATGAATTGAAAATGGGGGACCCTGTAAACAAGACGAAAGTATTTCTCTGGGCTGCATCCCCTTAACAATTGTGTATTGATCTGTACTGTACTGTACCCATTGATTGATTGATTGAAAAGTTTATTAACAGATTGCAGAATGGGTACAGTACAGTACAGCTTAACAATACACAGACCAGAGAAAGACTTTTGTCTTGTTTACATCAGGGTCCCCCATTTTCAATTCATCATAAATGTACAGTTCCCTCCCCCTTGTATATATTTACTGTATGTCACAAATGTAACAGTACTGCATGGTCTGCATCCCCTTAACAATTGTGTGTATTGCGCTGTACTGCATTCTGCAATCTGTTAATAAAGTTTTCAATCAATCAATCAATCAATCCGGGCCTGTGACGTCACTGTACCCATTCTGCAATCTGTTAATAAAGTTTTCAATCAATCAATCAATCAATCAATCAATCAATCAATCAATCAATCAATCCAGGCCTGTGACGTCACTGTACCCATTCTGCAATCTGTTAATAAAGTTTTCAATCAATCAATCAATCAATCCGGGCCTGTGACGTCACTGTACCCATTCTACAATCTGTTAATAAAGTTTTCAATCAATCAATCAGGGCCTGTGGCGGTCACGTGTACCCATTCTGCAATCTGTTAATAAAGTTTTCAATCAATCAATCAATCAATCCCGCAGTGCAACGTGACCCAAATCAGCCAATGCCCGCAGTGCAACACTCCAATTCAGCCATTGGGTGGGACGGTCACGTGACCCAAATCAGCCAATGGAAGCGAGCGTCCTCAGCCTGCGGTATCCTCAGCCTGCGGCTGTCCTCAGCCTGCTGGAGACGTGGTTCTGCAGGTGGATAGTATTGGTTTTGACGCCGTTTGCATGGTTAATGGTAACAATGACCAGCGGGGGCGCTCTCACACAGCTGGTGACATCTCCCCGACGCGCCGGCTTTTTGTTAATGCATTTGTTAAACCATGTATTATTTTGGCCATATAGTGGCGCTGTTGTGAGTTTGTGGATGCTGCAATGCCTATCCACATTTAGGAGAAGAAGAAGAAGAAGAAGAAGAAGAAGAAGAAGAAGAAGAAGAAGAAGAAGAAGAAGAAGAAGAAGAAGAAGAAGAAGAAGAAGAAGAAGAAGAAAAGAAGACTTTTGTTTTGCAACTGGAGTCGCGTTTATTTTTCAAATGTAAACTAGTCAATACTATCTTAAACAATGTCACAACAGCAGTCAGTGTATATTTTCAACAATACGTTTGTTTACCAATAGGTTAAACTGTTTTTGGATCTGTGTTGGCACTCTTTCAACATTTGGATTATAGCTCAGTCACAGCGTTACAGACCAGCGTTAAACGTTCCAGAGACGGTAAGTTAATTTAACTTATTCTAGTCTAAAGAAACCTATATATTACTATTTGTTAATCAGAGCGTTATTTGGTTATAACACCGTGTGTGTGCGTCGTGTGTGTGCGTGCGTGCGCGCTATATATTACTATTGATTAATGCGTTTGTTAATATAACACTGTGTGTGCGCGCTTGATAAAACAAAGCATACTGTATTACTGTGTGTTTATATTGTGAGCAAGTCAAGCAAGTGTAATTGAACACAATACATGCTGACATCATGACATGCATCTTGCTGTTTGTCATTCTATTGCTAATGCCAGGTAATGTGAATTAATGTCACAAAACGAATCCCTTGGATAGGATAAAACAAAGCATCTACTGTATTACTGTGTGTTTATATTGTGAGCAAGTCAAGCAAGTGTAATTGAACACAATACATGCTGTACAGTCTGCTAGGGGTAGGTACAAATAGAAAACTTCTATAACTGAACTGTCTAATAACTGAACTGTCTCATTGTATCTGTCTTTAGGATGCCTTAACTCGCTACTCGAGTGCCTATGTGGACTTTATGGAGTTGGTCCACTATATCCGGGCATTCGAGTGGGTAAGTCTCAGGTGGGTTTGTCCCAGGGCGATCGCTGTACTCGCCCTGTATATGTACGTGGTGATTGCGCACCTGTGTTGTTATGGTTTTTACCTGCTATCAAGATAAAGCCTTGTTACTGAGTACCTCCGTGTCTGTGATGATTCCTTGTTATACTACCAGATCAGATATAACAAATTGCCGACGAGGACGACGGAACTGTGCGGCATCCTTGGTCGAAAGAAAAGTTGGACTTTGGAAACTAAGTGGAGGACATTTGGTTGCCATTAGCAACGGAGCTAATACGTGTACCCTGAGCGGCTAACGGAGCTATGCGGCGGACTGGTAACGTTGATGTGTGTGTGAATGTCGGATCTAGACACAGCCAGTGATAACAACAGTACGGACAAACAAGAAGTGCATGTCGTAACAAGAACAATGGCTGGAATATTGGGGAGTATCGGCCCCTTTGATGAGAGCGTGGAACAATGGAGTTCATATACGGAGAGATTTGATTTCTTTGTGCTCGCAAATGACATTAAAGACATTAAGATTGTGCCCACGTTTATGAGTGTGATTGGGGCAAGGACTTTCAACACTCTACGAAGTTTGGTACGACCGATAAAACCGGGGGAAATGACATATGCACAGATTGTTACTGCATTGACGGGACATTTTTCTCCTAAACCACTCCTGATAGCGGAACGGTTTCGGTTCCATAGGAGGAATCAAGAGGAGGGGGAAACTGTAACAATGTTTGTAGCAGCACTTAGGAAATTATCTGAACACTGTGAATTTAATGAGGTATTAAATGACACCATCAGGGATAGACTTGTGTGTGGACTGCAAAGTGAGGCAGCACAAAAAAGACTGTTAACAGAACATGGGCTCACCCTACAAAAGGCCATTGATGTCAGTGTGTCAATGGAATTGGCAGCCAGAGAGGCACAACAACTGAGTGCGTCTGCCAAAGTGCATCAGGCTTTTAATGTAAACCAAAGACAAATGTCAGGACAGGGCATGTGTTTTCGGTGTGGCAAGCCAGGGCATCAAGCGACGGAATGTTGGTGCAAGGAGTTAGAGTGCCAGAGCTGTGGCAAAAGGGGCCACATTGAGCGGGCATGCCGTAATAAGAGGAGCGAAGCACCGTCGCAGCTCAGACAACCTAGGTTTCAAAAAGAGGCATTCAAACCTAGGACCAAGAAAGGCGTATACCAGGTGGAACACAAGGCTGTTAGTGACTCCTCTGACGAGGAGTATCCACTACACATACTAACTGTGGCGGGTGGGTCTAGTGGCTACTGGGTGTTACCTTTGCTAGAGGGGAAACCAGTGTGTATGGAGATAGACACCGGCGCGGCGGTGTCACTGGTGTCAGACAGAGTGTATCGACAAACACTGAAACACCTACCACTGCGGCCAGCCCGAGTGGTGCTGAAGACATATACCGGAGAAGCGGTGGCCCTAAAAGGGGTCACAGAGGTCAAAGTGGAGCTGAACGGACAGCACGCTAAACTACCACTCTATGTGGTGCATGGCGACTACCCCTCCTTACTGGGACGGGCGTGGATGGAGAAAATACAATTGGACTGGCCCGCGGTGCGACTGGTGACACAGGGGGACACAGGGTTACCCGCAGTTCTTAAGAAACATGCTGATGTTTTTAAAAAGGAGCTCGGAAGCATGAAGGACATTACGGTGAAGCTGAGAGTTAAACCAGGCAGCACACCTAAGTTCTTGAAAGCGCGGCCAGTGCCCTACGCCATCAGGCCCAAGGTGGAGGTGGAACTGGATGCTCTGGTGAAAAGTGGGGTGCTGGAGCCAGTTAGCGTCAGCGATTGGAGTACCCCCATCGTGCCCATTGTAAAAAAGGATGGGGAAATAAGGGTATGTGGTGATTTCAAGACTACATTGAACCCAGTGCTGGAAGTGGAGAAATACCCCTTGCCTCTTATCGAGGACTTGTTCGCTGGCCTGTCTGGCGGCCAGAAATTCAGTAAAATTGACCTCCGCCATGCGTACCTGCAGATGGACGTGGATCAAGATTCCAGATAGTTTCTGACGGTTAACACCCACAAAGGGTTGTTCAGGTACTGTCGGTTGGCATTCGGGATAACCTCAGCCCCTGCTCTGTTCCAAAGGGCGATGGATCAGATTTTGTGTGGGTTGCCTGGGGTACAATGCTACCTAGATGATATCCTGGTGACGGGGAAGGATGACAAAGACCATCTTCAGAACCTGGATGAGACCCTGCAGAGGCTGCAGGATTATGGACTGAGAGTCCACAAAGGGAAATGTGAATTTTTTCAGTCTTCCATCGAATACCTCGGCCATGTAATTGACGCTGCAGGGCTGCACAAGGCTCCTTCAAAGACTAAGGCCATTGTGGAGGCTCCTGCCCCCCAAAATGTGGCCCAACTCCGTTCATACTTGGGACTACTGAACTATTATGGACGATTCATGAAGGGTCTCTCGACAGCGCTGAAGCCGCTGCACCAACTGCTCTGTCGGGAGAAGCCATGGGCCTGGACTGAGGAGTGTCAGAAGGCTTTCGTAGCATCAAAAGAGACGCTGCTGAGGTCAGAGGCCTTAACGTACTTTGACCCGGCATTGCCGATACAGCTGGCCTGTGACGCATCCCCATACGGAGTAGGGGCGGTTATCTCCCATATCATGCTGGATGGGGTAGAGAAACCCATTGCTTTTGCGTCCAGAACACTGAACAAGGCTGAATCAAATTACGCTCAAATAGAGCGTGAAGCACTAAGCATCGTGTTCGGCATACGAAAATTTCACCAGTACCTTTTCAGGAGACGGTTCACACTCCTGACCGACCACAAGCCACTCACGACCATACTAGGTCCGCATGTGGGCATCCCACCGCTCGCAGCGAGCAGGATGCAGAGATGGGCATTGCTCTTGTCTGCCCATGACTATGCAATTAAATATCGGAAGTCAGAATTGCATGGTAACGCAGACGGCCTCTCCAGGCTACCGTTACCCGTGTCAAAGCCAGGCCCGGGTCAGATTGACATCTTTTATTTCAGTCAAGTGGAGAATGCACCAGTCACCGCGCAACAGGTGAGGAGGGCCACTAGGAATGACCCAGTGTTTTCACAAGTAATGGACTCCATCGTAAAGGGGGGGAGAATGAAGGACACACCCGAGCTCAAGCCTTTCATCTCTAGACAACATGAACTGTCGACTCAAGCTGGGTGCCTGCTCTGGGGAAGAAGAGTGGTCATCCCTCCTTCGCTGCGTAAGTCCATGCTACAACAACTTCATACGGGACACTGTGGCATGGTCCGTATGAAAGAGGTCGGACGTAGCTATTTTTGGTGGCCCGGGCTGGACAGCAACATCGAAGAAAAGGCTAAGACATGCCCCACCTGTCAGCGGGTCCGTAATGCACCCCAGCCGGCACCACTACACCCCTGGGAGTGGCCAAGTGAGCCATGGAAACGGCTACATGTTGATTTTGCTGGGCCGTACGAAGAGAAAATGTTCCTTGTGGCGGTAGACGCCCACAGCAAATGGCCCGAAGTGGCAATAATGAAATCCACAACGGCTGAGAGGACCATTGAGAAACTGGGGGAAATGTTTAGCCGTTTCGGGTGTCCAGAACAACTGGTGAGTGACAATGGGCCCCAATTTATCTCTCAGGAGATGGACACTTTCTTAAAGGTCAACGAAGTTAAACACATTAGATCTGCACCCTACCACCCAGCAACTAATGGGTTAGCTGAGAGATTTGTGCAGACTTTGAAACACAGCCTAAAGGCGTCACAGGGACAAGGTAGTCTCCACCAACGCCTTCACGGTTTCCTCTTAACCTACCGGAACACAGCACACGCAACCACCAAGGCATCCCCAGCAGAACTGCTCCTTAAGAGACCGCTGCGCACCAACCTGGATCTTCTCAGACCACCAGAGGAAGCAGAAATTGTGTGGCATGAACAGGATAAGCAAGTAAGAAGAAGAGCATTGAGAGCCAAGACCAGGGCTTTCAGTGCTGGTGACCACGTACTGGCACGAAACTACCATCGTGGACCGAAGTGGGTGCCCGCCACTGTAGTCCGACAGACAGGACCGCTGTCCTATACAGTACAGACAGACAGCGATCTGGTGTGGAAACGGCACACAGAGCAGTTATTGGGAAGTGTAGAGACCCCTAGGGAACCCCAATCCACTGCTGGAATTACAGAGCTGTTTTTGAATGACACTCCAACTATGCAGCCGGTGTCAATTGACTTGCCTTCCCTGGAAGAGCCTACAGTGGCCTCACCCACCCAGGAGGGTGATGATGACGCCGACACCCCGGCACCAAAGTCCATGCCACCGACGCCACAAATGGACAGTGGTGACCGCCGATATCCAAGTCGGGAACGGCGGCCACCCATTCGTTTGGATCTATAGACTTACCTAAATGAAAGACTTATACAAAAAAAAAAAAAAATGTAAAAAAAAGAAGAAAAAAAAAAGTCTGTGTCCAAAATGGGAAAGGGGGAGAGTGGACTGTTAGATTTTTTGGAATGTTGTTGACCGGGCAAATGAAAAAGAAAAAAATATATATATATTATTATGATGTTGTATTGCCATGCGGGCTGTTGCAACTTAGGGGTACCATTATGCTAAGTGGGGAGGAGATGTTATGTATTGGGTTGGGTTTGTCCCAGGGCGATCGCCGTACTCGCCCTGTATATGTACGTGGTGATTGCGCACCTGTGTTGTTATGGTTTTTACCTGCTATCAAGATAAAGCCTCGTTACTGAGTACCTCCGTGTCTGTGATGATTCCTTGTTATACTACCAGATCAGATATAACATGGACATGGAAGAACGTCTCCCTAATCAATGCCCTTCGGCGGCCATACATGGATGATAACATGAATCTGAAGGAATTCCTAACATGCAAGGTGTCTAAATGATGTGTTTCTTAATGGGGAATTCAAATATGAGGTCATTTTTGGGATAGGATAAATATAACCTGCATAATTTTGGATTTCAAAATGCCTCGGAGGTGCTTAGGGAGCAGGTGAGAGGTGGCTCTGACACATCTTCTGACCAGCTGATTAAGCCACCAATGCTGGAAGCGTCACTATTGATGTGAGGTGTTCTTCTGATCCTGACACAGGAGTCTCCCAGCTGAGTGTCTGGATCCCCCTCTCCCCTGATGGCCAGGATTCTCTCCACCCCCTCAATTCTCTATTTTTGATCCTCAGAGCACAGCAGTGTTTGGAGGATGGCTTCACTGATGGCCCTATTGCCTGCTGACAGTGCAGAAGTGAGTTTTATATGGCAAATTCTGTGATTATATCACTTTTAGTCAGGGAATCTAAACTCAACCTCAGGCTCAACCAACAGTTACTTTTCTACTCTGCATTGTACATTGTATATATGTATATATATTGAACACTTTTGTTTACGTACTTGACTTCTATTTTACCTTATCTCACAGGTCTCTTCATATAAATATCTTGGGATTTTTGTCGATAACACACTAACCTGGAACACCCAACGCAGAAACTTCACGAACACAGGTGACGAGGTGATACTGGATGATTATGACTTTAATCTTTCAATACTGACAACCAGGTTCAAAGTCTCTCTCTCTCTCAACGTTGACAAGACCAACAAGCTGGTCGTGGACCACAGGGAAGAGGGAGAAAGGCTGGACCCCATCAACATCAATGGGTCTGCTGTGGGGAGAGTCAGCAGCTTCAAGTTCCTCACGACAGAGAGCATCCTGACTGGATGCATCACCGCCTGGTATGGAAACTGCTCTGCCCTCAACCCAAACGCGCTACAGAGGGTCGTGAGGACAGCCCAGAACATCACTGGATGTGCGCTTCCCTTCTATCCAGGATATATACAATGGGAGGTGTGTCAGTAAAGCCTGCAGGATTATCAAGGACCCCAGCCACAGTATTATATATTATTTTCTAATGCTATTTATTGTTGTTTTAAGGCTGCTATTTGTGCTGCTTTTATTGTATTGCCATTGCTGCTGTGAGAACACCAAACAAAGATTTTCACTCATCTGTACTGTGTTCAGACGATGTGATAATACAGTTCTATTCTATCATTTTCTTACCTGATCTGTGCTAAGCTGCTGTACTACTGCTGCAGCTTGTATGGATGTTTTCACTCACCCACCACCACCACCACCGCCCCAGCAACCACCTGCTGCGATCTTCTCTGGGCTGTACAGGACGTAGGATGTACAGTAGTGTGGTGTGCTCCCTGCCTAATAGGGTTTATAGTGCGATAAGTTCTGCACAAATGTGAGTAGGCGACATAAAAGGAGATCCATTCATTGCCAAACACTGAAATTGTACTGCCATGACATTCTAATTCAATTACAACTATTTCAACTTTATACGTGAGTCGTCCTTACAGAACAAATGTTCAGGAATTTGGATAATAGAATAAAAACCTTAAAGGCCTCTACGGATGACCACAGGCAAAATCGCTTTGCTTTTGTCTAGGTCTGCTTTGGCTTTCTATAAAACTTGGGGGCGAATTCACAAAGGGATTGCGCGGCTTTTTCTGACGCTATGCCGGCGCAAATAGCTCTGAAACACAGTTTGCTATTCACAAAGGAAGCGCAACGGGTGAAATGACGTGGTAACTGCGTTCCATCAGCATTGCGTCTCGGTGCATCGATGCTATTTGCCGGTATTTAAATAAGGTAATATGGGCGGCACATGTGCCCCTTTCTATGCAAATGAGCCTTGTCAAAAAACACTCCCAATTCACAAAGGCCGGCACCAGTTAAAAAAACGCTATTTACGTCTTGAGATTTGGTGGTAACTAAGCGCATTTATAAAGGGGTGTCATTGCCAGCGTCTCGGGTGATCATGGCAGCAGTAATCGTTGCCAGGCGAATGCATCGTAATGCCAGGCGTGCTCGTGAAAGAATATTTTTTTCCATTGAGAATATCACTTTTTGATTTAGGCGAGACCGAAATCAACTGGAGACACAGGTTGCCACCTCAAGCAATTATTGATCTACTCGATGAAATCAAGGATGATATTGAGCTAGCCACCCAGAGATTCCATGCAATGTTATTTATTATTTAAATATTGTATTCAACTTTGCCATGGCACTGGTTTCTTTGTTAGTGGGAAGACTGGCATGGCATGCTGTTCACCAGTGTATTGTAATCTGGTGTGAGCCGGCACATTGTCCCATTGGATTATGCCCCCCCCCGCAGCGATATTAATTGAGGGGTGGATTTGCGGTGATGGAGAAATGAAAGAGACTACATCTTATTAGAAATGCAAGGCTTGCCGTGGGCGACTCGTGTGGTCCTTGGGGGCAGGCATGCGTTCTTCATGGGACGGGGGTGCACTAAGTGCAAGCCCAGATAAGTACTCGCTATTTGCATATCAATAGCGCCGGTCGTATTTAACACACCTGACGACCGGCGCTATTGATATGCAAATAGCGAGTGCAATCCCAGTTGATTTCAGGAACGCACCACTGCTTGGGGGCTACCCGTGGGCACCATGTTTGAAAATGATATTTTTTTTAGTATAATGTGGGTTCTATTCTCTTAACTAACTCTTAACATTAAATACAACTCTCTCACTGGCACAGTGCCTGTTAAGTTCCGGTCGTAAACCGAGGTCAGATTGATTATCCCCATAACTCATTGGTCCGAATCCCAGCTTCAAGCAGCGTCCTGCGAAGTTTGGGACGTCTAGGACTCAATTGTGTCTATAAATTTCAGGGCTTAAACTCAGCCGACCTCGGCTCACACACAGGCACCCCCCCGTCCCCTCCAGTAATACAGTTGATTGATTGGAGTTGCGGAGTTTACTTTTCTTTATTTTGCTTTAATCTACTTGGTTGGCCGTATTACCACGAAGTGGTTGACATGCAGAACCAAATTAGTCTACAAAATGTTGTTGTTACTACTGACCGACAAGAGATAGCGAATACACCGTTCCGACCCCCGTCAGTCATCGACCTTAGGTCGAGTGATTGAAGTTGCGGAATCTTTTATTTTATTTGCACTGGGAAGGACTCTCTTTATTCAGATGAGGTCCATTTCCCTTATCCGTTACACGTATTATCACTGTATGGCTTTACTTGATAATCCCATTATACAGTACACGTATTATCACTGTATGGCTTTACTTGATAATCCCATTATAGCTAGGGATAAAGCCACTTATTCTATTTTGCCTTAATGCATAATCATATGTCTCCTTCTACTCCGTCTGGGGAAAGCCACACTCAGGAGGTTTTTTACATCATAAATCAGGCACATTACTGGACCGCGTGGTTGACATATTTCTCCTTTTACTCCGTCTGGCTAAAGCCTTAATGCATAATCCTATTTCTCCTTCTACTCCGTCTGGCTAAAGCCTTAATGCATAATCCTATTTCTCCTTCTACTCCGTCTGGGGAAAGCCACACTCAGGAGGTTTTTTACATCTAAAATCAAAACGCAAAGGGTGAAGTTACAATGCAAAACACATTTCATGCTTACCCGGCCGTCTGGTCAGAAGAAAGGATACAAAGGATATTTATAAAGAGGTATTTTTAATTAGAAAAAGCTAGTTACAAGAAGAGACTGAAGTGGAAAATTTCCAATTCAGTTCAAATAAGCATAAAACAGAACATCTCATCATTGCACGGCTTGTGCCCCGTGTCTGGCAGCAGCATCTTCATCTCTCAAAAAAAATGGGCAACCGTCTCTTTTATATCGACATTGTACCATATTTCCGATTGGTCTAAACACAGTGATGTCACAGGGATGTCATTTTTGTTTAGCAAACCAAAATACAATACATAATTCGTATGAGCTCCTCCTTCTTTGTACTAACGTTACTTCTCGTTACCTAGTGGTTTTAAGTAACAGAAAGTCCCTTATTCCTTCAGAACAGACAACTGCTTTGTCTGTGGGGACCACGTGACATGGTACCGGGCACGAGGCCATCCATAGGATTTCTTATCAAGCTTCCTTAAAGATCTCCTCCAGAAAACAGTTTTACACATCATTCTTTTAGTATAATTCTCTACTGACAGTTAATTATAAGCATGCCATTTATGAAAACTTTTACTGTACACATTAAACATTTAATTGTTATATAGTTTTTTTAAGATTTCCTCTATAGTTTCAGGACTCCCTGTCTTTCAACCCTCAACCTTTAATTCCCTTCCCGTCTGAAAGGGTTAACATTTTACAGCTCTCTCTCCTCTGCTGAGGCCCACATTCCGCAGGTTGACTCCCTTTTGCCTGTTGTCTGTGAAGAACTGTGAAGAACAGGCCCATTCTATGGAGACATTAAAGGCTCAGTTTAATTTTTTAAGGTCCATAAAAGAATATACTGGTCATATAGTATATTTGATATACTACAATGACCAGTACACATCATACACAGTATACCATGACCAATGACCAGTATACACATTATACACAGTATACACTTGATAATCACATAATGGCAACAGTCCTTCTTTTTAAAGTTCATAAAGGTATATACGGCTATATTGGAACGAATCAGGATGTCAATTTCCAAACGTGTCACTTGTTCTGTGGCACTTCACACCCACTCTGTCATCCTGGGAGGTCATTGTCCATCGTCAATTGAATAATTGAATAATGAAGCATATAATTACATGTGAAAAATAGGTATATACGGCTATATTGGAACGACTCAGGATGTCATTGTCAAAAAGTGTCACTTGTTCTGTGGCACTTCACACCCACTGTCATCCTGGGCGGTCATTTTCCATTGTCTTAATAGCGTCTGTAATCTCGGTACCTTGTTACCCTGGTAGCCGGCGGGAAGACTTGCATCTGTTGTTCCCTGGCTGGACGGCTCGACAGGATAGGGGTCACGTTGTTGCTTGGTATCCGGCGGGAAGACTTGCATCTGTTGTTCCCGGCCGATGCACCCAGGCTGTTGTCGTCTTGGTCATCTTGGTCATCTTGGTCATCTTGGTCATCTTGGGGTCGCCCCCTCTGACCTCTTGGATCTCTCCCATAGTTTGAGGTAGGTTGATTTGTCACTTCTCGGGCGACCCCCACGGGTCCCCGAGAATTGTAGCAGCAGTCCTCTATTGAAGTGTGGTTGGCCTGGTCTTGTGACCCTGTCCGTAGGCCTCGCAGGACATCACAGATACAGTCCACAGAGGACTCATTTCTTTTCTCTCTTTCAGGTCCATTCAGGGCTCTCGTCGCCCTGTAACCTGGGTCCAGGCCGATGTCTCTCTGTCCGGTCTGGGAGGTCTAGGAGGTCTGGGAGGTCTGGGAGGTCTGGGAGGTCTGGGAGGTCTAGATGAGGACCTTGAGGATGCTCTGGAGCTTGACCTATCGTGTGACCCTGTCCGTAGGCCTCGCAGGACATCACAGATACAGTCCACAGAGGACTCATTTCTTTTCTCTCTTTCAGGTCCATTCAGGACTCTCGTCGCCCTGTAACCTGGGTCCAGGCCGATGTCTCTCTGTCCGGTCTGGGAGGTCTAGGAGGTCTGGGAGGTCTAGATGAGGACCTTGAGGATGCTCTGGAGCTTGACCTATCGTGTGACCCTGTCCGTAGGCCTCGCAGGACATCACAGATACAGTCCACAGAGGACTCATTTCTTTTCTCTCTTTCAGGACCATTCAGGACTCTCGTCGCCATGTAACCTGGGTCCAGGCCGATGTCTCTCTGTCCGGTCTGGGAGGTCTAGGAGGTCTGGGAGGTCTGGGAGGTCTGGGAGGTCTAGATGAGGACCCTGAGGATGCTCTGGAGCTTGACCTATCCCGGTCTTCCTCCAGTTCCGATTTCTGACCTGAGTCAGTATATTCCTTCTTGCCATCCGCTGCGTCGTCCGCTGACTCCGGGGGACAGCCCCCCCCCCCCCGTCTAAGAGTGTGGCACTGGTTCAGGTTTTGTCCCTTTACCAGCGCACCTTTACCAGCGCACATTGTTCACAGGCCTTTCGGACTGTTATCGCTCTTTGTTTGGCTTTAGGTATGAGAATGTTGTTAGTTCTCAGGTATACCAACATCCTTTTACTTCCGGCATGTCCAAGGTTATCATATACCTGTCTGTTCATGTGATTAGCCTCGTCCTGTTAGCAATGGCTAGTTAGCCTGCTATTCGCTCCTGCTCGCAATGGCTATTTCAGCCTGCTATTCGCTCCTATTCGCAATGGCTATTTCAGCCTGCTCGCAATGGCTATTTCAGCCTGCTATTCGCAATGGCTATTTCAGCCTGCTATTCGCAATGGCTATTTCAGCCTGCTATTCACAAAGTAGAGTTTTTTCTACTTAAGTTCTGACTTTAAGTAAGCATTTAGTTACTTCAAGTCATGAGTAAACCTTTTTACCGTAATCACAAAAATATACTTTAAGTGTGATTCTTTCTTTGAGTAGAACCTTCTACGTTTTTGACTGTAAGAAAACATTACGTAACTTTTTAGTCATGAGTGATCTTTCACTGCAATCACAAAAATATACTTTAAGTGTGATTCTTTCTTTGAGTAGAACCTTCTACGTTTTTGACTGTAGAATTGTACCTAAAATTGTACCTCATCCCATTTCTGCTTTGCACTAGATAGTACTGTACATTAGTACACTGCATAGTATTGTGTATTGTATATTATATGGTAACTCAGAACATTGTACATATGTCTATACCGAACACTGTGACCTCATTTTTCTTCTTCTAAATTCATGCTATATTATGTTATTATGTTATTTGATACTATCTTGTCTAGCACAGTCTCTGGAGCGTAACAGTAAGAAGCATTTTGTATGAAAGTATTCTGTACTTCTGTATGACAACTATTAAAGAACTTGAACTTGAACTTGAAAACATTACGTAACTTTTTAGTCATGAGTAACCGCTACTTCAAGTCGTTACTTATCAACCCTCTCTTGTTCCTGATAGATTTTTTACCAATTTACTTTTGGCTGTCTGCTGCGCTCTGCAGACCATCTACGTCACCAGTGTTCCAGATCTCGAACATTAGGAAGAGTCTTGGTTGGAGAAGTTCTGCCGATAAGACCAATCTTGAGTAAGGTTGACTCAAATCTGTAACTAATTCTACTCCAGAGACACCTGACAGCAGTTATTTCAGTTAATATTCTTTCGGCTGTTGATACCTATTTAATTAGTATACAGCCCAACTCACTTGAACTCATGTTCTAAGCCCCGGAACCTCCAATCCGTTTTGACAGACCTATAAACCAGTGACTTGGCCGCCTAAGCACCACAGCGTCCTGTATGCTGAGGCTTCCAAGTCTCCACAAATCTGATAGGCCCGTCGGATACAGAGACCCTGATGCTCGCTCTGTCCCCCCGCGTCAAGGTGCTAAGCTTGATGAGAGTTTGCAGAGTCTCAATTTGTTACTCATAGGCGCTGGTGAGTGTACATCTCATGCAGCTGATATGGTTGGTAGGGTGCTAACCTACCAAATGGTTGCTGTCAGGAAATCCCTTCTGAATGAAATAGATTACAAATTCACTTTACTTTACTCTGGGTTTAGAGCAAGGACGGACATCTTTACATATTATACTTAAAATATATACAAAATGCATGTAGTATTCCATGTTATGTTTCTTCCTAAATGACAACAACACTATATATTATTCCTCTTGACAGATGAGCGGTATGTCAAGTGCAGTTTGCACTTGCTTGAGTGTCATGTGTCAGGGCCCCAGAAGGTAATTTCTCCCTTTGTTGCCCTCATCTCTGCTTCCGGGATTTGAATTCCTCCCTTGTTGTCCTCACCTCTGCTTGCTGTTCTGGGGTTAGTGCGGCCCACTCGTCTGGAGGTAGGTATATGTAATTCTTCTTCCGGGATTTAAATTCCTCCCTTGTTGTCCTCACCTCTGCTTGCTGTTCTGGGGTTAGTGCGGCCCACTCGTCTGGAGGTAGGTATATGTAATTCTTCTTCCGGGATTTGGATTCCTCCCTTCTTGCCCTCGTCTCTGCTTGCTGTTCTGGGGTTAATGCCCCCCAGTCGTCTGCAGAGAGGTATTCGATGCCGGAAGGATCCTTTTTCCTTGTTCTCTCCTTGGTTGTTTTCGGGGGAGGCTCCTGGGGGGCCCCCCCTTTGTCAGATAGCATTATGACTTGGTCATACAGCCTACACTCGATACGTAGCTGGTCTTGTGACCATGCTGCGCATCGGGCTGCCAGTAGGTTACCCCCTGGGACTCCTCCGAATAGCTTTTCAAGCAGTAAGCATGATCCCTGCATGGGTGTTCCATTCATGACTGATTCGGCTGCAACACTGAGAGACATGCTCCCGTCTCGCACCTGTGGGATCAGTCTCTCCACCATGTTATCCCCTGGATCTTGACCGGGGGTCCTTACTCCTCTTTCCATCCGTTGCGCCATTGAGGCCCTTTCGGGGATCTCCAGTCTTTTGAGATGTCTCAACATGCGAACTAGCTTCTCTTGTGCTAGCTTTGGTTGTGCCAGCTCCTCCTGAGCTAGCATTGGTCGCTAGCTCCGGCTACTTCGCCTGCTGTTAGCTCCTGGCTTTGTTAGCCTGTGGTGAGCTAGTTAGCTTCCGTCTGGCTAGGGCCAGCTCATGGGTGTTAGCACTGGCTTGTTAGCCGATGTTGTGCTAGTTAGCTTGTAGTCCTGTGAACGGTCGTTTTGACTGCGATTCACATACAGTCTCCCCTCCTTGCATACAGTATCTTTGGGCTAGGAGCCATCCAGTTCGCCTTTCTGTGAACGGTCGTTTTGACTTCGCTTCACATACAGTCTCCCCTCCTTGCATACAGTATCTTTGGGCTAGGAGCCATCCAGTTCGCCTTTCTGTGAACGGTCGTTTTGACTTCGCTTCACATACTGTCTCCCCTCCTTGCATACAGTATCTTTGGGCTAGGAGCCATCCAGTTCGCCTTTCTGTGAACGGTCGTTTTGACTTCGCTTCACATACTGTCTCCCCTCCTTGCATACAGTATCTTTGGGCTAGGAGCCATCCAGTTCGCCTTTCTGTGAACGGTCGTTTTGACTTCGCTTCACATACTGTCTCCCCTCCTTGCATACAGTATCTTTGGGCTAGGAGCCATCCAGTTCGCCTTTCTGTGAACGGTCGTTTTGACTTCGCTTCACATACTGTCTCCCCTCCTTGCATACAGTATCTTTGGGCTAGGAGCCATCCAGTTCGCCTTTCTGTGAACGGTCGTTTTGACTTCGCTTCACATACTGTCTCCCCTCCTTGCATACAGTATCTTTGGGTAGTTGGCTCTCCAGTTCGCCTTTCTGTGAGCAAAGCATGAAAGTGATTTTTGCATTGTAACTTCACCCAGAGCTCTATAAACATTATATTACCCTTTAGTTGTGAGTAAACGTTGCTTTAATCACAAAGATAGAGCTTTCTATTCATTTGTGATATCCCCAAGTAGAGCCTTCCACTCGAGTCGCCAGTAGTGCTTTCTACTTTAATTTTAGCCAAATCTGTGATTTAATTTTACTCCAGAGGCTTTTGACAGTAGTCCTGTCTTCTTCGGCCGTTTAGCACCTATTTTGGTTAGTATAAATGCACATCGCCAGGGACGCCATGTTAAGTTCCGGTCGTAAACCGAGGTCAGATTGATTATCCCCATAACTCATTGGTCCGAATCCCAGCTTCAAGCAGCGTACTGCGAAGTTTGGGACGTCTAGGACTCAATTGTGTCTATAAATTTCAGGGCTTAAACTCAGCCGACCTCGGCTCACACACAGGCACCCCCCCGTCCCCTCCAGTAATACAGTTGATTGATTGGAGTTGCAGAGTTTACTTTTCTTTATTTTGCTTTAATCTACTTGGTTGGCCGTATTACCACGAAGTGGTTGACATGCAGAACCAAATTAGTCTACAAAATGTTGTTGTTACTACTGACCGACAAGAGATAGCGAATACACCGTTCCGACCCCCGTCAGTCATCGACCTTAGGTCGAGTGATTGAAGTTGCGGAATCTTTTATTTTATTTGCACTGGGAAGGACTCTCTTTATTCAGATGAGGTCCATTTCCCTTATCCGTTACACGTATTATCACTGTATGGCTTTACTTGATAATCCCATTATACAGTACACGTATTATCACTGTATGGCTTTACTTGATAATCCCATTATAGCTAGGGATAAAGCCACTTATTCTATTTTGCCTTAATGCATAATCATATGTCTCCTTCTACTCCGTCTGGGGAAAGCCACACTCAGGAGGTTTTTTACATCATAAATCAGGCACATTACTGGACCGCGTGGTTGACATATTTCTCCTTTTACTCCGTCTGGCTAAAGCCTTAATGCATAATCCTATTTCTCCTTCTACTCCGTCTGGCTAAAGCCTTAATGCATAATCCTATTTCTCCTTCTACTCCGTCTGGGGAAAGCCACACTCAGGAGGTTTTTTACATCATAAATCAAAACGCAAAGGGTGAAGTTACAATGCAAAACACATTTCATGCT
This sequence comes from Notolepis coatsorum, assembly GCF_963971535.1. Classification (NCBI taxonomy): domain Eukaryota; kingdom Metazoa; phylum Chordata; class Actinopteri; order Aulopiformes; family Paralepididae; genus Notolepis; species Notolepis coatsorum. The sequence continues at coordinate 183,296,339 of NC_140169.1, forward strand.
TACCCGGCCGTCTGGTCAGAAGAAAGGATACAAAGGATATTTATAAAGAGGTATTTTTAATTAGAAAAAGCTAGTTACAAGAAGAGACTGAAGTGGAAAATTTCCAATTCAGTTCAAATAAGCATAAAACAGAACATCTCATCATTGCACGGCTTGTGCCCCGTGTCTGGCAGCAGCATCTTCATCTCTCAAAAAAAAGTCCGTCCCTTGAATGGGCAACCGTCTCTTTTATATCGACATTGTACCATATTTCCGATTGGTCTAAACACAGTGATGTCACAGGGATGTCATTTTTGTTTAGCAAACCAAAATACAATACATAATTCGTATGAGCTCCTCCTTCTTTGTACTAACGTTACTTCTCGTTACCTAGTGGTTTTAAGTAACAGAAAGTCCCTTATTCCTTCAGAACAGACAACTGCTTTGTCTGTGGGGACCACGTGACATGGTACCGGGCACGAGGCCATCCATAGGATTTCTTATCAAGCTTCCTTAAAGATCTCCTCCAGAAAACAGTTTTACACATCATTCTTTTAGTATAATTCTCTACTGACAGTTAATTATAAGCATGCCATTTATGAAAACTTTTACTGTACACATTAAACATTTAATTGTTATATAGTTTTTTTAAGATTTCCTCTATAGTTTCAGGACTCCCTGTCTTTCAACCCTCAACCTTTAATTCCCTTCCCGTCTGAAAGGGTTAACATTTTACAGCTCTCTCTCCTCTGCTGAGGCCCACATTCCGCAGGTTGACTCCCTTTTGCCTGTTGTCTGTGAAGAACTGTGAAGAACAGGCCCCTTCTATGGAGACATTAAAGGCTCAGTTTAATTTTTTAAGGTCCATAAAAGAATATACTGGTCATATAGTATATTTGATATACTACAATGACCAGTACACATCATACACAGTATACCATGACCAATGACCAGTATACACATTATACACAGTATACACTTGATAATCACATAATGGCAACAGTCCTTCTTTTTAAAGTTCATAAAGGTATATACGGCTATATTGGAACGAATCAGGATGTCAATTTCCAAACGTGTCACTTGTTCTGTGGCACTTCACAGTGCCTAACTTCGGTCTAAAGATTCAGCACCATGGACAGGTCTGCTCAAAAGAATCTATTTGGGGATGACATCAGAATCAGAATATCAGAAAGGCCTTTATTACCAAGTAGTTTTCACATACAAGGAATTTGCTTTGGTCGTTTTCGGTGCGACATTAGCGGACAGACATTAACTCATTCCCCGCCAACAATGAGTTTACTCGTTATTGGGAGCCGACGCTTGAACGCCAACAACGAGTAGACTCGTTATTTGATAGTTTTTTCTTTTTTTCTCTGTATTTGTATTCATTATTCATCCAGGGACCTTGGTGTTACCATAGGGAATGAGTCTGAGATCGCCAAAGTGCAATACCGGCCGCATCCAGCTAGACGGCGGCATAAGTCCATTTATTTTGTTTGATACATTTGTTGATGTGTCAAAGAGTGCAGAACTACTAAAGAAAATAAGATAGTTGTTTAGTGTCTAATTTGTTATAAAATGTTTCATTATATTAAATTGTTGTACGTTTATCAGATGCAATATCTTTTATTTATTATATTGGCCATTGGCCCCCTTGCTCTCTAAATATCGGCCATTGAAAAACCCATATCGGTTGACCACTAATTTGTACAACAATATCTATCATTTCACCACATTTCATGCCTCATGTACCATCATGTACCATCTTGTGGCTTGGACATACCAACCGACAGACCAGAGACGCTGTGAACACAGGACCATGTTTACTAGGCAACAGCATTACCTCTTCAGCACGACACATTGCTCATCAAGTGAGCCAATAAATGGAGATGTAGAATTATAACAGTTTTTACTGTCATTAGTAGCTCATTTGCAGCCACCCAGTGATTTAGATCCTTTTAGCATATTACATCATGCCCCTAGAAGGAAGTTGTTTAATTCTTGATAATCATCTGCTGGAAATGTGCTAAATTGTCAGCCTTCCTACCGTCAAACTTGCTCCAGATCTACAGCCCCAGTCATTAATTACCAGTCTGTCATCATGAAACATAACCACCAGTTCTGATGTTTATAGACAGTTTCAAACAGTAACATTCTAAAAGATCCAAGTTTAATTTAAATGTTTGCTAATGCAATAACTAACAGGAACAACATTTGGGTACAAACTGTTCCCTAGCAACGGAATTCCAGTGAAACCGTCTATAGAAACCTCACAAAATCACAATCTCTAACACAATCAACTTCTTCAAAGTTGCACCAACTCGATATTCCTCTTAGATCTTAATAAGTAGCTGAAGTTGACTGTTCAAACTATCAAGCCTTGAAAGATTGAGTATAGAGGAAAGACTTGAAACAAACACCATCAAAACACAGAATCAATCAACATTCAATCGGCGTCTAATCTCTAAACCCACGTTTCTGACAAGTTTAAAATGATGCTGCATGCAGCTAGTGATTTCTATCTTACTTTCATGTAGTAAAAGAACCAACAATGAAATAAAGATTACGTGTTCAATTTATATTTCTGAGATCACATATTTTCCTACTCGTGAACTCCATTTCCGATAATGCTGCTCAACTCCCATGAGGAGGGAAACCATATTAATGTTCTTTTTGGCACCAGAATGGTTCATACAGATGGACGTGTGTGTTGCTAACCATAGAGGGGAAGTATGTTACCACTCCCATAAGAATGTTTTATTCATCATTCGCATGTCTTCACCCTTCAGGCGTTTGCATTCCACATGTTACATTTCGAGGGACCTTGTTGCAGCACTGGGTATCGATACACCGTTAGATGACCTTTCATCCTCCCCGGAGATGAAAAGCAGACCTTTACATGTTAAAAGAAAACGAGTAGTCAGAATGACCGACTGCTGTGGCCACTGCTGTTTCAGCACACTTTCATTAGCAGTGTGAGAGGACTGTCATGACAGGTGTTAAAACTGCATATACTCTTACTAGTTATACCAGTGGCCACTATAGCTTACAGTATATGTATACCTGTATCACTGTACATAATTATACTGACATCAGTTTAGCATATCACTCAGTAGCTTGTTATATATCAAATTTCAATACTTGTACATTGTATATTGCTATTGCACTTTACTGTTACATTTGCACTTTGGTTAGATGCCAACTTATTTTTGTTGTACTGGACGTGTGCTATACGGTGACAATACATTTGAATCCAATCTAATCTAATTATAACTTACTTAGCTGATTATTATAACTGGTTATAATTTAGTATAGATGATTTTTTGTCTTTGTAAATAATGACATCGATTTGTGTATTTGAAACACTGAGGTTGTGACAGTACGTCATCATTGAACAGCGCTGAGCTAAATCCATATGCTTACACATAATTTACCAACACATCCTGGCCACCCTTTCTTATTGGTTTCATCGACATAACGTGTTGCAGTGTAATCCATGTCTGTGTGCACAGGGATACCCTTCCATTAATTACACATTGTCCGCTGCATAAAATAAATCGATAATATATGTTTTATGGTAGGTGAAAAAATCACGACATATAGGCTATATACTTTCAGAAATGTTACCCCGTTGTGAAATACACTGTGACTAACGTCAGAGGATTCTTAGTGTCCGGAGAAATTGAAACGGCTTCCTAACATTATGGTATGTCCATGAAACTGTCTGGACGTCTCCACTGACAGGTCTCATAAATAAAAGTGTTTTATATGATAACAAGTTAAATCTAGGACAGTGTGCTATTAATGATCCAGGGAGTTCCCTCCTGGGGCCACAGTGTTAATCGGAGCGATAGGTCCTCTTCCCCGCTGGATCAATGTCAGCACAAATTTCAGATTGCTTTCCTGACGCGTTCCAAGTTATCTGTGATTCAACTTTAATAGGTTATTGAACGGACCCAGCATTTAGGGAGTAAGGCCGTATTTCAAGTTATTGACAATCAAACGCACACAACTTTCTCATTAGCATACATTAGGAAAAACAGAATTAATCTTGACAACACTGTTGGGGGGGGCGGAGGGGGTAGTGTATAGCTGCACGCTTGTTTAAACAAACACACTAAGGTGGGCTGGTGAGCATTATGGGGGAAAGAAAATGGATGAAAAATAGAACACATAGAGGATGCTTAACATTACTTTGGACAGAAAAAAAAGCTCACACCGTCTACGAGACCTGCAGTGTAAGAAGAGGTGCATATGAAATGAGAGGTGGCAATGAAATGTTTTCTATGTATAAATTATAGATGATGACATCATCCCGCACATGATGATAACGCAACACACCGTACAGCATCCTCCTAAATGCCGCAGGACCTCCTCGTTGCATCATCCCCTAGCTTTTCCTCATGGTCACTTTGGGTCCACTCACAGGCTGCAGCACTGCATGCCACTCAGAGGCGTTGGCACGGCAACCCTGTCTGTCGAGTAGAACTCGGGACTTGTAGAACTAACAAGGAAGCAAGGTTATTTCCGTGCAATAATTATATTTGTCCCATTTCCGTGGTAAATGAAATGCAGACCTGCACTAACAGCTACGTAAATGCTGCGCTCATATCAAATTGGAAGAGGATGCGTGTGATTCCGCTAGTGTTGTCAAAAATATCGAAGTATCGATACTGAATATTTAAAATGGTTTCGATACTAATTTCCCGAAATACCGATACTTTCTGCAGTATCGGTACCAGCTGGCGAGTGTTCTACCGCAAGTTGTTGACGCGCTGTTCAGAGCACGCTTGCCCCTCCGCCCTCTCCGAGTCCAGCCCTCCCCCTCACAGAGCCGTCTTCAGTTTGTAAACAAAATGTTAGCTGAAGATGGCAAATGCAGAGCCTCCGCAACTTGTGCTTGTGGATAAAGAAAACAGCAGAAGTGCTGTTTGGAGGTACTTCGGGTTTGAAGTAAACAACGAAGGACGAGCTAAAGATGCCCCAATGCTATTTGCAAGCGGTGTTACAGAGCAGTGCCAACGCGGATCTCCATAAAGAAATGAGAGGTTCGTGACAGCTGCTCTTTCAACGTCACTGTGACTGAAGCATTAAACCATTAACTCTAGTTTAATACATGATACGTTGTCTACTGATGGCGCATAATATCAACAGCTGATTCGCTGTTAGTAACATTACAGGCAGCTATCAACTAACTAGCCATTAGCTCCCTTAGCTTAGCTGGCCACCTTTTATAATTACTGCATGGAAACGGAGTAACGTTAACGTTTAAACGTTATGTCGAGGTCATACAATACTACAGTCGACATAAGGTTAACGTTACCCCGTTTCCATGAAGTGTTTAAATACTAAAAATTATTGAAGTGAGATGAACAGTTATTTTTAAATGTGTGATCTAAAGATAAACAAAGGGTTTTAAAAGTGTTATATTTATCTTCTCTTATAGTACCAGAGAGAAGCTGAGGAGAATCAACAAGCAACAAAAGCTAAATTTGTTTAAATAAAAAAAAAATATATATATATATATTATATATATATTTTTTTTTTGGTATCGAAATGGTATCGAAGTATCGATACTTTTCAAGGTATCGTATCCAAGTCGAAATTCCAGTATCGTGACAACACTAGATTCCGCTGCTTTGAGCCAGTTCATTACACAGTAATGTATTTCCTCAGACACGCCCCTAACCGGAATGCACTGCTCGGATGACAAAACGAGCGCCCGGCAAAGGCGCCACGTGGTAAGATGACATTTCGCCGCGCCTGAAGGTCGAGTGGTTTGTCAACACCGAGCAGCCCCCCGAACGACAGACCTGTCTGTCTGGTGCAAACGCTCGCTATCCAACACTTTACCTTCACAGGGACAGGGGGCGTGAAGACGTCGCGCCGGAGAGAAACATCCTGTACAGTAACCTTGTATGTCTGGAGAAACGACGGCACAAATGAAAAAGGAAAAAGGGGGGGTAGGCCGCCTAACATTAGATCCCACTGTCGAATTTAGATTCAGTTTTTTTATTTAGATCCCCAAGGGGATCAAAAAAGGAATATCTTATCTCTATTCTGCCCTTTTGTTCATCTCAACTTTAAATAAACTGCAAAAAGACTCAAAGTCGGCCCTTCAGTGAAATGAGTGCCAACAGGAAGCATCTGCATTAGCGGGGCGTTAGCTTCAATTATTCAACATTTGCCAACACAGCGTATCATTCCATAAGCTTAGTGTTCATTATTAAGTGGTATATAGAATGATGTCACTGCTTTCTGCTCACGGGGAGCGTTTACGCGGGAGAGGGGCGAGGGTGCGTCGTGCTCTGCCGGATCAACCTCAGACACCATAAAACCATTTGACAATTCATTGCAGGCAAGTCCCGAGGGGGAAGGGGACCGGGGCGACGCCAGACATCATCTCCCAGGAAGGGTGGTTGAAGTGGTCTTCAAGCCGCAGGTCCGGCATGGATATAGATTCAGACATAATCTCGCACCTGTCATAACACCTTAGTGTTCGTGTACCGTTGGTCACACCTTGTTTGCATCAATATTTTGAGCCAAAAGCAGCTTGTGCATAGCAAGAGGGTGTGTGGGGAGGGAGGGAGAGAGAGAGAGAAAGGACAAGGAAGTGTGGTGGACAACATAATGAAGTTTGGGAACATTTGAAATCCAGCAAGGGGGCATAGCCAAGTGGGTGACATTAGACATAATTCAAAACAAGGGCCAATTGTCCAGCCAAGCAGATAGACCAGGCTGCGTGCTCAGACTACACCAGGGGTAAATATCCGCCATGACATTTATGCTCCTTGCTATTTCTATCGGCTGAACGGTCCTCCACTGATATTTCCATCCAAGTCACAGCGGTGATGGCTTTTTTTAATTTTTATTTTATTAAAAAAAAATTACATATGAAATTTTGGTGGCGTGCCGTCTCTTTTCAAAGTAATTAAGCCATACTGGTAAAAAGGACCCGAGGAGCACGGATCCATCATCTGCTGTGGCCCCTAAAAGCAGCGCCATTCATTTTTCACAAGTATCCCCGGTAATGTATTCAGTGACAGTGAATCATGACAAAAATAAAAAGCTTTCAATGCCACCTAAGGAGAAAAGAATGGATTCAGAGTGCGCTCGGCCAATGGCTTGTCATAATCATACAGTAGCTAGCTGGTATACAAATACACCGTGCAGCATGCTGTTAAAGAAACAGCACTTACTACTGTTCAGCTCTCTATAGCGGAAATAAACATACTGTATGGATTGATTTAGGCTGATTTAACAGAAAGCTTATTATTATTTTTATAATAATAATAATAATAATAATAATATAATAATAATAATAATAATAATAATAATAATAATAATAATAATAATAATAATAATAATAATAATAATAATAATAATAATAATAATAATAATAATAATAATAAATGCAGCTGAGACTGAGAACGCCAAACACAGGCACAAGATCATTAGCCACAGAGTGGCTCGGTGTGGGAGGTGCTGAGAAGCAAGCTGACTGAAGGATGTATTGATCCCCAGGCAGGGGGGGGTGGGGGGGCACACAGAGTCGAAAGTTATGATCAATCTAGTGAACAAGTCTCTCATTGTGCCATGATGCTTGCGTGTGTGTTGGTGTGCACTCCCATCTAACACGCACACACACACACACACACACACACACACACACACACACACACACACACACACACACACACACACACACACACACACACACACACACACACACACACACACACACACACACACACACACACACGTTAACACTACCAACAGTGCTGGGTTTAGCTACTACTTGTCAGGAGAAGACAAATGTCCATGTGAGTAAAAAGACTCCCAGGGGTTAGACGGGGAGGGGGGGGGGGGGGGGCAGGTTGAGTTAAAAGCCATAACTAAGCTACAAGATTCATCTCATCCAGAACCAAGTGCTCCAACTATTGCTGCAGTAAGAGCTTTTAATGCCAGCTCAGGGTAAAAAAAATAATGGAAAAAAGATGTGAAATCTTCAAATATGTTTGCACTTTGTGTTCTAGAGTCTATAGTCACATGTGAGCTTTATCTGATTAGATGGTGCTGATGCAGAGCAGCACTTTGTGTTCTAGAGTCTAGTCGCAGCTGAGCTTTATCTGATTAGATGCTGCTGATGCAGAGCAGTGGGAGCAGCCAGCCAGTCGGGCTGTAATTCATATCCCTCTCTGATATGCTTGTGGGATGGAGGAGCCAGAGGGAGTCTTGATTTGAGACCTACATTTAGTATTTATTCAGCATAATATGGGAGCAGGATCTCACAAAAAAAAGAAAAAAAAACTTGACCAATTCTCACACTCACAAATTTGAAATGATAATTTACATTTTGTTCTGTGTTATCTAAAAACACTCATATTCAGAATGTATCATTTTAAGGTGACATTGGTTTTGAAAAATATTTTTAATGAAAAGTATTTTTATGTCTGTTTATACAGACAGCAACTCCTTTGCAATCAAGAATGTCCCTGTCTGATTTCTCTATGGACTTCCTTAGTAAAATTGGAAACAGCAATATTCTCGTTATTATTATCAAAGAAAATAATAGGCTACCTTACCTTAAAATAATACATTCCGAGTATCAGTGTTTTTATATAAAATATCACACAGAGCAAAATGTCAATTGTCATTTGCAACGCACTAAAATGTGATAATTGGCCAAGGATCTCAATACTGTCTATTCTTTATTTCCATTTGGGCGGCCAGGGGTGGATGGGTGGCAACAGTGTTTAGTGTTACGAGCAGTCACACAATCATGTTAAGCTGTGGGGACACCTTGCAGCAGCACAACTATCTATACCACTAATTGAAAGGCTGTTTGCTTTTATTACATTTTGTATTTTTTTTGGTTGGAGCCCCAGATAGTCAGTCACTTTCACGCTCCCCCCAGTCCTGAGGCTCTGCCAGGGGAAGCCGGGTAGTCGGATGGGTTGTGTGTGTCTGTGTCTGTGTGTGCCTGTGTCTGTGTGTGTGTGTTTGGGGGGGGGGGGGTTGTAAGAGCGGTACAGCCGCTGAATCCATCAGGGGACCAAATGCCACTCTCACACTCATCTGGCCATGTGTAGCACCCCTGGGAGACAGGAGTGGGCATGCCAACTGAAGAGAACCCAAATGCATGTATACACGCACCACACGCGCATGTGAGTACGCAGAGAGAGAGAGAGAGAGAGAAGAGAGAGAGAGAGAGAGAGAGAGAGAGAGAGAGAGAGAGAGAGAGAGAGAGGGAGAGAGAGAGAGAGAGAGAGAGAGGGAGAGAGAGAGAGAGAGAGAGAGAGAGAGAGAGAGAGAGAGAGAGAGAGAGAGAGAGAGAGAGAGAGATGGTAGAAAAGGAGAAACTTTTCACAGGACAAGACAAACCACTCTTGGTCCCTGATTTTAACAACCAAATCCTGACTATACTCTGGCTCATATTTAGGCATTTATTTTTATTAAATTTTTGCTTTCAACATGCCCCCCCCCCCACTCAGACCAAGGTAATTTGTTCAAGTTGACAAGACACAAAACCATGTGTGATGATAGTCAATACTTGTCCCTAGGTCAGTTGAACACATGAGTAAAATCACGGCGGGCTGGCTAACATCATTACTTAAGGTCAAACACACACAACAGGCATCCTTCATGTGCTCATTCTGCTCAATATTGATTCACATCAATGTGTTTGACGATTTCGTCAATATGCGATGATTGCACAAGGAGATCAAGAACATCTCAGACTCAAACCATTAAACATTCAATTATCTATTGAAAAGAAAATAGGGGGGGCTTCCTCACCCATGAAAGGGCTTTAAACAGTGAAAAGAGGGATTGCAGATGCTGGACTTACAGTATAATGCTGTCGCTGTGTCAACCCAGGTTGTATAGACCAGTGGGTCTCAACCAAAAGTCAAACCAGAATCCCAAAGTATACCAAAAGTCTAACCAGAATCCCACGGACCACGGTATACCAAAAGTCTAACCAGAATCCCACGGTATACCAAAAGTCTAACCAGAATCCCAACGTATACCAAAAGTCTAACCAGAATCCCATGGTATACCAAAAGTCTAACCAGAATCCCACGGTATACCAAAAGTCTAACCAGAATCTCAAGGTATACCAAAAGTCTAACCAGAATCCCAAGGTATACCAAAAGTCTAACCAGAATCCCACGGTATACCAAAAGTCTAACCAGAATCCCAAGGTATACCAAAAGTCGAACAAGAATCCCACGGTATACCAAAAGTCTAACCAGAATCCCAAGGTATACCAAAAGTCTAACCAGAATCCCAAGGTATACCAAAAGTCTAACCAGAATCCCACGGTATACCAAAAGTCTAACCAGAATCTCAAGGTATATCAAAAGTCTAACCAGAATCCCACGGTATACCAAAAGTCTAACCAGAATCCCACGGTATACCAAAAGTCTAACCAGAATCCCAAGGTATACCAAAAGTCGAACAAGAATCCCACGGTATACCAAAAGTCTAACCAGAATCCCAAGGTATACCAAAAGACAAACCAGAATCCCACGGTATACCAAAAGTCTAACCAGAATCCCAAGGTATACCAAAAGTCTAACCAGAATCCCACGGTATACCAAAAGTCTAACCAGAATCCCAAGGTATACCAAAAGACAAACCAGAATCCCACGGTATACCAAAAGACAAACCATAATCCCAAGGTATACCAAAAGTCTAACCAGAATCCCACGGTATACCAAAAGTCTAACCAGAATCCCAAGGTATACCAAAAGTCTAACCAGAATCCCACGGTATACCAAAAGTCTAACCAGAATCCCAAGGTATACCAAAAGTCTAACCAGAATCCCACGGTATACCAAAAGTCTAACCAGAATCCCAAGGTATACCAAAAGACAAACCAGAATCCCACGGTATACCAAAAGACAAACCATAATCCCAAGGCATTCCAAAAGTTGAACCAGAATCTCAAGGCACACCATTTTATAGTCACAGAAATCAATTGTGCAGATTGTCTCAAATGTCATGATAACATTGTCATTAGAGATATTTCCCTTATATGGCACACTGGCAAAAATTTGATAGGCAATGACATCACTAATAAAAAATATGTAGTCCTATTTATATGAATCAGTATGAGAACTTGAAAGACAAGTGTGCAACACATGATTGTTCAGATTAAATAAGAACAGTGAAAATAATTATGATATTATCAAGGCCTATGACTGATGCAGTAAGAAAACTAGGCCTTCCCCAATCAGAGATTTCAGAATCATAGAGAGAACAGTGCAATTCCAAGAAGCACTTCTATGTGGAAATAATAGGCATCTGATTAACAAGTGCCGATGTTGTACAGTATCTCATATCTGCATTAAACAAGCAGCATGTTCATATCAGCGCCTGTAATAATCATAATCCAGAATTGACAGTCTGCGGGAGGGGTGTGGATTTGGGCATCAAAATAAATAGAATAAATAGAGAGAGAGAGAGAGAGAGAGAGAGAGAGAGAGAGAGAGAGAGAGAGAGAGAGAGAGAGAGAGAGAGAGAGAGAGAGAGAGAGAGAGAGAGAGAGAGAGAGAGAGAGAGAGAGAGAGAGAGAGAGAGAGAGAGAGAGAGAGAGAGAGAGAGAGAGAGAGAGAGAGATAGGGGGGTAATTACTTGTATCTGCTGCACAGCTATAGGGTTATCTGATGAATTGAAAATGGGGGACCCTGATGTAAACAAGACGAAAGTCTTTCTCTGGTCTGCATCCCCTAAACAATTGTGTGTATTGAGCTGTACTGTATTGTACCCATTCTGCCATCTGTTAATACAATTTTCAATCAATAAAAAAAAAGGGGGGATACTTGTTTTCAAGAGCCTCTTCAATTTACTTGGCAGCACTTTTGGCATCAGTTAAAAGGGCACTTCGCCAATTTTCAACCTTAATCCTATCGTTCCGTTGTGAGGAGGACATGTGATAATAGGCGATGCAACTCACCAAGAGCTCAGCAGCATCGGCACCCCGAGAAACTCCTCCAGGTGACGTCACCGAGACGAGAGCCGACCTCTAGCGAACCGCAGACACTATTTCCTCAACCATTTCTTCAACTTTCCTCGAGTCGGGACTACTACAGTTGAAAATAGTTGAGGAAATAATGTCTGCAGTTTGCTAGAGGTCTTCCAGAGGCAATTCCAGAAGCATTTATCTGGGTGCAGATGTGGCTGAGCTCTCGAGACGCAGAGTTACGTGTCTGATTATCACATGTCCTCCTCACAACAAAGCAATATGTTTATGGTTGAACATCGGCTAAGTGCTTCTGTCACCTCTTAAGCTCTAGGCATATTTTCAGAAAATGTGGCTAAAAAGGGAGGCTAAGTGGCGCAGTGGGCAAGGCACTCGCCACTAACGCAGGATATGCTGGGTTCGAGCCCAGCTCTCGGCGTTGCTACCGGCTTGGCTGGTCGTTCATACTAACACAATTGGCAGTGTTAGGGGTGGGAAAGCCGGTGGGTGGGGATTGGACGTTGTGGACAGCGACTCCTACAGGTCGGTTGGTGCGCCTGTACAGCAGAATCAGGAAGTATTGGGGGCAGCGTGAGCCTCCCACACGTTACTCCTCGCCACTGAGAGATCGCGCTGTTCAGGTGAAAAGATGTGACAGCTGCCTCCTGGTAGGGTGACCAAATCCGTATGATCCAAATGCAGGACAGCATGTCGATTTTGCGGGACATTTGTTGAAATTGCGGGACAGTAATGAATACATATGCAAGAATCATGTTTACATAATGTATTCATAATTTTGATAAAAATATAAGCATTTAATGTATTAAACACAATGTTGTTGTTCTTAATTGCTTATTATACTCATAATTATATAGAAGACCATACCATGCAATCCAACATGCTGTTAAATAACCTACCGACAGCGATGGTACTGACTCCTAGAGGTTCCCGAGTAATATGGCTATAGTTAAGACGTTATGTACCCTGTGATCTCTCTTGTAATGTGATACTGAAGTGCATACATTGTCTACACTGGCTTCCTTGATTCTAAACCGGTCCAGAACACTACAAAGTTAACATTCTTCATTCAATGATAATCTGACAAAATTTTACAATTATTAAAATGATAATACTTTTAATACTTTTTAAACTTTAATTAACATGTTAAATGTAAATATATCACAGGTATATAGAGGATGAATATAATAACATGAGTAGCATGAGTAGGCCTACAAAGAGTGTTATCCTGCATAAGTGAAATACATACATAAACAAATTAAAACAGCAGTGAACAATAGGGAACTATAAAAAAAAAACAGTAGGCTAAGCAAATGGCTGTAACACTAGAAATGTGCCTTCGCATTGTGCCTCCAAACACTAGAAATGCGCCTCCAAGGTTTCAGCACCTTGGAGAGCACCATACTGCACATACAGGTAGTTCTGTAGCGTTATGGCTTGCTCAGCACCTGTCTGCATATATCTCGCTTCAGCGTATATACACTGAATAAAAAATTCCACCATGTACCTTTACATGCCAGCATTCATCTGGCCACACCCCCATCCGCTTACCTACATAAGCAGGGGTGGGGCCACACACTCATCTCCTTCGCAAATTTCATCACAAGCTAAGTGCTGCTCACATGCCCACTTGACGTGGAGAAAAATATTAGTCTGAGGAAAGGAAGAACAAGGAGATACGTGGACATCATATCTTTATTTTCTCTCTCACTATTTTCGAGAAAATACGGCGATATTGTCTTCGTTACTGGAGTTTCTGGATCATTCCGACCTTCAACGGCTTTTTCGTATTAGGAGCTCACGCCGCTGACATGCTTCCCAACGACAATCCTCCTTGCTGCGGCTGGATGGGGTTACCCTCCAGCAACACAGCTGGACTGTAGGACGCACCGACTGTTGTGAGAAGCGGTGGTTTCCAGGTTGGGTACGTACTGTTTTGCTTGCGAGCTCTGGTTGTTGTTGATGCTGTGGGGGTTAGCTAACAATTTACGAAACGCCGACTCCAGGCTAGGGTCCTCTGCTCGGCTTAAACGGCGGTCGGGGGATCTTGGTCTGACGCCCATGATGGCTAATCTGATGATGGCTAGGTCCTGGTGATCCCGGGATTCTAGAGCGGATGCTTCTCTGTCCCGTGCAGGCCCCATCTTTCATATACAAATGGAAGTATACCCTAACGAGGAAATGTGGGCATAGGACCTTCTTTATCGGAAGTTCCATGCTCAAAGGGCCCCGTGTATGTCTGGATCACCGTTGACAACTGTGTTCTGACATTCTTTTTCTTTTCCCCTGTTAGGGGAGGGATTGGGACAGCGGCCTGTCTGAAGTGTAGCTTGTTATGTCATTGTATGCAGTTCAGGTGATAGCTGCTTAGCTTGCGTGCTAGTTGTGGACTACTGTGTTAGCCAGTCAGCTGTTAGCTGCGCAGCTGTTAGCTGCGGCGTTAGCTCGCTGTGTTTACCAGGCTGGTATACGTTATGTTGTGAAGGATCAGATTAAACCGAATATATATATTTATTTATGGATATATATTTAATAGTATTTGTATATCGTTTGATATCCCTTGTATATTCTTTGTACATATACACTGAATATCCCTTTAGTCTACTACAGCCCATAATAGTTCATTCTCTCATTGGACAAGAACCTGGCGCCAGCAGACAAGCCCCTTGAGTCAAGTTCAATAGTGCCGACGAACATGTCCCAACTAGCCCCGGTTCCGCGTATATTACGGCTACCGAAATACGAATGGTACTATTTGTTCACCGTGCATATAAATATGGCGCAAGTAAAGTAGAACTTTCTTTTAGTCCATTAGTCCTTTACCCTCCAACCTAGTAACAGACGTGAAGCCTCACCCACGACCCACGTGTGGTGCAGTATGGCCTATTTGGCCCCAGAATAGGCATTGAGACCTCGTGTAAATTCATAGCTGAATTGTCATAGTTTGGCACTGTACCGTCGAGTGGGACGTATTTCTATTAAGTTAATAATAGTCTATTATGTATGGTGCATCGTTCGGTTAGAGTTCTAAAGTGAGCAGCACCCCCATCGTTTCCTCGCGTTATCTAGAGTCTTAACCAGGCTGGGCAGACCACGCGTGGTGCTTTCATCCGAGGAGTTCTGGGCGAGGACGAGTGGACCTGCACATTGGATTACCTACCCGGACGACTGCTGAGCCTATACGGCATGGAATATCTATTTGCTTTGGGTGCTTTGATTTGTGGAGCGGATAACAGCCAACGCCGGTGAGTGTTGGAATTACCCCCGAGAGGAGCCCAGGTGAGACGGCGCTCAACCCAGACCGAGGCCGCCTCGCTTCTCCTTCGTTGTGGACCTACAGCCTACAGCTACCGTCTACAAGAGGGCCCAAGTGTATTCATCTGTGGATCAAGATCCTGCGGGCACTGTGTTCTGTACCTGAATTCTCCCCAGGAATCGTTGGCCAGATGGGATGCAGCTGACGGCTCTCCAAACCCCCCCCCCCCTACTGACTTACAACCAGCAGGACCCCTTTAGTATCCCGCTATAATCCTTAAGTACCATCGCTATAGTTCCCTAAAGAACCAGGTTGTATACTTGCTTCCTGCGTAACCAGAGATTGGACATTCAGTGTTGATTTGCCTACGAATACTCATTTGCCTTACAAGTGCATTCAAATCATAAATGTAATTAAGTGAATGTTGTATATACCTTTTGCTATATTAAACCTTCGACTGTTATATTTGTGTGGACCTGATTTCATATGTGGGAAAGTGTTCATCATACTTAGATATCGTGTACTGTATGGCCAGAAGTTAAAGTACATCAAGCGGTAGTGGTTTAATGATACCATACTTATCAATACAGTCAGGGAATTGTACCCCTCAGTTACAATTGGTCCTTCGAGCCGGAGGGTAACTAGTGTAATATTAATATAGTGTTATTAATATTGAAATGGCCTATGATGAACACTCCACGAAACGGTCCTCCTAACGTAGAACGCCCGCGGCGCAGACGACAGACACCTCAGTACTTAGAGGATTACGCTGTCAGTCAACTACCTAGCCTTCTACAGACGGTAAACGCGGTAAAAGTAGAAAGTAAAATTATGTCTGACCTTAACGACCAGGTTACCCCGACCACAGAGGCCCTAGTGGGTTCTAATGTAACTGACCAAGCTCACGGTGGGGACCAGGAGGGAACAGACATGCCTTTACCCCCCGCCAATACCGAAGAAGTAGTCCCCGACCAGCTCCGGGAGGAAGACAACCCTCCAGAGGTGGAACCCTGCACGGAACAAGATGAGGAGAGCGCCGAGGAGATAGAGCTCCAGGACTCCCCAACGAGTACAGCCAGGAGAGGCTCACCTCTACAAGCGTCTTCCCCCAGCGAGGCGGAGAGGATGCTGTCACAGGCGTTCCTCGTCAGCCTGACAGCCTCTACCGAACGCGATCGACTCCAGGGTGAACGCGATCGACTTCAGGGTGAACGCGATCGACTCCAAACACAGCAACGGAGCGAAGAAGAGCACATACGCCTGGAGATGAGACGCCTTCAGACGGAAGAGAATATGGCAAGAGACCGGTCCGACACCCAGCGCGCCGCTGACGGTGCCCAAAGAGAAGCAGAGCGCGACATCGCTCTCATCCAGCGCGAAGCCGAGCGCGACAGACTACAGGGCGAGCGCGACAGACTACAAGCGCAGCTAATGGAGCAGCTGATCACCAAGGCAACACCCTCTCCCTCCGCCAGGGGTTCAAGGGCCTCGTCGAGACAACAGTCAAGGGCAGCATCCCCTGACAACCGACCAAGCGACTCTATTCACGGGTGAGCATGACGCACGACCAGCCCCGAGGAACAGCACCTGGACCAGCGGGCCATGGTACCCTGCCGGTACCAGCCCACAGAGAGGCGCAAGAGGAGACTCGCCTAGGAGGCCTCTCTCCCAACGCTCACCGATGTGCCAGCCATCCACGGCGTCATACATTGGCACACCGACGTTTCCAGACTTCACCCATGAGAATCGAGCACAGTACACGGAGCTCCGGATGTGCTTAGAGACAATGATGGTGGATGTCGTTGACGAACGCCACAAGTATGCAATATTACTGAAGCACCTGAAAGTACCCCGAGCGCACAATATAGCGCTAGCCTATGCCACCTCTACGACCCCATACACCGCGGCTCTAGCAGCGCTGGACCAGAGATATGGACGTATATGGGATTACGTAATCCAAGAGATAAGGCATATTGACCGCCTACCCCCAGCAACAGACAATCGCTCACTAGACGACCTGTCTATAAAAGTGCAGTCCCTGGTAGGGATGCTGGGAGCGCAACGAGAAAAGGGTATGCACGAGCTATACGCCAACTCTAACGTCGAGAGGATTTTAGAGAAGCTGCCGCCCGCCAGACAAGAGCGCTTTAGGCGGCAAAGAGACCACCGTGATCCTAACGGTCCCGAACCATCCCTCCTCGATTTAGCCGACTTCCTGACGAGAGAAGTCAGCAGCCTACGCTTGGATACATTCGTGCGGAGCACACCAAGCTCCAGAGAGGGACCTAGGAGAGTAAACGATGGAAGAAGATCAGTGACTGTCATGCACCAATCAGAATCAGTACCGAGCAGTAAGAACCACAGTACCCCCTCGAGAAAAGAGAAGTGGAAGATGGTGTGCCCGTACTGCGAGAAGGAACACTGGCTGTCACAATGTGACCTGTTCAAGAAGATGAATGCAGAAGAAGTGAGTCAATGGATAAAGTCCAACAGGCGCTGTTACCGATGTGCGCGCAGTCACATGGCAGCCGAGTGCCGCCTAAAGAAGAGGTGCAGTCGGTGTGACGGAGCCCACCTAGATGTCCTACACGACAGTAACAGAAGAAAGCCTGCACCTGCACCATCGAGCAGCACAAAGGCAAGTGTCATGTACATTGACCCCGCCAGCAGCAGCGGCGCCCAGGTGCTCTTAAAGGTAGTCCGTGTAACATTGAGCCACCAAGATAAAGTCATGGACACTTACGCCGTCCTTGATGACGGGTCAGAGAAGACCCTTCTCCTCGCATCCGCTGCGGCCCAGCTGGGACTGCGGGGGAGCGAGAACCAGATGACGATTCGGACAATAAGAAGAGATTTAAAGACGATAAAAGGCGAGAATGTCTCCTTCACTATCGCAGCAAGCGGGCAGCCAGAGAGACGGTATAGGATTACAAATGCTTTCACCAGCCAAGAAATAGGACTATCACAGTACACCTACCCCATCGCCAAACTGATGGATAAATATGTGCACCTGCGTCAACTACCTATCCCGCTCATAGACGGCGCCACCCCGACCCTGCTGATAGGCTCCGACCATGCAGACCTCATAGTCCCGATAGACCGGGTCCATACAGGACCCAGAGGCTGTCCTGCAGCAGTCGAGACCCGCCTAGGATGGACACTACAAGGCCCCCCTCGCTAAATCTCTCAACGAACAGCAGCCACTAGCTGCCTCCACTCCAGAGTGACAGAAGAAGATACCACTCTCCTGCAGCATGTCGAGAGGCTATGGACACTAGAGACAATGCCCTTTAAGAACGAAAAGAAAGACATTCGTTCTAAAGAAGACATTTACGCCATAAACCTCCTCGAGCAAGGGACAAAGAGAGTCACAGTCAGCGGAGTGATGAGATACGCAACTCCACTCCTGAGGCGAGAGGGAATGCCCACCTTTCATGCCACGAAAGAAGCTACGGAGCGGTATCTATTGAACACAGAGCGGCGCCTAGCCAAAGACCCCGCTCAAGAGAGTGTGTACCGCGCTGAGATTGAGAAGCTAATCACAGCGAGACACGTAATGAAGATTGACATTAAAGAGGCCGATCAGACGACCGAATCATGGTACGTGCCGCACCACAAGGTCCACCACAACGGCAAGGATCGCATTGTGTTTAACTGCAGCTACCAGATCGGATCCCAGAATCTGAATAAAGAGCTCTTGCCCGGCCCCACACTCGGCCCCTCTCTACTAGGCGTGCTACTACGCTTCCGCCAGGACAAGGTGGCTATCAGCGGGGATATCAAAGGGATGTTCCTGCAGGTGAGACTAGTGGAGGAGGATAAGCCCCTACTGCGGTTCCTATGGAGAGAGAGGATCGGAGATGAGCACCCAGCCATCTACCAATGGGAAGTCCTCCCCTTCGGAACCACATGCAGCCCGTGCTGTGCTACATTTGCACTGCAGAAACACGTCGCAGAGGACCCAGCAGCAGATGAAGAGGTCCGACACAGTGTGAAGAACAGTTTCTACGTGGACAACTGTTTACAAAGCGTTTCGACCCAAGAAGAAGCCGAGGCTCTCCTACTCAAGCTACGCGCCTCCCTGATCAAAGGTGGCTTTGATCTCAGGCAGTGGGCCAGCAGCGACCCGCAAGTATTGCGCAGCCTCTCCCCCGCGGACAAGGCAGCCAGTAGCGAGACCTGGATGGCGACCAAGAAATGACACTAGGACTAGTCTGGCGCTTCAAAACAGACTCGCTCCACTATAGACACAAACCCCTGACCACGGAGCAGGGAAGGTCGACGGCGATACCGACCACCAGACGGAGTGTGTACAGAACACTCGCCAGACAATATGACCCGTTGGGATGTATTCTACCTTACACCACCAGGGCAAAGATGATTGTACGAGCACTATGGGACAAGGACCAGGGCTGGGACGACCCAATACCCGCACACCTTGCCTCCACATGGAGAGAGTGGGAGACGGAACTCCGCTCACTCCCAGGCGTCAACATACGCCGCAGCTACTTCCCACCCACAGTGAGGCCAGAGACATGCAAGATGGATCTACACGTCTTCAGCGACGCCTCCGAAGTAGCCTATGGATCTGTGGCCTACTTGCGTGCCCAAGAGAAGGGAGGAGAGATACACACCGCTTTCATCCTGGCTCGCTCAAGAATAGCCCCACGAAAGCAACAATCTATCCCGCGTCTAGAGCTCTGCGCAGCCCTAGCAGGAGCGCATCTAGCCACGTTAATCCAACGTGAACTCACCATCCCGGTGCAAAGAACAATCTTGTGGTCAGACTCTACGACAGTACTCACATGGATCAAGTCTGATTCATGCCGATACAAGGTCTTCGTGGGAGTCAGAGTCACAGAGATTCAAGAGTTAACAGAAGCAGCGAGCTGGCGGTATGTGGACACCAAACACAACCCAGCTGACGTCATCACCCGGGGAATGTCCCTAGATGACCTCACCCGTCACAACATCTACAGTGACGGACCAGAGTTCCTCAAGCTCCCGGAAGAAGAGTGGCCTACGCCCACCCCACGGGAGGCGAGTAAAGAGGAGGCTGAAAACAAGAAACCTATGTTCTGTGGATTGAGCACAGTTGCCTCCACAGACCCCAACATGATTGCCTCACCCTACAGAGTGCGCAGCTAAAGACATTCCTGTGGCACCACCCAGAGATTCAGCCCACCACTGACATTTCAGCAGCTGACTACGAAGAAGCAGAACTTCTTCTACTACAACGAGCCCAGAGAGACTCGTTCCCCGATGAGCTAGACTGTCTACAGGGAGGAAAGCCCGTCCCATCAGACAGCAGACTGCTCCACCTGGCACCCGAGAGTGACGCCCATAATCTCATCAGAGTGGGTGGTCGTCTGCGGAGAGCCCCCGACCTACCGGATGACGTTAAGTACCCGATAGTCTTGAACAGCCGACACAAGGTCACAGAGCTGATCATAAAGAAATACGACGAGGATGTGCACCACGCAGGAGCAGAGAGAGTCTTCGCGGAGATCAGACGTCGCTATTGGATACTTCAAGGGAGAGAAGCAGTGCGACGCTTCCAGCGAACCTGTCTAGACTGCCGAAAGTGGCGCGCGCAGCCCAGCATACCCCGGATGGCTGACCTACCTCCCTGTCGCCTCCGACTCGGCGACAAGCCTTTTCACTCCACAGGCATGGACTGTTTTGGCCCGTTGTATATAAAGAAAGGAAGAGGAACCGAGAAGCGGTGGGGTATTGTATTCAAATGCATGACCACCAGAGCGATACATATCGAACTCCTTCCAACCATGAGCACAGACTCATTCCTTATGGCCTTCCGAAGATTCACATCGCGGAAAGGAAAACCGTCTACATTGTTGTCTGATCACGGGACAAACTTCAAAGGCGGAGAAAGAGAGCTGAGAGAGAGCTTCCAAGCTATGGGCCCAGAACTTAAGACCCACCTCGCTCCATCCCAGATTGACTTCCAGTTTAATCCCCCGAACGCACCCCACTTCGGTGGAACCTGGGAACGAGAAGTACGTTCTATAAAGACAGCCCTGTACGCCGTGCTTGGGGCCCAGACTGTGGCGGAAGAAGTCCTAATGACAGTCCTCACGGAGATCGAGGGAGTATTGAACTCCAAGCCCCTCGGTTACGTCTCAAGTGATGTAGCAGATGTCGACCCAGTCACCCCCAACACACTCTTGATGGTGCGGCTGGACCCCGCGCTACCCCAGACAATGTACAGGCCTGAAGAAGCGAACGGCCGAAGAATGTGGAGGTACAGTCAAGTACTGGCTGACAAGTTTTGGAATAGCTTCCTACTCCACTATCTACCGTCTCTACAGACCCGCCAGAAGTGGGTAAAAGAGAGAGACAATTTGACAGAAGGAACAGTCGTCATGATTATCGACCAGTCACTACCCAGAGCTATGTGGCCGGCTGGCCGCGTAAGCAAAGTGATCACCGGTGCCGATGGCAAGGTCCGAGCAGCTGAAGTGCTCGTCCAAGGGCGGACTTACACACGACCCGTGGCGAGGCTAATAGAACTGCCAAGACTCCCAGACACTATCGATGACGACCATGACCCCACGACTTTGTGAGTTGACTGACCCTGAGTGGTAGACAGCGCGGTTAATCTGTCTCTGCTTAGCTAATTAGGTGGGACTAATTAGGGGGCGGCTGTTGTGAAGGATCAGATTAAACCGAATATATATATTTATTTATGGATATATATTTAATAGTATTTGTATATCGTTTGATATCCCTTGTATATTCTTTGTACATATACACTGAATATCCCTTTAGTCTACTACAGCCCATAATAGTTCATTCTCTCATTGGACAAGAACCTGGCGCCAGCAGACAAGCCCCTTGAGTCAAGTTCAATAGTGCCGACGAACATGTCCCAACTAGCCCCGGTTCCGCGTAGGAATACGGCTACCGAAATACGAATGGTACTATTTGTTCACCGTGCATATAAATATGGCGCAAGTAAAGTAGAACTTTCTTTTAGTCCATTAGTCCTTTACCCTCCAACCTAGTAACAGACGTGAAGCCTCACCCACGACCCACGTGTGGTGCAGTATGGCCTATTTGGCCCCAGAATAGGCATTGAGACCTCGTGTAAATTCATAGCTGAATTGTCATAGTTTGGCACTGTACCGTCGAGTGGGACGTATTTCTATTAAGTTAATAATAGTCTATTATGTATGGTGCATCGTTCGGTTAGAGTTCTAAAGTGAGCAGCACCCCCATCGTTTCCTCGCGTTATCTAGAGTCTTAACCAGGCTGGGCAGACCACGCGTGGTGCTTTCATCCGAGGAGTTCTGGGCGAGGACGAGTGGACCTGCACATTGGATTACCTACCCGGACGACTGCTGAGCCTATACGGCATGGAATATCTATTTGCTTTGGGTGCTTTGATTTGTGGAGCGGATAACAGCCAACGCCGGTGAGTGTTGGAATTACCCCCGAGAGGAGCCCAGGTGAGACGGCGCTCAACCCAGACCGAGGCCGCCTCGCTTCTCCTTCGTTGTGGACCTACAGCCTACAGCTACCGTCTACAAGAGGGCCCAAGTGTATTCATCTGTGGATCAAGATCCTGCAGGCACTGTGTTCTGTACCTGAATTCTCCCCAGGAATCGTTGGCCAGATGGGATGCAGCTGACGGCTCTCCAAACCCCCCCCCCCCCTACTGACTTACAACCAGCAGGACCCCTTTAGTATCCCGCTATAATCCTTAAGTACCATCGCTATAATTCCCTAAAGAACCAGGTTGTATACTTGCTTCCTGCGTAACCAGAGATTGGACATTCAGTGTTGATTTGCCTACAAATACTCATTTGCCTTACAAGTGCATTCAAATCATAAATGTAATTATGTGAATGTTGTATATACCTTTTGCTATATTAAACCTTCGACTGTTATATTTGTGTGGACCTGATTTCATATGTGGGAAAGTGTTCATCATACTTAGATATCGTGTACTGTATGGCCAGAAGTTAAAGTACATCAAGCGGTAGTGGTTTAATGATACCATACTTATCAATACAGTCAGGGAATTGTACCCCTCAGTTACACGTTAGCTTGTTGCTATCAGCCGAATGGCTGTTAGCCTAATGCTACACTGTTGAACGTTTTCTGTGACTATAACATGCCTTAAACACTCTGACTACGATGTCAACTTTGACAGAGGATGTTAGTCGAACCTACCGGGAGCCCGGCCGGCGAGGACTGCGTCAACATGGAGAACCGTAGCGGCTGGGCGTGTGCACCGCAGAAATTCCCCCGTCATAGAGTACGTCACTGTGCGCGTCTCTGTTGGTAAGACTTCCGTGAGTTGTTCAGGTCCATGTGATGGATCTGTTTCAGGGAGTTGTCAGAGCTCCTCCTCACGAAGCTCCTCCTCAGGCCTTCTGTGAGTTAGGACTCTCCTTCCCTGTGAGGGAGCCTCCTCAGAGTTCAGAGCCTCCTCCTCAGATTGTCAAGGTGAGTAGAACTTCAAAAAGGAGTTCTGCTCTATTGTGTGTGTATTCGATTCAATTCGATTATTGAGTGTGTATTGGTTCAGTGCCTCCTCCTCGGAGAGCCCTAACCCAAATTTTACATAGCTCAATGTTGCAATATATTCTTTTCAATCTATACAGCTCGCGTGGGAAGTCTCTCTGGGGATTTCCGTCTCCTCCCTATGGCGAGGATGGTGGGATGTAAAAATGTAAACAATTTTTACCCTCAGCTGCGTCACGAGGGATTCATGTCAGTCTGTGTTCTTTCTTTTTTGAATAAAAAGAGGAAGGTACATGAAGCACGACGGCTTGGAGGAACAATGTTTGGTGTCTTGCTAGACTATCCATTGATGTGTTTGGGTCTCGACGCATACATAGTGCTGGCTCGGTGTGTTTCTGTTAAAGAATCACACAGGGGCTAAGTGCGCCTTGGTTGCTTGTTAAAACAGCGTTTTTATAGGGCAACTGGGATGGAGTTTTGTCTCTTCCGAGCGCCAGTTTACTAGGTTGTCTCGATGAATTCTCGTTCATATCTGGGGGATGTTAACGGAATAGATCTGAACATAGGTAGAGGGGTCTCACGCCCTTGGGGTGGGCCACTGAGCACGGTCCAAATGGGACCGTCTGGGTGGCGCCCTCTTTTCATGTTTTAGATCGACACGCATACCTACCCCCTCTTCTGGAGTGGGCATGTCGGCGTGGTTAGGACACGGGACTGGTCTGGTCACGCTGGTCCAGGTCAGTTAACCCGTTGTCCGCCGGGGATGCAGATCTGCTGTTCTGGTACCCTGAGGGACTTGTGCTTTTTTCAGGGGGAAAAATGCCGGGTCGGTTCGGGTGTCACAGGGTTAGGCGCTATGGAGACCCTTTGTTGGGTACATATTGTACTCTGCACTATCGTAATGGCTTACGGCCATGCCAACCTGTACACACCCGATCTCGTCCGATCTCGGACGCTACGCAGGTTCGGTCCTGGTTAGTACTTGGTTGGGAGACCGCCTGGGAATACCAAATGCGGTGTGCTTAGGGCTGGTTCTCCATTCTTTTCGCTCCTCTCTCACGCGTGGCGAAGAGGGGGCTGTTGGGGTGGTCTTGGACCTCCTCTGGTAACCCTGTGCTTCCCGTGCCGCCGGGCCCGGTCCGAAGTAAAGTTTCGTTGATACCGTAGGCCTGGGATAACCCTTTTTTGAAAACTGAAACACTTGTACTGCGGTATAGCCAGTGTATGCCCGCAGGTGTGTTTTGGAGTTTTTTCTTGAGGGGTTATAGGAACAACCACCGTCGGTACCAAGAGGGTGGTTGATTCCCTGGTGTGTTGGAGCAGTGTCAACTCCCGGGTTACCCAGTTGAGTGTGCCCCTGCACGTTCATGACGTCTGCCAATCATGTCAGCCTTCTCTGCCTCGACCCCTCTGGGTGGTTTTTTTTTAATGGAGGCTTTGTCATGCAACAACGCCAGCATACGCCCCTTCTGCCGGGGGGGCTGTTTTCAGCTGACTCCTTTGGCGCCTGTCTCGTCCGCAGTGCTCCAGGCTCAGGTTACAGCCTGTTGCCTGGTTTCCCCGGTGCGCTGCCTGCTTCCATTGGTTAACCTTTTTTGTGTGCTTACGGCCATGCTGACTGCCTGTTCTGCAGGGTCAGTGTGACAGGCGGTGTGCTATTGGGGGGAAAGGGCCAGCTCTTGGAGGGGCCTTATCCGAATACGCTGGCGATGTGGGAGGCGGTGTCACTAAGTGACCACCTGGTGGGGTCTTGATGCCTGGCGTCATTGACCTCTCCGGGCCCCCGTTTTCCAGGGGATCCAGTCCCTTCAGTGGGTCTGGGTCTTCCTTCGCGCTCCGCTGCTACGGCCTTGCCACAGGGTTGGGTTTGCTCTTGACCCCTGATTTCTGGGGGCAGTAACGAGGTTGTTCCTTCCGTTCGTTCCCGGGTGGCATGCGGGTTGTGCGTGTGTGTAGTCGTGGGGTCAAGCCACGGTCTGCTCACCCTGTGCGTTGAGTTGCTTGAGTGCCTCTTCGCACGGTCGGATCCGTCGCCCTCCCGTGAACCTCCAATAGGGGGGGTATCCTCCATTAGGGAGGGTCGGGGGGGCTCGGTCCTCCCCGGTCTGATGGTTGTGGGGGGCCTCAGTGGGGTACATTCGTCGGGCTATGGCTCCGCTCAGCCCCTGTTATGCAGACAGGTGCTGAGCAAGCCATAACACTACAGAACGAAGGGTTATGTATATAACCCAGTTCTGTGAGTTATGGTGCGCTCAGCACCTGGACGCCGCTGCGGCCCTTGATTTTTCATTGTGGTGAAATTTGTTGGGAAGGAGATGAGTGTGTGGCCCCATCCCTGCTTATGTAGGTAAGCGGATGGGGGTGTGGCCAGATGAATGCTGGCATGTAAACAGGGACCGAAACTAAAGCCCGCCGCCCGCCAGGGGCGGTCTGTTTTTACGTTTGGCGCATGACACTTAGAGGGCTGCCCGCCGTGTGGCGTGTAGACGTGTAGTTCATAACGATACTCTTGTGCGAGTACAGATTATAGCCGCTCGTCTTTTTTTTCTCCGCCGCGAGATCGTTAAAAAACTACAAGTCCCACATTGCACTCAAGTCAACGGTCCAATCACAGTAGAGTGACGTGACTGGTTTCATGAGAAAAAAAAGCAAATGACCAATCGGAAGCTCCCATTTGGCTTGTTTACTTCCGTCTGCTCTAGTCTATATCGGACCTCCACGAGCTAACGTTACTGTTTAAACAATGACCCAGTCAACTATTCACTTTTAGTTTAATACATGACGAGGCATTGTCTAACGGTATCTAGCTGGCTAGCTACTGATAGCTGCTGATATCAACAAATGCTCCAGCAATAGTCTACTCGAGTGCATAATACCTCCGTTCCCTCGTTAGCTAGCTTAGCTAGCTCACGTTAGATGATCCATCTGTCCCAGTAAACTAAATTGTCTTAACGTTATCTACCGGGCTAGCAGTAGCTACAGATAGCTCCTGATATCAATGTCTTATAACATTGATTGAATGCGTATTCTAGCTGAGGGCATGTTGAATGTGATTTGACAAAAGAACGGTAACGTTATAAATAGGGTCCAGCTGCATCGCCGGAGAATCCTTGCATGCTGAATGTAGGGTCTAGCTGAATATAGGGTCTAGCTGCAGGGCCGGAGAATCCATGCTGGAGCTGGAGGCTACTCAAGTATACACACAGACAGTGGAGCTGTTTGCAGATAGCAAGCATTTTGACTTATTGTGTGGCGGCGATGTCTCGCAGATAATACAACTACAAGTATGATTATATAATATATATTTTATTTACATTTTTTTTTTATATAAAATATATATATATATTTTTAATCAAAAAAAATTTGGCAGGTAAGAAATATGCTTGGCGGGTAGACTCTTCCCATCTACCCGCAACTGGCCGGTGAGTCAAAAAGTAAATTTCGCTCCCTGCATGTAAAGGTACATGGTGGAATTTTTTATTCAGTGTATATACGCTGAAGCGAGATATATGCAGACAGGTGCTGAGCGCACCATAACTCACAGAACTGGGTTATATACATAACCCTTCGTTAGTGTTTGAGGAATCTATATTTATTACTGGACCGTGCAGCTTCCAGTAGAGCCTTCTGACCAAGAGCATATTTATAAAAAGCTGAACATGTGAGAGAGAAATTAGTTTTGACTTGTATTTCTCTCTTCACGAGCTCTACACTGCATCTATTCCTCTGGTCCGTCCACGCGCCGGTCATGAGGGAGAACAACCTCTCTACGAACGCATTCGTGACCGGGACGCGCACAGGTCAGTGAAGCTGACGTTTCTCAGTTTAGACACATGACAAAAAGAGCCTTCAGATAATTCTCATCAGAGAAATCGAACCACTTCTCGAGGTAGACGATGGCAGACCTGTAGAACGATGTGAAGTCTGCTCTTGTCTTTGTCGCTCTCGCATCTGGGAAGTGGCGGAGAAGGACGCGTCTAAGAAGGAATCCGTGAGCCTTTGCATGGAGTTTCCCACGCAGGGTAGAGAGGATGGGGTAGACCTCGCATACAGTCACGTCATCCCCCAATAACCAATAACCAATAGCCAATAACAGCTTGCATATATAGTACCTGGCGCAAGCTGTTTATTGCAGCGCAACTTGAGCGACCGGAAATAAACAGCTCAGGCAAATATAATGTGCTTGTGCTGGTTAGACTATAGGCTATGTTACATAACGTTACATAATGTAGTACTTGCGGTGCGTGCATTAGTGCATGTTTTGGGGATTAATGAGA
Organism: Notolepis coatsorum; assembly: GCF_963971535.1. Lineage (NCBI taxonomy): Eukaryota > Metazoa > Chordata > Actinopteri > Aulopiformes > Paralepididae > Notolepis > Notolepis coatsorum. The sequence continues at coordinate 183,324,327 of NC_140169.1, forward strand.
GGACAAAAACAATAATTATTAATAATAATAATAATAATAATAATAATAATAATAATAATAATAATAATAATAATAATAATAATAATAATAATAATAATAATAATAATAATAATAATAATAATAATAATTGTTTATTGAATTGCGGGACAATGTTCTTCTCTTGCGGCATGCGGGACAGAGGGCTGAAATGCGGGACTGTCCTGAACAAATCGGGACGTTTGGCCACCCTACCTCCTGGTGTACCGGAGGGGACACGTGATGCAAAGCTTGGTCCTCACTGCAGCCGACCAGTGGGAGGCATAGTCTAGCAACGTTCGAGACAGGGGAGGGGAGAATTGAAGGGAGAATTGGCGAGGCGAAATTGGGACGGGAGAAAAATAGAAAAAATAAGGAGAAAAAGTGGATAAAAAAAATGTAAATGCAATATTGCTCCACTTCTACAAGGTCCATAAATGTTCTTGGTATCTAGGGACATCTATGGGAATGTATTCCCAGTGTCAGTAATATTGTGTGTGTTACTATGCTTGAGTAAATTGTAATGAACCAAAGGAGAATATAAATAATAGTGTGAATTTCTTTTTAATAACACCATGCTAACATTGACCAGACGTGTAAAATTGCCACTGAGCTCATGCAGCACCTTCTTGAGATCAAGTGTACAAAACATCTAAGCAAATTAATAAAGGGCAGATGATTTATAGGGCTTTTTGCAGATACAGTACTGAATTTTGCCATCCGGACACATGTAATTTGGCCTATAAATGACCTTATTATGGTCAAGTCATACATCTATGGATCTGGCCAAATATCCTCTTTCCAATCTGGATTTAGTACCACCAGGTGCCCGTAACAGGGCAGCAAATACTGTGAATCTACTGTAAATAGTAAAATTTTTATAATGTAAATAGCTCTGTCATTTTTCATCAGATTGAGAAGAGTTTTTTTCCCTAGATGTTCACAGAAAGGTAAATAAACAAACTCTGTTCTATCTTATGGCAATAATGTTCAGGTTTGTTCGACCCGTGAGATATAATCACAAAAATAACGTCAGAACTTTTTGCAAAGAATATTTTTAGCAGCTTTCACAGAGGCTGGTGTGAGCTGGGTAGTGTAGTTTTATGAAATTTCTATGTACATTGAAAGCCCTGGGTCTCCTCTGTCTTAGTACTACTGTACAATGCTTTCATGACGCAATATTTCCTCACGTCTAATTCATCCGGTTTCCGCGGGGATGCGCCGAGATATTTACGAACACATATTTCGCTAATAACACTTAAAATCATTGGTAAACAAACGTAGTACTGAAAATATACTTTGACTGCTGTTTTGATAGGGTTATGGTCTTTACTCTTGGCTATATTTGAAGAAGAAAAAACGCAACATTAATTAACCCTCCAGTCACCCTTGTCGCAATTCTCGTCAAATAGCCTTTTTTCACGTGTTTGTGGATAGGGTTGGCTATATTTGATGTATATGCCAGGAAAGTAACTCAGTATCACATCTTTGAGTCACATTACAATAATCCATGTTTTTTTTTTTTTCAAAAATCACTATTAAGCGTGTGGAATAAAAGTGTCACACCTTCCACCCTAGTCGCAGAAATGAACAGGTTGACTCCCATGTTAAACACATTTTTTGAATACACAGCCTGTACAGTTTAAAATTAGAATGATTCATAAGTAACATGATAAAAGGATGGATGAGGTCTCCAAGAGTTTGTGAATTTTTTTTATAGGTTAGGGTCCCTAATAAAAACAATTGTTAAAATCCTAAAAAATTATAAATATTCGATATGTATGGTGAGGACTGAAGTTAATAATGATATTCAAGCCTTATATATAATAATATATATATATATATATATATATATATATATATATATATATATATATATATATATATATATATATATATATATATATTGTAGTGCCGAGAGATGGGAGACGGAGACGGTAGCTCGAGGTAGAGCGAACAGCATTTATTGGGTACACAAATACAACATGCTACTGCTACGTTGCGTGCAGTCCACTCGTGTGTGGTGGCAGGAAGTGCCACCTCCTATAATGTTCGGGCGGAACTCTTGTTCCTAACAATAGTTCCGTGGGTGAATTATGTACAATTAACAATCACTACACAAGCCCCCCCAGAATTCAACCATGGTCAAAATCTCCACGGCGGGGAGAGACAACGACCCGGCCGCGGCGTGAGCGTACAACCCGGGGCGCGGTGCAAGCGATTGCGCCCTCCACGGCGCCCGGGGGCATGAACCGGCCACGGTGAGTGCGGAAAACCAGGGGCGGGGAGGTAGGGGCGGCGCAAGCGCCCGTGTCCTCCCCGACACCCGGGGGCACAGACGTCGACGAGGCCAACGGCGGCTCCGTCGTTGGCGGGTCCCGGGGTAGCGGCGGACGGCCTCGGCGGGGGGAGAGGGCCAGCTCTAAGGGCTGGGAAATGTCTACGTGGGCGGGTTCAACCCTGTGGTGGTTGTACCCCACCTCAAAGGCGAGCCTTCGCCAGTCCTCAGGGGCCTGTGGGCTAGGGTGTCCGGTGGATAGGTCATTCAGCAGCGTCGGACCCGAGTGACCAATCGCGACGTCCTCCAGGCGTAGACTGGAATCTGCAGTCCCGAGGGCCTGGATGTCGTGGTCGGAGGCCTGTTCCGAGCCCCTGTCGACGTAGTCGAGGTCCGGCTGTGCAGCTCCGATGACGACGTTGGGCTTCTCGGCGACGTGTCCCGCGGCGCCCTCGGAATCGTACGTGAGCTCTTGTCGTGCCGACCATGGCTCCGCTACCTTTGACTCAGACGTCGTGAGGGGTTCGTGGTCGGTGAAAGCTGTAAGAAGGCCGCCGTATGTCGCCTCCTCGCGGACACATGCCAACGAAGCCCGTGTCTGTGCATTTATTAGGCGGCCATGTCTAATGTCCACGAGGAGACCGTGTGCACCCAGGAAATCTGCCCCAAGTAGTGGGAACGAAATGTCGGCCGTGATGCAGTCCCACGTGAACCGCTGGCCCCCAAAACACAGTTCCACGGTCCTTGTACCGTAGGTGCGGATAGGGGTATCGTTGGCGGTCGTCAGGCGTGGACCTCTATCATCGCCGGCGGTGTCCTCTTTTGTAGCTGGCAGGACGCTCCTCTGAGCTCCGGTGTCGCAGAGGAATTTGCAACCGGAGAGTGTGTCTCTAATGAAAAGCAGCCGGTTCGACATACCTGCGCTCACCGCTGCTACTGGGCGCAGGTGTCTGCGTTTATGCGTTATGCCGAAAGTGCAAGGGGAACGGCATCTTGTCGCCCTCGCGCCGAAACGTGCGTGGTAATAACACAGGCCTGCGGCAGCGCTGCTCCTGATCTTCCTCGCCCCTCCCCCCTGCGGCGTGTAACCGCATGTCGAGGCTATTAGCCCTGGGGCAAAGTGTCGAGTGGCCAGGTAGAAGCGGTCAGCCTCTTCTGCTAAAGCACGGGGATCAGCAGTCGCTGTATTGGCAAGTGCCGTCTGCACGTGTGGCGGCATGTGCCTGAGAAACAGCTCGATAAACAGGAAATCAGGCCGTTCTGCACCCAGCAGGTTTAACATCATCTCCATGTGCTCCGAAGGCTTGCTGTCCCCCAAGCCTCGTATAGCCAGCAAGCGTCGGGCCCGCTCCGACTGTGACAACTCGAATATTCTGAGTAGGTGCGTCTTAAACGCCTCATATTTATTCCGTGCAGGCGGAGCTGTTATGAAGCCTACCGTCCTCGCCGCTGTAGTGCTCCCGAGGCTCGAGACGACGTGGTAATACCGCGCGGCGTCGTCGTCAACCCCTCGTAGGGCGAACTGCGCCTCTGTTTGCGCGAACCACGCCGCCGCAGAATGCTCCCAAAACTCCGGCAATCGAATAATAACGGCATCGTTTGCCATGTTCGGTTCGGTCCCTGATACTTCAGCGAGACCAATGTCGGGGTCACCAGTGTAGTGCCGAGAGATGGGAGACGGAGACGGTAGCTCGAGGTAGAGCGAACAGCATTTATTGGGTACACAAATACAACATGCTACTGCTACGTTGCGTGCAGTCCACTCGTGTGTGGTGGCAGGAAGTGCCACCTCCTATAATGTTCGGGCGGAACTCTTGTTCCTAACAATAGTTCCGTGGGTGAATTATGTACAATTAACAATCACTACAATATATATATTATCAAGCCTTGTAAAAATGTGTCATTCCTGTTATCCTTCTTGGGAAAGAAATTTGGCCTACATGTTTTTAGCATTATATCAGAATAGTGACATGTTTAACTATTAAGAATACATATTGGTCAAGTTCAGGGACTCATAAAATAATAGTTAGGGGCAGATCTATTATAGACCTGTTATAGACCTAACAGGGCGAGATACAACAGGGTGGAAAATCTTGAGCCAAGTTAGCCATAGATCTTTGAATGCTCAACATTTAGCTAGCTAAACTTCTACAGATACATAATAAATAATATAATAATGCAGGACTTAGGAAGTCTTTATTTGGCATGTAAACGACACACACATGTGATGGGCGGCACACACATGCAATTTGCTTGTGTCGCCTAATGCGATTGAGTCTCTGCACTTGTCCCATCCCGTCATCCTTCCCCCCATGGGCAGCCGGGAGCAGATAGGGCGTCGACGTGAGCCGCGCCCCGGGGACCAATCCAAGTGCACCTGCCCGTCTTCGTCAAGGACGCCACAGCGTTAGCAATCTGTTGTTGTGCATGTTTTTCCATTGGGTTTATCTTATCGGGGGGGGGGGGGGGACCCTTGCGAGCACGGGGAGAACATGCAAACTCCACACAGAAAGGCCTGGGAGATACCTGGCATCATGGAACCCTGGACCTTCTTGCTGTGAGGCGACAGTGTTAACCACTACACCACCGTGTACTACATATAACTTTCATGTCAGATATGTTTTTACATATTTTTGATCGGACAAACATTCTCCATAACAGGGTGAGTGTGACAAGCAAGATCACTTTTTAAAAAACTAAAGAAAAGTTAGGAGCAACAGTTGAATTGTTGTCACAAATCCACTCAATGGATTTGTAGTATTTTTTTGGAAGGTGAACACCCACTAACAGTGTGGAAGATGACATCAGGGACACAAGAAAATGTAAAAAAAATTATTTATATGTATGGTTAGATGTGGTTTAGCCTAGTCAATAACATAATGAAATAATGTTTTTATTATTTCAGAGGTTTATATTCTTGTAGAAGTTGATTACTTTGCACTGAGGACATGATCAAATGTAATGCGTATGTCAATAAAATGTGTGTAAAATCCAAGATTTTTAATGTCTATTTTTTATTTTATTTATCCTTTTTTATTTATCCTTTATTTATCTCTGTGTAAGTGATAAGGAAGACCTACATATAATCTAAGCCCCTTGTTATAAATAATGTGACTCATTTTAAAGAAAATGTGAGTAAGTAAATCACAGGAACAGAAAAGTCACTGTATAACTTTTTGGATCATCATGAAATCCCACTGCACACTTGATCTCGCTTCGCGGCACACCGGTATGCTTGCCACGGCACGCCAGGTCGAGAACCCACCGGTATGGATCCACCGCAGCCTTCCATCCTATAGCCCGTTTAGTTCACTCCATTAATATATGCAGAAAGCGATCTGTCCTTGCTGAGAGCAAAATGTGATAAGCGGAGGCAAACACAGCTGAGAGACAAAGAGCAAACAAACCCAGCACTCAGTCTAAAAAGCCAAGGGGCTCCTTGCTTCTTCTTCAGAACCCACACCATAAATGAACAATTATTCTGACTTAGAAGAAAAAAAAGAAGAAAAAAAAGTGATTATATTTATTCATGGCTTGTTGAGTCAGCTTCATCTGCAGTGATTAATTTGAGTCAATAATCTAATCTTTAATTATAATGAATGGCTTTAATACCTATGTCAAATAATAATGCTGGTCCACAACAAATAAATAAAAGCTAAATAAAGGGAAAGCAAATTTCCCTGCTCGGTGATTGTGTATTATTGTGCTAAATTAGATCAGCCACCCGATCCACCCACCCCCTCGCCATTTGAGGTTTTCCTCTGTTATTCACCTCCTCACAACAGGTTTATGAACTGTGAATCTCTATGGTTCTTATTAAGCAAAATCACCTCTCAAGCACTAAATTGTAAGTGCGCATATCATTTTAATGACATTATGACCAAAACATGGAGCTCTATTCTTTTTTTTCTCTTTTTCTTTTCCTATCTATGTCCTATCTATGAAACAATTTAAATGGTGACCTCTGATCATATTCATAATTTGGTCAAATCGTGTATATATATATATATATATATATTAGTGTTTTTGTGAGAGACCGACAATAATGCTAAATGAAATCTTTTTACAAATAGCTAAATGACAAAAGAATTACCTTTTATTATATTTTCATCATGCTGTTTGAGCACCATTCAGCCATTACCTTAAAACAAAACATCTGGAGGTAACAGAATGATCAATCTCAAACACAGCATGTCGCAATAAGCCAATCCCGAAGTCTGCCCCACGAGAGCGAGAATAATCACTTGTGTATCAGGAGAGAGAACGGCACTGTTCATGTGTGTGTATATATACTGTATATATATATGTATACGTGCGTGCGTGTGTGCGTGCGTGTGTGCGTGTGTGCGTGCGCGTGCGCGTGTGTGTGTGTGTGTGTGTGTGTGTGTGTATACATGCGTATGAGTGCACAGTATGCGCACACGTGATTAATAGGCCATCGCCTGTAATGATAATGGCTCGCCTTTCATATTCAGGCTCACACAATACTTGGTGCTCCTTTCCATGGTCCCTGGGAGAAATGCACATTATAAAAGCATGTGCGTGGCTTTCATTTTTGTCCTCTATAGCGCTGGGATTTAACAGCTGTTAGTGCTCTCTGCACTTTCCTTCCCCGGCCCCCTTCTCAGAGCTCTCAGCCCCGTCTCCGTCTACCATCCCAGTTCTGTTGCCCTCGGTGGGGCTGGGGGGGCTTGGAGTAAATGCTTTGTCATGCATGGTGGCAGCAAGACGCCCGTAACATCTCTAACTGACAGCACCCCCCCCCCCCCACACACCCAAAAGGCAGATCAGAGAGGGAACGCCGAGCTTAAAGGACGTTTCACAGGGTCGTGATCTGCGATAGTAGTTGGGGGATGACGACAAGGGGCAATAACTGCAATAACTGCCACGGGACAGACACAACTCCGTCAGAATCAGCCCTTAATTAATGTACTTAGGGGAGGACGGACTGTCAATGTGTGAGAGGACATTCTCGTCAAATGAAGTGCGTTTTATGAAAGCGGTTTCTGAACTTTTATAGTCATATCGTTAGGCCAGAGTGCATTTCAGCCTCCTTTGACCAACTTCTTGAATTCCCTTGGAAGCGTCCAAAAAAAAGTATTCCTCTCCTTCCTTTCCCTGGATTAAAGCAATAATACAACTTTTTCACGTCGAAGGTAATTGTACATCTGCAAGTGGGTGACTCCTTTGAAGACAAAAGAAATATGGCAAAGAAAGAGAAATGTGTCAATACGTTGTTACAGAAGCCACGGGAGGGGCAGCGAAATGTCATTACTTGTTTTTTTTTGTCTGTAATGTGGCACATCAAAGGTAATGCCATGCGATCACCGTGATGAGAAGGAATCCTTAGGTCTCACGAAGGTGAGCATATCAATGTTCAACATAGCCCATTGAGACTTGACACCCGCGATTCATCATCACTAAAGCAATTGCGTATTATTTCTCCTGCAGAGATGGGGAAATCCATCTCCCATAAGAATGGAGGCTTTAATAAATAGTGTACAGACCACGGACACAAACTCTGTCTCTCTCTCTCTCTCTCTCTCTCTCTCTCTCTCTCTCTCTCTCTCTCTCTCTCTCTCTCTCTCTCTCTCTCCCCTCTCTCTCTATCTATCTCTCTCCCTCTTTCTCTCCCTCTCTCTCTCTCCCTCTCTCTCTCTCCCTCTCTCTCTCTCCCTTATGGAAATTGTTTCATTCCTTTTAGTCAATCTGGCTAATGCAAAAATCTGTATGTCTGTCTCTAAATATTTTATCTTAACAGCAGCGAGATTGAAATACAACGTTGGTGGAACATTACTCCTTTCCCCCTGAAAGGTACAAGAGCTCCGAGAGAGAGGCGGTCATTCTGCAATGCCAGAGAGAGAAAAAGATTGGCAGAGATGGAGATGGGAGAGAGAGAGGGAGAGAGAGAGGGAGAGAGAGAGAGGGGAAAGAGAGAGATGGGGAGAGGGAGAGAGAGAGAGAGAGATAGAGAGAGAGAGAGAGAGAGAGAGAGAGAGAGAGAGAGAGAGAGAGAGAGAGAGAGAGAGAGAGAGAGAGAGAGAGAGAGAGAGAAGAGAGTCTGCTATTTTAGAAGGCGATTTTATTGCCATGCTCTCTCTCTCTCCCTCTCTGCTATTGGCATCGGAGGCTGCATTAAACAACAGTTTGTGAAAAAGTACACAACCACATTCAACGGCATTCTGTTTTCCTTTAGGAGCTGCCTTTGTGCCATTAGATTCTGGTGCACAAAAACAAAAATTGTTGCTGCTCAGAACTTGACAAAAGATACAACACAGTGACCTACTGTAGTCAAAATGTATCCTGGAGCTGCAGAGCCCGTAGAGATGAATACGACTACAGAGATAATTAAAATGTCAATTCCTTTAACGGAGCCGTCTCTTCTCTACGGATACTTTGGTAAGAACACAATGTGTCCCACAAAAAAGTTCTACAAATACTCTTCTGGTGAGTTTTTTTTGCTTTTTGATGATGCTTTTTGAGCATTTAGAGAAGAAATTTTTTGATCATGCTGTTTGAACATTTAGATAGAAAACGTTTTGATCATGCTGTGATCATGAGCATTTAGGGAACATTATTAAGTGGATGAATAATGTTAAATCAGTGCTCTACTATAAGTGCCGTGCTGCTTAGCAAAAAACTTTCAAGAAACGTTCTCACTCACCACAGAGAAGTCCTGGAATGAGCAGTTCTGTCCACTGAAGTTGCAGCTCTTGAGCATCTCGTCCAGCTGGTGTCCCGTCCGGTTGAAGATGTCCTGCATGTCGGGAGCAGGATACTCCAAATCAGTGGGCTTGTGCCCATCCTTGTTTTTGGGCGGTAGACCGGTCAAGTTAGCCAGGTGGTAGATGTCGGCGTCGGTGAGCGCGGAGAAGCGAAAGCGGTTGATGTTGCAGATGGTCACGGCGGGGAAGACCATCTCAGGGCTCGCCTCCTCGCTCAGAGCCGTGACGTGAGGGTGCTCCAGGTAAGAGATGGCACATTTAGCGGCTTGGTAGAGAAAGAGTGCCAGGGAAGCCAAGAAGGCTAGAGCCCAGAGGGTCTGCCGGATGCCCAGGCGACCGGAGACAAAGATGTGGTTAATCCCGTGGAGAGAGCAGGAGTTTGCAAATCCGGCCAAGTCCTTGACCGGAGGTGTGCAGGTCTCCTCAATCAGGCTCTCCTTGTCCCCATCCGGCTTGCCTTTCTGCTTCTCATCCTCCTCTGCAAATTTGATTTTGCAAACAAATTCGATCGGCATGTGGGCAGCCAGGTCTGCGTTTGGGTTTTTTGTTATTGGTGGCAGCTTTCAGCCCGCTCTCACTTCCTTCCTTCCTTCCTTGGCTTTTGTCCACAGAACGGGATACAACTCCAGAAAGAAGATGAAAAAAAAGGACAGGAGAGTTAGTTGCTGCTGCTGGTGCTGCTAGTGCCGCTCTCTGCTGTGACTGCTGCCCCTGCTGCTGCTGCTGCTGCTCGTAGTGACTGAAGCGCTGCTGCTGCTGTTGCTGCTGTTGCTCCGGCTGCTTGTCTCAGTACCTGATCAGCTTTGCACAGTCTTGCTTATCAGCAGTAATACGGCTGTCAAAAAAGAAACACCCTTGCTCTCTCCGCCTCAGACCCACAGATGAAAATGCAGCATTTTGAGCCGTGCTAAAATATGCAGGGAGGGGGGGGGGGGGGGGGTACTTAATAATTCATGAGGAGGCAACATTGTGATTAATTCCTCTTCACTGGCGAGAGCCACAACTTCCACAACCCGGTCGTCCCCGCGCTTCCCACAGACGGGCTCTGCTTAATCCACTTGTTCGCCACACTGTCCCCCACTCCGTGACCGTAATAAAAGTTGGTGTCAAAGGTTGTTCTGCCAAACATCCGGTGCTTGATGTGAATCGTGGGTGGGTGGGGGGGGGGAGGTCACCGCTTTTTAATGCCACCCCACAGTCAGGTCTCGGGAGAATGCCTAATTGGAACAATAATGAGAGGGTGAGAGAGGTGGAAATGAGCACAAGGCAACTCCGAGCAATCAATCTCCTCTTTGGAACAAAAAGAGTGAGAGACTATTGATCGAGCTGACGCATCTGTCAGAGATTAAGAATATAGGCAGTACAACGCTCTTTTCTTATCAGGAATTAATGGTAGCATCACAGGCTCTCCAGCACACATTTGAATTAGAGGACACCTCTAGATCTGGATCATGATGTTGCTAAATATGTTGAAATAAAGTATTGATCTATCTGCACCCTGCTCTCCCCCTTATTCCTTACAGTGTCTGTCTTTGTGCCGTTAATGGCCCTTTTCCAAGTTTCCAAACAAAATTATGCAAATAGCAGGCAGGAAAGTGGGCTTCCTAATGCATGTTATTCCCCTTTAAATGGGATTAGTCATGCAGTTCACATCACTCGGGGCTGGGACCTTTAGAGAAAAGGCATATTTAAAGGTGAAGTGAACCGCTTTAATCACACGTGCCAAGTCAAGTCTGCCAGAGCATAGTATTATCCAAGACCAAACAGCTGAATACATGTTACAATGCAGCTGAATACATGTTACAATACACGTTCTTTTGTTTCAACGTGTTTTTATATTTTATATTTTTGTATTTTATTTGTTCTATGTTTGGGGACAGATGATGAATCCTGTGTGTTTACAGTGCATTATATGTATTGTCCATTAATACATGTTGTCCCTTCCAAATAAACGAATAAATTAATAAATGAAATGAATGTTACAATACAGCTGAATACATGTTACAACAAGACAGCTGAATACATGTTACAAGACGGCTCAATACATGCTATAATACAGCTGAATACATGTTATATAATACAGTTGAATACATGTTATAATACAGATGAATACATGTTATAATACAGCTCAATACATGTATTTTTCATCTTTTTCTACCCCTCTATTCCCCTTGATGATGGGTCTGAACTGTCTGGAGAGGATTAAATGTGCTATATCACAATTTTTTTTTGTGCTATTTTATGACTTAAAATAATCAGACTCTTGAACTTGAAGCAGAAATAACAACTCTCTGGCTTGTAAAAAATAAAAATAAAAATCCCCATCTCTTGTGGAAAATAAAACAGTGTGTGTATGTGTGTGTGTGTGTGTGTGTGTGTGTGTGTGTGTGTGTGTGTGTGTGTGTGTGTGTGTGTGTGTGTGTGTGTGTGTGTGCGTGTGCGTGTGCGTGTGTGTGTGTGTGTGTGTGTGCGTGTGAGTGTGTGTGTGTGTGTGTGTGTGTGTGTGTGTGTGTGTGTGTGTGTGTGTGTGCGTGCGTGCGTGCGTGTGTGGTGTGTGGTGTGTGGTGTGTGTGCGTGCGTGCGTGTGTGTGTGGTGTGTGTGTGTGTGGTGTGTGGTGTGTGTGTGTGGAACCCCCACCCCCCCGACCCACACACACCCTGAGATCTAACATGGTCTTTTATTCCAGCGAGCACAGAGGGATAGACCCTTGATGGTGCAGCCTCCTCCCCACTAGATACATAGAGATATCTAGGATATTCCCTTCACTTGATAGAACTAATGCTTCCATGGTTGAGCCATGCCTCTGGCAGCCGCAAGGTCTGCTGGACATGTTTTATGTAATGACTCCCTGAGGAAGCTGGGGTTATTTACAGTCTCGCAGACAGCTCTGATCATCATTCTGAGGGAGGGGGGGGGGGTGCTTTCGTTCAAGGCAACAGTTAAATACCAAAGTGCGTGTGTGTGTGTCTGTGGGTGTGTGTGTGTGGGGGGGGGGTGGGGGGGGGGGTTGGTAGTGACACATCTGGCACATGGGAAATTTCAAAGACTGGAATATATATTTGTCTGAACCCACGAACGGCCCAAACCACAAACCCCACCCCCTGACACCAACCCCCCCCCCCCCCCCCACACACTAGCCCCACACACAGTATCTTGTGTGGAATGTCCTCAGAGCCATACAGCATGGGTAAATGTCACTGACCTTCAAGTTATTCTCTATCATTTACATACAAATGAGATGGGAAATGTAGAACATTGTAGGGACATTTAAACATGACTGGTGAACAATAACACAGGATTGCATTTATGTGTAAAACAACATAAACAATAATTAGTTACGTCCATTGCAATTAAAATATGAACATCTTTTTTGGTCTGTTTTACAACCTATATGCTGTATGATTGATACGTCTGCAATATTCTTTATTTCACTTACTTCGTTGACTGGATTTGTGAGGAGAGGGGTTTTTGCGGAGCCCAATAGCAAACACAGGAGGAGAGAGAATGGAGCGGTTTAGGGTGCTTTAATTGTTCTCCCCAAGCAGACAGGAATCACATTCAGAAATGTACAACAGACAGGGATGAATGTTCTTGGGGTTAGTACAGGTGAACTCCTTGTGCAGTACGGGAGAATGTTCTTTAAGCAGGTGCACTCCTTGTGCAGTGCGGGAGAATGTTCTTTAAGCAGGTGCACTCCTTGTGCAGTGCGGGAGGACGTAGACACCACCGACTGTGTCGGGGGTGAGAGCAGGAACTCCGTAGTCAAGCTCCAGGGGTCCAGACGGGCTCGCTGGAACGGAGGTCCTTGGGCACAAGCGAGGGAAGGTTAGAACAGGGAATAATAACGTGAGCGTGTCTAGCAGGTCTTCGGACTGAAGGGTCGTACCTAGGTAGGCAGTTTAACACTGCGACGAGGGACGACAGGATCCGCCAGGTGATATAGGAGCTGCCTGATGAGGGAATCCCTCAAAGCCACGCTGATTGATGTTCGTCTGGCAGCGTGGGAATGCTCCAGCAGGAAGCTGCCCATATATGGGCGCGGCAGGATGAGGGCAGAGGAAGGCCCGAGCCCTGACCATGACAGGACCCCCCCTCTACGGGCGCCTCCTGGCGACCCTCCAGGCTTGTCAGGGTTATCCCGATGGAAGTCCCGGACGAGGTCAGGATCCAGGATCAACCCGCGAGAGACCCAGCTGCGCTCCTCTGGGCCGTAGCCCTCCCAGTCCACGAGATATTGGAAACCGCGGCCGCGACGACGCACATCCAGCAGCTGCCGGACGATGTAGGCCGGGGTGGTGGTCGATGACCAGCGGAGGGGGAGGTTCCGGAGCGGGAGGAAACAGGGGACTGGAGACCACCGGCTACAACTGGGAGACATGGAAGGAGGGGTGAATGCGCATGATGGAGGGGAGCTGGAGTTTGACAACTGAGGGGTTGATAACGGACAAAATCTTATAGGGACCAACAAAACGGGGGGTGAGTTTGCGGGACAAAGACCTGAGCGGCAGGTCCCGGGATGAGAGCCAAACCATCTGACCTGGTTGATAGTCGGGAGCCGGGGTCCGGTGGCAGTCGGCGAAGCGACGGTTCTGCTCAGCGGAGCGGAGCAGCTCGGCCCTCGTGTCCTCCCATATCCTCCTGCAGCGGCGAAGGTGGTCCTGCACCGATGGAACAGCGATCTCCTCCTCCTGTGCAGGGAACAGCGGGGGTTGGTAGCCCAGAGAGGACTCGAAGGGGGACTGACCTGTGGCCGCGGAGGACAGAGAGTTGTGGGCGTACTCAATCCATGGCAGGAAAGCACTCCAGCTGGAGGGGTCCCGGGTCGTCACGCAGCGGAGGGCGGACCCCAGGTCCTGGTTGGCCCGCTCCGACTGGCCGTTGGTCTGCGGGTGGTATCCGGAGGAGAGACTGACCGTGGCCCCCTGGGCCCGACAGAAGGCCTTCCAGACTTGGGAGATGAATTGCGTGCCCCTGTCGGAGACGATGTCCACCGGGATCCCGTGGAGGCGGAAGACGTGGAACACCATCAGGTCCACAGTTTCTGAAGCAGAGGTTTGGGGAGAGCAACAAAGTGCACGGCCTTCGAGAAACGGTCAACGATAGTGAGAATGACTGTGTTACCGTGTGAGGGAGGCAGACCGGTGACGAAGTCCAGGGCGACGTGCGACCAGGGCCGACCGGGAACAGGGAGCGGACGGAGGAGCCCGGCGGGCGGTTGGTGGGAAGCCTTCCCACAAGCACAGATCGTGCATGCAAGGACGAAGGCGTGGGTGTCTTCCCTCATGGAGACCCACCAGAAGTGCCGCCTCAGCAGGGACAGGGTACGGTTGATCCCAGGATGACAGGCGAACCGGGAGGCGTGGACCCACTGGAGCACCTGGGAGCGGACAAGGTCAGGGACAAAAAGCCGGTTAGGTGGGCCGTTACCTGGATCAGGCTGGACGCGCTGGGCCTCCCGGATGACGGACTGGATCTCCCAGGTGGCGGTGGCCACCAAGCAGGAGGAGGGGAGGATAGTGTCAGGGTGCGCGGGACCCTCTTCGGGGACAAACTGCCGGGAGAGGGCGTCTGGCTTGGTATTCTTGGAGCCAGGCCTGTAGTGAACGTTAGCTTGTTGCTATCAGTCGGGCGGCTGTTAGCTTAATGCTACACTGTTAAACGTTACTGTGACTATAACATGCCTTAAACACTCTGACTACGACGTCATCTTTGACAGAGGATGATAGTCGACCCTACACCCGGGTGCCATGCCAGCGAGGACTTTGTCAACATGGAGAACGGCGGCTGGGTGGCGTAGCGGACATTACCCTCGTCACCAACGCAGGAGATGCTGGGTTCAACTCGGTGTCCCGTTGACCAGTGTTGCAGTCCTCTCGGCCTGCGCTCAGGGTGAAGGTAGGAGTCCTGACCGGACTTTAAACACTTCTTCTTTTCTTCCCTTGTTTTGTAATAACGATGTTTCCAAAACGTGTGTTGCTGCAATACATTGAGGATACGACGCGTGTTGTGTGTGAATTGTCTTGTCACTGGTATAGCTTCTTTCTCCATAGAAAATCGGCGTTGCTTTTTACATGTGTAAAAATGAACTGGTTAGTTGTGATGAGAACATGTGTGTTCATGTAACGTTTGTAACGTGGGTGAACTCACAACTAAGAGGATTAGTTAACCTGTGAAGCTATGCTTAGTGACATGTGATTGAGGAATGAATCTTTTTCTCAGCCTCTGATGACAATGAACAGCATGTTCACATATTAACAGGAGTACCTGTTCAACCTGGTCGTATCAAGGGTAAGGTAGGAGGGGTGACCCCCCCCGGTTTCCCGGGGGCTTCCCCCCCTCCTCTCAGACATGTTTGTTTACAATATATTGTGCCACTGTGTTTGTGGGGATACGATGTAACCCTCAGCTTAAGTTGCTGGGGTTGTGCTTCCGCTTGAGAAACTATTCTTTTCCTAAAGATAAGGTTGTTTGGTCACTTATCATGTGTGCTTAGCAAGGCCTGTGGCCAATACGTAATCAAGGACTTATCTCGTTATGAAAAACGGCGTTCCTCTGTAGTAACAGTGTACTTTTGCCATTTTTTGTTGTGATGAAAGGTTGTGTGTGTCGTTGTGATCTACAACTGGGTTAGGTTTGGCCCACAGAAGCACATGTGTAAGTCTGGACCGGGGCTCTTAAAGGGGCCCTCTCTGTTCTGTGTTTTTTCCTTAGTAAAACTCAGATAGCAGGTTAGCACATGAGCTATGTGAAGCTGTTAGATGCTTCATGTAGCATGCTATGACTGGGTCATGCTCTACTTTGTCATTACAGACGCAGCGCTCAAAAATCAAACCAATTCTGCTGCTTGTCTGCTGCTTGTCTGCTGCTTGTTGCTGCTTGTGTGCCACTTAAGTCTACTCAGGTGTTAATTTTCCGGGGGTGGTGGCTGGGGGAACAAAGGGAGGGTACTTAAGTTAAGTGCTTCCCCAGGGAGGGGGTCGGGGGCTACTGCCCTCAGACCCCCAAAATTATTTGTATATGGGCAGTCTGACTTGGGGTACTGACCATATATTAGTGTTGCAATGCATGATAAGTAAACAGTGAAAAAAGCTAAGAAATCCGATGGGGCTGGGACATTTGGGACGAATAAAAATGTAAGATGAAAATCTGCCCAGCCTGTGGGAGGAAGTGGAGGTGTGAAATCTGGCCCGGTCAAGAACAATAGGAGTCACACAATCAGTTTGGAGTGCAGTGGTGGAGGAGTGGTAGAGGCGCATGAGAGGTTTGAGTTTTGAGCGCTGTATCTGTACATCGTATCAGGGGTGAGGGGTCGTAAAGGGGTGAACTGGTAATCCTTCCCTCCCCTTTTCTGATTGGTCAGGGGTTAAAACCCCCTGTCCTTCAGGGTTCCTGTCACGTTGCTGTTTGGCACGTTACAGGGTAGGGGGGGGGGGGGGGGGAGTTTCCTGGTCCCACGCCCTGAAAAATTGGGCGTGTGCACCGTGGAAATTCCCCCGCCATAGAGTACGTCACTGAGCGCGTCTCTATTGGTAAGACTTCCGTGAGTTGTTCAGGTTCCATGTTATGGATCTGTTTCAGGAGTTGTCAGAGCTCCTCCTCACGAAGCTCCTCCTCAGGGAGAAGTGCCTTCTGTGAGTTCGGACTCTCCTTCCCAGTGAGGGAGCCTCCTCAGAGTTTCAGAGCCTCCTCATCAGATTGTCAAGGTGAGTAGAACTTCAAAAAGGAGTTCTGCTCTATTGTGTGTGTATTCGATTCAATTTGATTATTGAGTGTGTATTGGTTCAGTGCCTCCTCCTCAGAGAGCCCTAACCCAAGTGTTACATAGCTCAATGTTGCAATATTTCTTTTCAATCTATACAGCTCGCGTGGGAAGTCTCTCTGGGGATTCCCGTCTCCTCCCTGTGGCGAGGGTGGCGGGATGTAAAAATGAAAAAAAATTTACCCTCAGCCGCGTCACGTGGGATTCATGTCAGTCTGTGTTTTTTTCTTTTTTAATAAAAAGAGAAAAGAACATGAAGCACGACGGCTCCTTGTCGTTCTCCCAGGCGACTTGGAGGAACAATGTCTGGTGTCTTGTTAGACTATCCATTGATGTGTTTGGGTCTCGACGCGTACATAGTGCTGGCTCAGGGTGTTTCTGATAAGAATCATGCATGAGGCTGGTACGCTTTGGTTGCTCGTTATTAAAACAGCGTTTTTATAGGGCAACTGGGATGGAGGTTTTCTCTTCCGAGCGCCTGTTACTAGGTCTCGACGAATTCTCGTTCATATCTGGGGGATGTTAACGGAATAACATAAAACATAGGTAGAGGGGTCTCACGCCCTTGGGGTGGGCCACTGAGCGCGGTACGAATGGGACCGTCTGGGTGGCGCCCTCTTTTCATGTTTTAGATCGACACGCGTACCTACCCCCTCTCTTGGAGTGGGGATGTCGGCGTGATTAGGGCACGGGACTGGTCTGGTCACACTGGTCCAGGTCAGTTAACCCGTTGTCCGCCGGGGACGCAGATCTGCTGTTCTGGTACCCTGAGGGACTTGTGCTTTTTTTGGGGGGGGGAAATGCCGGGTCGGCCCGGGTGTCACAGGGTTGGGCGTTATGGAGACCTTTTGTTGTGTCAGGAATGGAGGTAGGTGAGTTCCAATGGGTGAAGGCAATCACAGAGACGGAGAGTGTTTACTCTTGAACAGGTTCGACTTTAATAGTAAGAACACAAGAGTAATTTCTAAGAGAGATAAATGCTAAATAGCACAGGCAGGAAATAAGGTAAATAGGAGCTTATTGGAGGTCCAGAGTTGAACCGTCCATGTTTCCCCGAACGCAATTAGTGAAGACCTGACAATGAACAAGCAGAAGACAGGTAGGTTACATAGACACCAAATACCAACATTCACACACACCCCCGTGACAGCCAATCAGGAACCACCCCTAAGTGACAGCACTAATTGACAGGGAAAGGACAGGTGACAAGCCCAGTGACATATGCCAGGAATGTGGGTGGTCACCGACCTCAGTCGGTGTCCAGAACGTAACAGTACCCTCCCCCGACGAACGCCACCAGACGTTCACCTAGGGGCCTCGGGATTCAGCCGCCGGAAATCAACGATCAGGCTGGGATCTAAAATATCCCTTTGAGGCACCCAAGAACGCTCTTCTATCCCGTACCCCTCCCAATCCACCAAGAACTGAAACCCCCTACCCCTCCGCCTACAACCCAGTATCCTCCGCACCGTGTAAATGGGTTGACCGCCAATAAACCGGGGCGGAGGAACCACAGGCAGTGGCGGGGCCAAGGGCGATGAGAGGAATGGCTTCAACAGGGACACATGAAACGTCGGATGAACCCTCATAGAGCTCGGAAGTCGTAGCTTGTAAGCCACTGGATTAACCCGATGAATCACTTTAAATGGTCCTATAAAGCGAGGAGCCAGCTTCTTGGATTCCACCCTGAGAGGGAGATCCCGGGTGGAAAGCCAAACCCGCTGCCCTGGTTGGTAAACTGGAGCCGGACGGCGCTTACGGTTAGCTTGCCGTTGGGTACTAACCGAAACCTTCTGTAGCGCCTTCCGAACCTGTTTCCACGTCCTGCGACAGCGAGCCACATGTGCCTGGGCCGAGGGCACCTCCACCTCCTGCTCCTGCTCGGGAAACAGAGGAGGTTGAAAACCATACTGGCACTGAAAGGGAGACATGCCGGTAGAAGAGGAGAGAAGGGTATTATGCGCATACTCAGCCCAAGCCAACCTCCTACTCCACGTTGCCGGACTACCGGCAACGTAACATCTCAAGACCCCCTCCAAATCCTGGTTGACCCGCTCCGTCTGCCCGTTCGACTGCGGATGGAACCCAGACGACAGACAGACAGAGGCGCCGAGGCCGGCGGCAAACGCCTTCCAGAACCTGGAGGCGAACTGAGGACCCCGGTCCGACACGATATCCACTGGCAGCCCGTGGACCCGAAAGACATGCTGTATAACTAAATCAGCAGTCTCCCGGGCCGATGGAAGCTTGGGGAGAGGGACAAAGTGAGCCGCCTTAGAGAACCGATCCACCACCACCAAAATGGTGGTGAACCTGTCCGAAAGGGGAAGACCAGAAATAAAGTCCAGAGATATGTGTGACCAGGGTCGTTTAGGAATAGGAAGTGGTCGGAGGAGACCCGCCGGTGCCCGTCGAGAGGTCTTACTACGTACGCACACCGGACAGGCCGCCACAAAGGAACGTGTATCCCCCTCCACTGTCGGCCACCAGAACCTCCTACGGATAAATTCCAGGGTCCTGGTTGCCCCTGGGTGGCTGGTGAGGGATGACGCATGTGCCCACTGTAGCAAGCGTGAGCGCGCCACCTTGGGAACATACGACCGTCCCGGAGGACCCCCACCCGGATCGGGCTCCCGTGTTAGCGCCGACCTTACCACCCTCTCTATGCCCCAAGACACGGGTGCCAAAATCAAGGCCGGTGGAATAATGGGATGGGGCTGCTCCTCCCGACCAGGAATATCAAACTGGCGCGACAAAGCGTCAGGTTTGATATTCTTGGAGCCGGGTCTATAGGAGATGGTAAATCGAAATCGTGTGAAGAACAACGTCCACCTGGCCTGGCGAGCGTTAAGGCGTTTAGCCCCTTGGATGTAAGCCAAGTTCTTATGATCAGTCCAAACAATGAAAGGATGTGTCGCCCCCTCTAACCAATGTCTCCACTCCTCCAGTGGCAATTTGATCGCCAATAACTCCCGATTACCCACGTCGTAATTACGCTCGGCTGGTGACAGACGGCGAGTGAAAAAAGCACACGGTGCACTTTCCCATCCTTTAAGCATCTCTGAGAGAGCACCCCCCCCCACCGCGATGTCAGAGGCATCCACCTCCACAATGAACGGAACCTCTGCGTCATGGCGGATCAATACAGGAGCGGATGTAAATCGACGTTTGAGATCGCAGAAGGCCGACTCTGCCCTAGGCGACCATTCAAAGCCAGGGAGAGAGGACTTAGTGAGAGCTGTTAATGGATTGGCTAAGGCGCTAAAGTTGCGAATAAAGCGCCTGTAAAAATTTGCAAAGCCCAAAAACCGTTGTAACCCCTTGAGCGACGAAGGCCGTGGCCAGTCCAAAACTGCACTCACCTTGGCTGGATCCATGCGCAGATCGCCCTTTGTCAACACAAAGCCCAGGAAGGACACAGTGTCAGTGTGAAACACACACTTCTCAGCCTTAACGAATAGTTGATGCTTGAGGAGACGGTCTAGCACCTCCCGAACGTGCAGTTGGTGTTGCACCATATCGCGAGAAAAAATCAGAATATCATCTAAGTAAACAAAGACCGACACCCCAATCAAGTCTCACAGCACGTCGTTAACTAGGGCTTGGAAGACTGCCGGAGCATTAGCCAAACCAAAGGGCATGACCAAATACTCATAGTGCCCATTGGGTGTGTTAAATGCAGTCTTCCACTCGTCTCCTTCTCTAATCCTGACCAGATTGTATGCATTACGTAAGTCAAGTTTAGAAAATACCTGTGCCCGCTGTAAGCACTCAAAGGCCGTGTCGATGAGAGGTAAAGGATATCGGTTCTTGATGGAAACGTCATTCAATCCCCTATAATCAATGCACGGGCGCTGATCCCCATCTTTCTTATCAACAAAGAAGAAGCCAGCGCCGGCAGGGGAAGTGGACGGGCGTATGTGCCCCGCAAGCAATGCCTCCTCTATGTAGGTGTTCATGGCCAAGGTTTCGGGACGTGAGAGAGAGAACATTCGCCCGCGAGGCGGGGAGGTACCGGGTAGAAGATTAATGGGACAGTTGTATGATCTATGAGGCGGAAGTGCTTTAGCACGCGTTTTGCTAAAAACGTCCGCCAGGTCCCAATAGATCTCAGGCACCCCTATCAAATCGGGATTAGAGGGTAGATCAGAATATGCCACGCTCCCCACTATCCTGGAGAAAGAGGGAGGAGACAAAAGGGAAGAGGGGGGGGAAGACAAGGGTTTGGGCAAACTCCCGCTGACGATCGACTTGACGTCGGCCGCCGTTGAGAGTTCGCCCGTGCTCCAATTAATAATATGAACACGTGACGACAACCAGGGATGACCCAACACCATGACAGAATAGGGGGAAAAGATGACAAAAAATTTAACCCATTCCCACTCCCCACCCGCCACCCGGATGTGTAATGGAACCGTGCGCTGGGTGACGCTCCCACTGCCCAGGGGCCGACCGTCCAGGGCGTAAACCGGTAAGGGAACCCCTAAATCCTCCACTGGGGTTCCCCACTCCTTCACCAATCCCACGTGAATAAAATTGCCCGCCGCCCCTGAGTCAATGAGAGCCTTAGTTCCCCTAATGTCACCCCCACAGTTGATCGCCACCTCAAAAAATTTACGTGAATCAGTGGGCTTGGCAGGAATGAGCCCACCTGCTGGCGCTTTCTCGAAGCCTGATGGCGCACCTTCTATTCCCGACTGGCGCCGAGCTGATACAGCCTGGACCCGACAGCTGCCGAAGCGGTGACCGGTGCGACCGCACCGGAAACAGCATTGGTCTTTGATGAAGCGCTGCCTCTCGTCGTCCGAGAGCGACAGCGCTCCAAGCTGCATGGATTCATCACCCAGTGGCCCACTCGTATAATGCATGGATGTATCAACACCAGGAGAAGAAGGAAAACATACCTGGGTGTTGTTGACACGCTCCTTCTCCCTCTCCTGGTGCCGATTGTCCATCTTGATGGCGGTGTTGATCAGCACTTCCAGCTGCTCGGGGATCTCACGCGCGGAGAGCGCATCTCGCATCCGCGCTGAGAGTCCCCTGACGAACAGAACCACGCAGACGTTCTCCGACCAAGCTGTCTCCCGAGCCAAGATCCAAAAATGTATAGCGTAAGCTGCGACCGTGTGGAGGCCCTGCCGGCAGTCGAGAAGACGACCGCCAGCCTCGAAGATCGAGAGTACCCGGGAAGTATCGAATACTCTTCTCAACTCCCGGGTAAAGGCGTCCAGACTGTCGCAGATTATCGCTCCCGCCTCTAATTCCGCCGTAGCCCAGGAGAGAGCTTGACCGGTGAGTAGCATGATAATATACGCTACCTGTGCTATCTCCGATGGAAATGATCGTGGTTGCAGCCGGAAAACGAGTAGACACTGGGTGATGAATTCCGACATCCATCCGGTGATCCATCATAGCGAGCGGGCGCCTGCAGTCGTGGCTCGTGGGACCGTTCCTGGACCCCGAACACCCCCCGACTCTCCTCTGCGTGGACCGCTGCTTCTCCCGTCGCCGACTGAACTCCAGCCACTCCTTCTTGGGCTTGTCGGGCTGTGGCCAACGCCGACTGCGCCACCGCTTGGGATGAGCCGACGATCCCGTTGAGTCGGACTAACTCGGCGCTGACCAGCTGTTGATGTTCTTCCATCCGCTCCTGGGCCGCCCTCTGCGCCTGGAGCATCTCCATGATTGCCTCCATGGAACTCTGATGGTCAGGTCTTCTGTCAAGAATGGAGGTAGGTGAGTTCCAATGGGTGAAGGCAATCACAGAGACGGAGAGTGTTTACTCTTGAACAGGTTCGACTTTAATAGTAAGAACACAAGAGTAATTTCTAAGAGAGATAAATGCTAAATAGCACAGGCAGGAAATAAGGTAAATAGGAGCTTATTGGAGGTCCAGAGTTGAACCGTCCGCGTTTTCCCCGAACGCAATTAGTGAAGACCTGACAATGAACAAGCAGAAGACAGGTAGGTTACATAGACACCAAATACCAACATTCACACACACCCCCGTTACAGCCAATCAGGAACCACCCCTAAGTGACAGCACTAATTGACAGGGAAAGGACAGGTGACAAGCCCAGTGACATATGCCAGGAATGTGGGTGGTCACCGACCTCAGTCGGTGTCCAGAACGTAACATGTTGGGTACATGTTGTACCCTGCACTATCATGAAAGGGCTGGTTCTCCATTCTTTTCGCTCCTCTCTTACGCATGGCGAAGAGGGGGCTGTTGGGGTGGTCTTATGGACCTCCTCTGGCATCCCTGTGTGCTTCCCGGGCCGCCCGGCCCGGTCTGAAGTTGTGTTTCGTCGACCCGTAGGCCTGGAATAACCCCTTTTTGAAAACTGAAACACTTGTACTGCGGTATAGCCAGTGTATACCCGCAGGTGTGTTTTGTAGTTTTGAGGAGATGAGTGTGTGGCCCCACCCCTGCTTATATAGGTAGCAGATGGGGGTGTGGCCAGACGGATGTTGGTATGTAAAGGTGCATTTTGAAATGTATTCAGTGCATATACACTGAAGTGAGATATATGCAATATGACGCTGAGAGTCACTAGCATTCATAGAACATGGTTATATTCATAACCTTACGTTTTCCAGTATGGTTTATTCTTTATGGTTTGAGGATATTCCTTTTACTATGCTTGTGTTTGTGGTGTGAGATTTCTCTTTGCAGTTGCTATGTGTTCATCAGTCTTGTTCATGCCTGGTCTTAAACCAGCTGGCGCTCCTTAGCAATCACAGGTAGTATTTATACCTGCCCGTTTCTCACTTCCTTGCCGCGCCATTGCCATTGTTTTGTTTTCTACCCTTGTGTTCGGTCACATACTCTGTTCACCTTTGTAAGGTTTTTCTGTATTTCCCCCCAGTGAGTCCGTTCCTCCTTCCTAGTCGACATTTTTCCAGCACTGCTGAGGTTTGTTTTCCGGGTTTTGCAGTTTGCTTTTGTTTGTACCGTTTTAACGTGTATCATTGTTGCAACTGCTAAAGTAAAAGCCTGTTCATTTTCCGTCATCTCTGCCTCTACTCTCTGTTATCGTGTTCTGCATTTGAGGTCTCCTCACCTACCCTCACACCGAACCCTTACATTTTGATAATTGAGTTTTTCATAATACGTTTTTTTTTTCTTCTTCTTCTTCTTTCAAGCACACAGAACTAGAGTGCAGACCTCCCCAAGGCCTAACAATATCTACTCTTTGTCATTACTTTCATAACATGAAAATAGCTTGGTGTTTACCTGGACAGTAAATTAAACTGGAAAAAGAACACTGAGGTTGTATTCAAGAAGGGTCAGTCAAGACTATTCTTCTTGAGGAAGATTAGATCCTTTGATATGAGCAAGAAGCTTCTTCATGTTTTTTTTATCAGGGAATCTAAACTAGTGTCCTCTTTTATGCTGTGCTCTACTGGGAGGGGCAGCATCACTGCGGATGATAAAAACAGGCAGGGACGTGCACAGGACTTTAGAGGGGCAAGTGCTCAAAGGCTGAAAAGGGCACTGGGCCTGTGCTATTTTTGGGGGCCCTTTTTGGGCGGGAGGGGCCTTTTTATGCTTTTTGGGGGGTTTTGGTGATCAAATATTGAATATTGAACTATAATAATCAGTGCAGGAGCTCACTTATCCTTGAAACACACTTTTATCACTGACTTAAAAGGCCCATACATCTCCATTAATGTTCAGGGCGGAGGGAATAAGTGCTTACCCTACAGACCCCAAGTCTGTTAGGACAGCAGACTCGGTTGGCACTGCTCAAAACTGTTTTACAATAGCTTTTAAATGAATTATTATCTTTATTTCATTGTCTTATTTTTCTTTATTTCTATAGATTTTACTTAAATATTTTATTATAATTTGTATCGTTGTTTTATGTAGTTTTTTTAATAATTTTATTTGTTCTTTTTTAATGTCAACATATTATTTAAATTATTCAAATGACACTCAAACATGTTCCGTTGTGATGTCACCAGTGTTGGGCTTTAAAAAAGTAACTAGTTACAGTTACTAGTTACTTCTTCCAAAAAGTTACTAAATTACTTACTCAGTTACAAATGATAAAAGTAACTAGTTACTTCAGAAAGTAACTATTGCGTTACTTTCAAGTACATTTTTTACATAAACAACATACACAAATCTAAACTATTTTAATGTTGCTGTGGGACAAAGTGAGACTAGCCTCCAATCAAATGCCATGTATGTAGATATTATAATTACTATGTTTATATAGTGGATCATACAAATACAAACACAATTATGCTTGTTAAGCACTATACCAAAAATAAATAACAAATATATACTGATTGATAGAACATTTTAATTAACAGATTGCAGAATGGGTACAGTACAGTACAGCTCAATACACACAATTGTTAGGGGATGCAGACCAGAGAGACTTTTGTCTTGTTTACATCAGGGTCCTGCATTTTCAATTCATGACATTTATGACATACACAACATACAGATATAAGAAACTAATCTAATCATCTAAACTAATCTAATCATGACATTTAAGACATGCATGACATACAGATGTTTAGTTTTGGATTATTTGGGCTCGCCAAACAAACTATCAAAACGTACACGGAACTGCGGTCTGTCGTTGACTGAGTCGCTTGTGTTGTCGCTGTGTGTCAGACTCTGGATTATTTCGAACACCCGCCCACCCCTACCTCTGATTGGTTTACCATGACATTTTACTCAACCTCAGCCAATCGCGCACTACCCACCAACCAAGGAAATAAAGTATTGCTTCTTGGCGCAGAGATCTGTCTGATGAAAAAAACAGCTTCAATCATAGTAACGCGCCACATTTTTTGGCCGTAACGGTAACGTTGTTATTAAGATTGGAAGAGTAATCCGTTAGATTACTTGTTACTGAAAAAACGAACGCCGTTAGTAACGCTGTTATTTATAACGCCGTTATTCCATCACTGGATGTTGAAGTATGATGTCATAATCAAACATTCTAGAACATTTGTGATGTCACAATAGCACATTCTAGAACATTTGTGATGTCACAGTATGTCATAATAGAACATTCTAGAACATTTGTGTACAGTATATATTCAACAATTCTCTCAGAAGATCTCAGAAGACAAGTCAAGATATCACTTGTAGTTTCCGGCTATTTGTCTGTAAGCTTGAATATATTCTGTAGATACAATTTAAAATCCCTACATGGAAAAGGAAACAATGTCCTGTACAATCCTTAATGAGCTACGTCTGGAGGGAAGGTTCTGTGATGTGGTTATTAAAGTCAACAGCACTGAGTTGAATGCCCACAAGGCCCTCCTGTGTGACTGCAGTGACTATTTCAGGTAAGTTTAGCTTGGTTCAGGTTAGCTTGGTTCAGGTTAGCTTGGTTCAGCTTAGCTTGGTTCAGGTTAGTTTGGTTCAGGTTAGCTTGGTTAGTAAACAGATACCATACTGTACTTTTACTGTAAACAGATACTATACTGTACTTCTACTGTAAAAATATACTATACTGTACTTCTACTGTAAACAGATACTATACTGTACGTATACTGTAAACAGATACTATACTGTACTTCTACTGTAAAAATATAATATACTGCACTTCTACTGTAAACAGATACTATACTTCTACTGTGCTAAGACCCTATACTTCTACAGTGAAAATATATTACTACACAGGACAGAATGTTGCTTACTGTTTACTCATCAGATATCTCTATACTCTGCATCCCACAGAGCCCTCTTCACTCGCTGGAGCAACTCAGAGAAGGCAGTCTACAGTATCCCTGGGGTGTATGATGCAGCTCATCATAGAGTACGCCTACACACGCTTTGTGCTGGTGACAGCAGAGAACGTGGAAGAGCTTCTGGTGGCTACAGGCCAGCTTCTCGTCACTGGCATAGTAGGAGCGTGCTCTGATTTCCTAGAAGGCCAGCTGTCTCTGGAAAACTGTGTCTGCATCTGGAGGTTGGCGGACATCTACTGCTGCCCTGACCTGAGGCGCAAGGCCCATCTCTTCATCGTGTGCCACTTTGAGGAGATGTTGCACGTCTCACAGGAGTTTGTGGAGCTGTCCCTGCAGCAACTGGTGGACATCATCGAGAGGGATGATCTGAACGCGAAGAGCGAGGAGACAGTGTTCGATGCCGTCCTCCGTTGGATCGACCACTCCCGTGAGGAGCGTAAAACACACATCCCTTTGCTGCTGCCCAAGGTAAGTAATTGTATTACTGTGCATTACATTAAAATAACACTAGGTTCCCTAGTACAGTGGTTCTCAAACATTTGGGTCCAAACTGTTCCCTAGCAACAGAAACCGTCTACAACCGATGTCTAAGTTGTACCCGCTGTCTGCTTGTCTCTTCCCAGGTTCGCATGGGCTTGATGAGGCGTGACTACTTGCTGAACAACGTCCAGAACAACCCTGTGGTGAGGGACAGCCACGACTGCAGGCCCCTCATCCTCAGCGTCCTGAACCCCCCTGGCTCCGACAGGCTCCCAAACCCCCTGATGCGTCCACGCCTGCCCCAGGAGGTCCTATTGGCCATCGGAGGCTGGGGTGGTGGTATCCTGTCCATGGAGGCTTACAATATCCGAGCCGGTGGATGGATGGACGTGAGCGTTGAGGCGGAGAGTCCCCGGGCCTGCCACCGCGGCACCGCTTATCTCCACGGTCTGGTCTACTGTGTCGGTGGCTTGGACGGCAGAAAGACTCTCAACAGTGTGTGCATGTTCAACCCCGTCACTCGCCGCTGGCTGCAGGCGGCTCCCATGCACTCACGCCGCAGTAAACTCAGCGTGGTCGCGTTGGGCGGCTGTATCTACGCCATGGGAGGGAGCGATGGACACGTGGTACTGAACACCGCCGAGCGCTACGAGCCTGAAACCAACCAGTGGACAGTGATCTCACCCATGCTGGAGCACAGGGGCCTAGCAGGGGCAGCAGCCCTCCAGGGCAAGGTGGGTGGAACTGAGGGACACAGGGTGGTAGATGAACCCAAGGAACGTTAGATCAGAAATCATAAATGTCTTTATTGCCAAGTAAGTTTGCACATACAAAAGATGTGTCTGGGTCCTTTGGTGCATCAACATTAACAGACAATTAGAGGATTGATGGAGCCCCATGGATTTTCTCAATACATTGAGACGTTTGTTAAAATGGTTACAGAGGTTTCTGCTGAGTAGTTCTGGAAAGAGCTCACCTATTTATGGCTGACGTTGACTTTAAGTTTGTGTTTGTAGGTTGGTGGCTAAAGCAGTACAGTAGGAGATCTTGCCATCCAAGAATGAGTCCAATCAAGATATTGGAACCTGGCAAAGTTCAAGAAGTTAGGAGATCGAGATTTAGCACTTAGGTGTTTGTGTGCATTACAAATACAATTTATTATTGTTAGTATTATTATTATTGATCTTTGGAGTTGTATCCAGTTATACAGTTCACTTGTTAATAAATTTGATGGCTTTGTCATTATAAATGATTTCCCATATATTTTTTATCTTTGCAATTTTGTAATACAATACCAATGGGTTCAAATGGTAAAATCAGCCATTTTGAAATCCAAAATTATGCAGGTTATATTTATCCTATCCCAAAAATTACCTCATATTTGAATTCCCCATTAAGAAACACATCATTTAGACACCTTGCATGTTAGGATTTCCTTCAGATTCATGTTGGCATCCATGTATGGCCATGGGGTGGAAAATGGTAAAATCGGCCATTTTGAAATCCAAAATGGTGTAGGTTAGAGTTATCCTATCCCAAAAATGAACTCGTATTTGAATTCCCCATTAAGAAACACACCATTTAGACACCTTGCATGTTAGGATTTCCTTCAGATTCATGTTGGCATCCATGTATGGCCAAGGGGTGAAAAATTGTCAAATCGGCCATTTTGAAATCCAAAACAATGTAGGTAGGAGTTATCCGATTAGAAAAATAATCCCATATTTGAATTCCCCACAAAAAAACACATATTTTAGACACCCCACTCGATTGATTTTCCAAAAAATAAAAAGTATGGCCCGCCCTACCGCTACATGTATCATTTGACTTGCAATGCTGCTGTGATGCCCTCATTTCCCTAAATGGATTAATACAGTGTCTGCCTGCCTTAACCAGACACTAAAAATTCCTCTCATGTGTCCTGTCCTCAGGTGGGAGGGTGGGAGGGTGTAAACGACCTGCATAGCGCGGAGGCCTACAGCCCCTTGACTGACTCCTGGAGCGCCCGGCCCGCCATGCTCACCTCCCGCAGCTACTTTGGCATCGCGGTGCTGGACGACCTGCTCTTCGTGGTCGGAGGCACCAGTGACTCATACACCATCTCTCACTCTGTACTACATTCTGTTGTGGAAGGACAGCACGTTCACTGAGAGACTTACACTGCATCAGGGTAAGACATTTTAAGTAATTTAGTAATATCTTTAAATTGAGACTTGATTGCTGACCTGACCAGCTGACTTGATTAAGGGGCGTGTTTAAAGCGGCCATTTTGTTTCCTTAAGTGCCCCATTAAAGGCTGCTTCCTGCTTAAAGACAGCACTTGTGTACTGAGTGTGATCTCAGAGCCCTGTCACTGCTTAAAAGCAGAACCTCAGCCTCTCCTGGAATCACTCTGTACTACATTCTGTTGTGGAAGGACAGCACATTCACTGAGAGACTTACACTGCATCAGGGTAAGACATTTTAAGTAATTTAGTAATATCTTTAAATTGAGACTTGATTGCTGACCTGACCAGCTGACTTGATTAAGGGGCGTGTTTAAAGCGGCCATTTTGTTTCCTTAAGTGACCCATTAAGGGCCAGGTGTTAGACAGCACTAATTAGTGATAGGGATTTAAAGGCCTGCTGGCTTAGCGTCAGCGAAGCGTCGAGAAACGAAGAGGGACAAAGAGGAGTTTTCCTGGAGTTATCTGCCGAGGGATCCGCCAATCCACCTAGTGCTAAGTACATCCTAGTCCTATCTTTCACTCCACTCTGAAAAATCTCCCTTTCCCTCCCACTCTGCTATTTCTCTACTTCCTCCCTGCCACTCTTGACACCACAATGTGTCTCATATCCACAATCTGCTCCTCCAGAACAGATTCAACCCACCCACGGCAGTTTGCTAGCAACCCGGCTAATCTATCCTACCCTCCTACAGCCACTAATACACCTGTCACAGTACGGGGAGGCTTATGGAATTGTCAATCAGCAGTCAAGAAAGCTGACTTCATTACTGCCTACGCCCATAGTCAAAATCTGCAGCTCCTGGCTCTAACTGAGACCTGGATAACCCCCAATAACTCATCAACACCTGCAGCATTATCTACAAACTATAACTTCACTCACACACCTCGACCTTCCAGACGGGGTGGAGGCACTGGCCTCATGACATCTCCTTCATGGACTACAAACTTAACACCCCTCCCAGAACTGTCACTCTCCTCTTTTGAATATCATGCAGTATCTGTCTCTAATCCTTTCAATCTCACCATTGTTACACTCTACCGCCCTCCAGGTCCGCTCAATCACTTCACAGATGAGCTGGACATGCTTCTAAGCTCCTTACCGGAAGATGGTACCCCTCTCCTTCTATTGGGCGACTTCAACCTGCCTGACTCATCTCAGTCAGTCATAGTAGTCTCCCTCCTACAATCATTTGACCTGACTCCCACTGCCATGCCTCCCACCCACAAAGCAGGCAACTCCTTGGATCTCATATTTTCCCGTACCTCCAGCATCATTAACACCACGGTAACTCCCCTACATGTATCTGACCATTCCTTCATATCCTTCTCTCTAACTCTCATGCTTAACCGAAAGGTCTTCACCCCAACTCAAACCGTCTCACTCAGACGCAACCTGCCCTCCCTATCCCCCTCCACCCTCTCCTCTGACATACTATCCGCTCTACCTTTGAGTGACACCTTCTCTGCTCTCTCCACAGAGATGGCAACCTCCACCCTCCTCTCAGCCCTTGCAACCTCCTTCGACAAGCTCTGTCCCCTCGTTGAGAAACCTGCCCGCCGTTCCCCACCCAGTCCATGGCTGACAGATGTGACGACCCCCACTCTACCTGCAAATGGGGAGTCTTCTGACTCAGAGAGCCTGGTGGAGTGGGTAGGTCGTTAACCCAATTACCCTCACCTGTGCAGTGCAGAGAGCTGCCTGCACCAACAGTATATATGTTCCCCTGTCTAAACCCTCTGTCTGCTTCTCCCAGCTGCTTCTCCCATCTGCTTACCCCACCAAACAGGACAGGTTGTATCAGTCACCAAGTGAACCAACTTTGGGATCCTTTGTCAGTTCTGATATATACCTTTGTTGTTTAATTTGATTATTATTTGTTTAGATAGGATTAAATAAATTCTTTGTTAAATTGTTATCACGTGTCTTGACAACCCATATTTGACAAACCTCTTCTGGTTCGTCATATATGGGGGCTCTGGCCGTTTGTAGGACCTTTTGGTAGAAATTGGAAATTCGCTTTGTTTGTAATTTGACCTAGTGTGGTTGATTTAGTATTTGTGCTGGGTACTTTGGCTAGCATTTGTGGTTGGTAATTTGACTGGCATTTGTGATTTGAGTTCCTGTTGGGACGATTTGTTTGGGCTCTGTCTGTTTATAGAAGGGCTAATTTGAAAAAATATTTAGGCTAATTACTTAATTGGACTAGTGTCTGTGACCTGAGGTTTGCAGCTAGTATTAGTATTTGTAGCCTGTTGGCTAGAATTTGTTTGTAGCCTAATTATTTGTATGCCAGTGTTAGGGAGTGAGCACATGTGATTTGGTCTTTGTTATTGGGGTTTGATTGTTTGGTATTTGGGGGAAAGTAGCAGTTTGTTTCTGCAGATTTCTTGTGGTAGGGGATTTGTTACTTTGTTTTGTTTGTTTATTGCTTGTGTTGAGGCTTTGGAGTTTGATACCTTAATGTCTGTCTGTGTATTTTAGGAACCATACATCCCCGGTTAGGCAAAGAAGGTGGGTTCCCAATAGGGGGCTTGTCTTGGTGTTTTCTTTTTAGGCGGCTACAGACGCAGGTAGAGACAGGCACTGGCATTGGCGCTTGTTGTCCTCTCGGGAGCACGTCTCTGGCTCAGAGGAGTGGCTGTATAACAGGTACTTTTTCTGCCCAGAGATTTCAGTGCATTAGTACCCCCTGTATGTAGTAGCACGAAGATTGAGCTTTTGAGGTAGTTAGTTAGTTAGTTAGGCCCAGTAGCTAGTCAGGGGGGAGGTTTCATTTGATCAGACTGTTTGTTTTTTAATGGTATTCACGCTTCATTGTCCCAGCATAGGTTGTTTGTTTTGTAGGCCTGTGTCGTATGGCACTTTGTTTGTGAGTGCGGCTCACTTTGTTTAGGCCAATAGTGCACTATGACACTCAGTTTAGAGCGGCAGATGGAACTTCTGATACTGCAGCACAGACAAGAGTTCGCTTTGGAGGAGGTTAAGCAAAAGACGGAGCTTGCCAAAATAGCTTTAGAGGAGGCAAAGCACAGACAAGAGTTCGCTTTGGAGAAGATTAGGCAAAAGGCTGAGCTTGCCGAAATAGATCTGCAGCATAGAGAGCTGGATTTATTGTTTTCTCCTCGTCCACTGTTGTCTGTGTTCCCTGTTTCTTTGCCTAACATTTCTCTCATTTCAGGTTTGGGAAGTGGTGTTATGCAGAGAGGTGTGCACGCTGGGTTGCCTGTTGATGGTGTGGACATCGACCTGGGTAACAATCTTGCTGGGGTGCGGGTGTGGGCCGAGGGGCCTCTCCCAAGTGTAGTCACCCAAGACTCTCCTAGTCCTATGTTTGACGATGTGGACAATGACAACATATCAGATGTTGTCATTGAGCATCCAGCCTGTGCAGTGACGCAGGAAATGACAGCAACGTGTGATGCGCAGGGCGCTACCCGAGGCGCGGATGTTGAAGCTGTTCATATTGATTTGGTTCTGCAGACTACGCAGACTACGTTAGTTAGGAAGCAGGACAGTGATCCGGCTTTAGAAGAGCTGTTAGATACGGCTGTGCCGTTTGAAAAGTGGGATGAGACAAATGTTATTGCCAGAGGCAAAAATGCAATATCCTGTGAACATGTGTACCTCCTAACGCCCACCAACTTTTTCCCATCTAAAGGGGGGGGGGGAATTATGGGGACTGCAATAATGTTTCTCTCTGTTCCACTTCTCCAGTACCCGTTCCTGAGAAGGGACTGCCATGGCTCCTACTGGCTTCCAGAGAGGTCGCCCAGGAGGTCACAGGGTTTAGCCCTAATGACCTGAGGTTTGGTCAAAAAGTTGGTGGTCCCAATGCTGTTCATGATGAGACTATTCAGAGTGAGATGGTTGGGAAGGAGAAAATGAAAACGGGAAAAAAGAGAAAGCAAAAGAGAACTGGAAAAAGAAAAGAAAAAGAAGATAAAATCTCTTTATGGTCGTTGTGCTGAGATGGAGGATGTTGTTGTGCCCGCAACTTTCCAGCACCTGATGACATGCGTCTGGGCATGGTTGACCGTTTGAGTTTACGTCTGGGCATGGTTGACCATTTAAGTTTATGGTGACCTTATAGGGTTGACTCTATTGTTTTGATGTGCATCACCTTTTGACATTCTGTTCTTCTCGTCTCGTTTGTTCCCCCAATCTCTTCTGTCTCTTGTTCTCTTCATTTGCTTCTTACGATCCTATGTTGCAGAGAGCGGAGGCAGGAGGGTGAGGGGAAAGGGTGACCGGTCCGCAGGGGTGTTGGAGATGATTTGTGGTGTTTTGTTTAACCCTTAATTGTACCCTTAATTCTTTGACTGTTGTATTATAAGCCTAGTGCTCATTTTGATAATGCACAAAGAGGCCTAACCCTTAACCTATGTGGGGTATGCTTGATAGGTTGGTTGGAAACGCCATTTAGCTCTGTAGATAAAATGTCCTTTTTTGGCCCATGTGTTTGATTGTTGACTTTTGTGCCTTGTAATTTGTTTTGCCTGGTTTGTCTGTTCCCCACTCCCTACTGTCTCCTGCTCTCTTAGACTGCTTCCTATGGCCCTATGTTGCTGAGAGCGGAGAAAGGATGGTGAGGGGAATGGGTGAAGGGTAAAACTATGTTGATTTTGATTTGATTTTGGGAATAAGTATTATTGTTACATTTGGGATTTGGGTTAGCTTGTTTGTAAATAAGAATGTAATTTGGTAATAGGGTAGAACCCTCATCTTTAGGGGGAGGGTGTGATGACCCCCACTCTACCTGCAAATGGGGAGTCTTCTGACTCAGAGAGCATGGTGGAGTGGGTAGGTCGTTAACCCAATTACCCTCACCTGTGCAGTGCAGAGAGCTGCCTGCACAAACAGTATATATGTTCCCCTGTCTAAACCCTCTGTCTGCTTCTCCCAGCTGCTTCTCCCATCTGCTTACCGCACCAAACAGGACAGGTTGTATCAGGCACCAAGTGAACCAACTTTGGGATCCTTTGTTAGTTCTGATATATACCTTTGTTGTTTAATTTGATTATTATTTGTTTAGATAGGATTAAATAAATTCTTTGTTAAATTGTTATCACGTGTGTTGACTTCCTTTATATGACAAACCTCTTCTGGTGCGTCATACAGATCCAGTGAGAGAACAAAGACAGGTCCTGAGAGCAGCTGAAAGGAAGTATAGAAAGTCACGCCTCACTGCTGACATCGACACATATCACAACCTCTTGTTAACATTCTCCAAAACCATTACTAATGCCAAAGCTTCTTTCTTTCACCATAGGATCGAGGCCTCTGCCAAGAATCTTCGCAAACTGCATGCTACCATGTCCTCCCTCCTCACTCCCCCCCCCACCCCCCCCCCCTCATCTTTCTCTGCCGAAGACTTTGCGATCTTCTTTGAGGAAAAAGTGGAGAACATCCGCAGCTCCTTCTCCCAACCCCCACCCATTCCAAATGCTGAATCGAGAACCTCATCCTTCACTCTGTCATCTTTCTCTCCCATTACAGAAGCCGAGACCCTGACACTGGTAACGTCGAACCGTCCGACTACATGCCAGCTGGACCGGCTACCCTCCCCACTCCTCCAGACCATAGCACCAGACATCCTCCCATTCCTAACTGCAACCATCAACTCCTCACTCAACTCGGGGGTGGTCCCCACCTCCCTAAAACAAGCCAGAGTCACGCCCCTTGTTGTGAAGGGCCAGATTAAAAGCTGAGAATCTACATTTATTGTTTTATATACCTTGTATATTATTTATATATACACGTTATATCCCTTTAAGCCTGCGTTTGAATCTCAGTAATATTCACTTTCCTCATTGGATAACGTTCTCTGCGCCAGGCGGCGAGCCCCCAAAGTCAGGTTCAAAGGCGAGTCCAGGCATGTTGGAACCTGCCTGGAGACGGCGCATTGATTCGAGACGAGAACTGAGGTTCGGCACTAGAAAGCCACTTAAATATATATATCGCGGCAGGTGCGAACAGTAGCTGTTCATCAAGTTCAGTGTGATTCTAATGTAGTGAGAAGCAGTTCGTCTAACAGAGCGTTGAGAACCACGTGCGAAGTGAATAGTAAAAGTGTCAGATTTAATGCAGTAACGTCAAGTTCGACTTAGCTTAATGTGAAGTAAAGAGTCGTTAATTATTGTGTATCGTGCCAACAGCAGTTCGTTCGTGTGCAGCATTACCCAGCAGTTCGTTCGTTTAGCTAGTGGAACCTTAGCCAGTGTGCGTGGACTAAATACATTGGTGCCAGTACACGAGGAGGGCCTAGTCGGAGAACCTACTGGACATGTGCACATTGGAACCGACGGCGGCGATTGCAGAACCAGTATTGGTTGGATTATAGTGATTGTGGAACGTACTACCCTTGGAGAAGAGCATCGTTAATACCCACTGTTGTTTGGATTTAACCACCGTGAGGATCTACTTCAGGCTGGCTTCGTGGACCGAAGCTAGCTGGCTATCATCATTGCTATCGTGCAATTGGATTACAGTTATTGCTTTGTTGCTGAGCATTTGGATTACAAGGACTGGATTCTGTACGTGAACCCCCTTCTTCTTCAATTGAACAGACTGAGTATCCGAACATTCTTATTCCCTCCAGAGCTTACATCTCTGGGAGGAAACCCCTTGTCTCCAGCGGTACCAGCGTTTCCCCCTATAATTGCCATCCTACGCCAGGCGGCGTTAGCCTAGTACCCCATCGTAGGAATTATTCTATTCCCACTGACTTTTGCTACTGACTGACTTATGCATATTCTTCGCCATACAAGCGCGACCTTAATTCTCATATCTGTACAATTTGCTGCATAATAATAAATACCCTCAATGATATTTCTTTGTCACCGTGCCGTGTTATTATGAGTGTCTGCCATAATTAGTTGTACTGTCTGGCAAGTAATACTAAGTACATAATTAGCAGTGGTTTAATCCAGGGGTTCCCAAACTTTTCAGGCCGGGGCCCAGAAAATAAGGCGTCAGAGAGCCGCGGCCCAATGCACATCGTCTGGCCTTTTTTTTTTTTTTTTTTGCCAGGCGACCGATTTTTTAAGCCAAATATCACTTCAATCCTATTAAGTTAGTTCAAGTTAGTTATTCATTTATATGTGCTATTTATGAGAGGGCTAACTTGTTGCAAAATAATAATGATAATAATAATAGCCTCATTAAAATACTATTGTTGCTTCGGTTGTTCTCAGCATTTTATGTGCATAATCTGTTATTTAGTTTGAAATGTTCGTTGAAATAAGTTGATTTTTCGTTTTTGTTTATTTATTAAGTTAATATAAAACCATATAGTCACATTTTAGAATACAATAGAATAGAATTTTAGAATACAACTAGAAACACTGTCCTGGCCTGCTTCTAAGTTCAGTGACCTGACAAAAAAAATTTAAATAAAAAAATAAAAAATAAAAATAATTTTTTTTTTTTTTTTTTTTTTTTTTTTTTAATTTTTTTAATCATCTCGCGGCCCATCCGTGGCTGCTCGCGGCCCACCTTTGGGTCGCGACCCCGACTTTGGGAACCACTGGTTTAATCTATCACAATCTTTAATACAGTCAGGGTTTTGTAACCCCTCAGTTACAATTGGTCCTTCGAGCCGGATGGTATCAGTAATCTTAATATCATATTAATATTGATATGGCCAGCGGCGGACACTCTCCAGACGGCTCTCCCAAACTAGAGCGCCCTAGGCGCAAACGTCAGCCCCCTCCACAACTGGAGGACTACGCTTTCGTTTTACCTCCTAGCTTATCTAAAAAGACGTTAAGCACGGATAAAACTGATAGCTTAAGCATGCCCAATCCTATCGACTTGTCGGCCCCACCAGTAGAGACCCCAGTGGGTTCAAACGAAACTGACTTAGCTCACGGGGGGGAACAAGCGGGACATGACGTGACTATACCCCAAGACAGCGCCATCGGGATAGACCCCGGAGCGCCCAAGGATAAAGAAAGCGCCACCGGGATAGACCCCGGAACGCAAGAGACCCAAGAGCGCGCACCCGAGATGTACCTCGGCGCGCACCCAAGAGAAGAGTACCGCGTCTTAGAGATGGACCTCGGGGCGCGGGAGAAATCAAGAAGCAGCGCTCAAGAGATGGACCTCGGAGCGCGCCAAGAGAACAGGTCCCCACCAAGTCCTGTCAGCGCCCGATCACCTCCATCAGTGTCATCCCCCAGCGAGGCTGACCAGCGACTAGCACAAGCCTTGATCGCCACACTAACTGCATCAACCGAAAGAGACCGTCTCCAAGCACAGACACTTAGTGAGCGCGAACACTCTGCAGTGGAACGAGAGCGCCTCCAAGCGCAACAACAGAGTGCGCACGAACAGTCTGCAGTGGAGCGCGAACGTCTCCAAGCGCAACAACAGAGTGAGCACGAACGCATCCGACTGGAAGAGAGTCGCCTCCAGGCTGACGCAGCGATGACTATCAGACTGGAAGAAAGGCGCCTCCAGGTTGAAGAGAACATCTCATTCACAATAGCAGCGGTCGAGCAGCCCGAGAAGCAGTACAGCATCACTAATGCCTTCACAAGCCATGACATATGTCTGTCACGTTATACCTACCCCATCCCACAGCTGATGAAGAAATACGTGCACCTACGCCAACTGCCTATACCGTTCATCGACGGCGCCACCCCGACCCTGCTCATAGGCTCCGACCAGGCAGACCTCATCGTCCCAACGGACCAGGTCCACATCGGACCCAGAGGCTGCCCAGCCGCGGTCAAGACCCGCCTGGGTTGGACGCTACAAGGCCCCCTCTCCGGGTCTTCCAACCGACCGACAGCCACCTGCTGCCTCTACACGAGGGTAAGCGACGACGTCACCACCCTCTTGCAGCACGTCGAGAGACTATGGACATTAGACTCGATGCCCTTCAAGAACGAACGGAAACTAGTTAGTTCCAAGGAAGACAAGTATGCCATAGCTCTCCTCGAGCAGAAGACAAAGAGGGTCGAGGTCGACGGAGTGATGAGATACGCAACTCCA
Organism: Notolepis coatsorum; assembly: GCF_963971535.1. Taxonomy (NCBI): domain Eukaryota; kingdom Metazoa; phylum Chordata; class Actinopteri; order Aulopiformes; family Paralepididae; genus Notolepis; species Notolepis coatsorum. The sequence goes on from NC_140169.1 coordinate 183,362,531, forward strand.
CTCGTGAGGCGAGAGGGGATGCCCACCCTCCACGCATCAAAGGAAGCGACACAACGCTATCTACTGAACACCGAGCGGCGTCTAGCTAAAGTCTCCCCTCAAGCCACTATATACCGCGCTGAGATCGACAAACTGATCACAGCGGGTCATATAAAGAAAATCGACAATCAAGAGGCAGACCAGACGACTGAATCCTGGTACGTGCCCCACCACAAGGTCCACCACAACGGCAAGAACCGCATTGTATTCAACTGCAGTTACCAGATCGGACTACAGAACCTGAATAAATTGCTCTTACCCGGCCCGACACTCGGCCCCTCCCTCCTCGGCGTACTCCTACGTTTCCGCCAAGACAAAGTGGCCATCAGCGGCGACATCAAAGGGATGTTCCTGCAGGTGCGACTGATGGAGGAGGACAAGCCCCTGCTGCGGTTCCTGTGGAGAGAGAGGATCGACGACGAACAACCCTCCATCTATCAATGGGAGGTCCTCCCCTTCGGCACCACATGCAGCCCATGCTGCGCCACGTTCGCACTACAAAAGCATGTGACCGAAGACCCTGGAGCTGACGAGGAGGTCAGACAAAGCGTAGAGAGGAGTTTCTACGTGGACAACTGCCTACAAAGCGTATCAACGCCAGAAGAAGCCGAAGCCATCCTACTTAAGCTCCGAGCCTCCCTGATCAAAGGCGGCTTCGACCTTAGGCAGTGGGCTAGCAGTGACCATCAAGTACTTCGCAGCCTCTCCCCAGAGACAAAGGCAGCAAGCAGCGAGACCTGGATGGCGACCATCCCAGGTGAAGCACAGGAAATGACATTGGGCCTCGTCTGGCGCTTCAAAACAGACTCGCTCCATTATAAACACACACCCCTGACCCAGGAGCAGGGAAGGTCGACCCCTCTACCGACCACTCGACGGAGCGTATACAGAACACTTGCAAGCCAATACGACCCGCTGGGGTGTATCCTACCTTACACCACTCGGGCGAAGATGCTTGTGCGAGAACTGTGGGACAAGGAGCAGGGCTGGGACGACCCCATACCCGACCACCTGGCTTCCACCTGGAGAGAGTGGGAGGGAGAACTCAACTGGCTCCAAAATGTGAACATTCGCCGGAGCTACTTCCCACCCACAGTGCGGCTGGAGACGTGTCAGATGGACATGCACGTCTTCAGTGACGCCTCAGAAGTAGCTTACGGTTCGGTGGCTTACTTGAGAGCCCGAGAGGAGGGAGGAGAAGTACACACAGCCTTCGTCCTGGCTCGCTCAAGAATAGCCCCCCGCAAGCAACAATCTATCCCGCGTCTAGAGCTCTGCGCAGCTCTGGTAGGCGCGCAACTCGCCACGCTGATACAACGTGAACTCACCATAACGGTGCGAAAGACAATCCTGTGGTCAGACTCCATGACTGTGCTCACATGGATCCAGTCCGATTCTTGTCGATACAAAGTCTTCGTCGGAGTCCGAGTCACCGAGATTCAAGACTTGGTAGGATCAGCGTGCTGGAGATACGTTGACACCAAGCAGAACCCAGCAGATGTCATCACACGGGGGATGTCCCTAGCCGACCTCACACGTCCCAACATTTACAGTGACGGTCCTGAGTTCCTCAAGCTCCCGGAGGAGGAGTGGCCTACCCCCACACCACGGGAGGCGAGTCAAGAGGAGGCAGAGATCAAGAAGTCTATGTTCTGCGGGCTGACGCACGTCCCAGCTCCAACGGACCCTAATATAGACGACTGCTTAACCCTTGAGAGTGCTCAGAAAAAGACATTCTTGTGGCACCACCCTGAGGTTCCCCCCACCACAGACATTAACACATCGAACTACGCAGAGGCAGCACTCCTTCTGCTAAAGAGAGCTCAAAGAGACTCATTTCCAGATGAGCTAGACTGCCTGCAAGGGAAAAAGCCAATCCCCTCAGACAGCCGACTTCTCACTTTGGCCCCCGAGCTCGACACCCAGGACCTCATCAGGGTGGGTGGTCGTCTGAGACGGGCCCCGGACTTGACGGATGATGTCAAGCATCCTATCGTCCTCAACAGCCGACACAAGGTAACCGAGCTGATCATACAGAAGTACGACGAGGATGTGCACCACGCGGGGGCAGAGAGAGTCTTCGCTGAGATCCGACGATGTTACTGGATACTGCAAGGGAGAGAAGCAGTACGTCGCTTCCAACGGACTTGTTTAAACTGTCGCAAGTGGCGAGCACAGCCCAGTATACCTATGATGGCCGACCTGCCTCCCTGCCGCCTCCGACTCGGCGAGAAGGCCTTCCACTCCACAGGCGTGGACTGCTTCGGCCCTTTCTACGTCAAGAAAGGAAGAGGGACAGAGAAGAGGTGGGGCATTGTGTACAAGTGTATGACCACACAAGCTGTTCATATAGAAATCCTCCAGACCATGAGTACGGATTCATTCCTCATGTCCTTCCGGAGATTTCAAGCCCGAAGAGGAAGCCCGTCTGTGTTGTTGTCCGATCAAGGGACAAACTTCAAAGGCGGAGAAAGAGAATTGAGAGAGAGAGTTTCCAGGCCATGGGTGAAGGACTTAAGACCCGCCTCGCTCCCTCTCAGATCAAATTCCAGTTTAACCCCCCGAACGCCCCTCATTTCGGGGGAGCCTGGGAAAGAGAAGTCCGTTCTATAAAGACTGCTCTGTACACCGTGCTTGGGGCCCAGACCGTGGCGGAAGAAGTCCTCACGACAGTCCTCACGGAGATCGAGGGCGTCTTGAACTCGAAGCCCCTCGGTTACGTCTCAAGTGATGTAGCAGACTTCGACCCAGTCACCCCAAACTATCTCTTGATGGTGCGGCTGGACCCTGCCCTTCCACAGGCGGTGTACAGACCTGAGGAAGTGAACGGCCGAAGAATGTGGAGATACAGTCAGGTATTGGCTGACCAGTTTTGGACCAGTTTCCTCCTCCACTATCTACCGTCTCTCCAAGCCCGTCAGAAGTGGGTAAAGGACAGGGACAACCTGAAGGTGGACACAGTCGTTATGATCATAGACCAGTCACTACCCCGAGCTACGTGGCCGGCCGGCCGCGTAAGCAAAGTGATTACTGGTGCCGATGGGAAGGTCAGAGCGGCAGAAGTCGTAGTCCAAGGGCGGACTTACACCCGACCCGTGGCGAAGCTGATAGAGTTGCCGGAGCTCCCTGACTTCCCTGATGACGACCATGACCCACTGACTTTGTAGATTGCCCTACTCCTCACAGCAAGTATTGAGCCGTTGACCGGACTATTAATCTGTCTCCCTTAACTAATTAGGTGCGGACTAATTAGGAGGCGGCTGTTGTGAAGGGCCAGATTAAAAGCTGAGAATCTACATTTATTGTTTTATATACCTTGTATATTATTTATATATACACGTTATATCCCTTTAAGCCTGCGTTTGAATCTCAGTAATATTCACTTTCCTCATTGGATAACGTTCTCGGCGCCAGGCGGCGAGCCCCCAAAGTCAGGTTCAAAGGCGAGTCCAGGCATGTTGGAACATGCCTGGAGACGGCGCATTGATTCGAGACGAGAACTGAGGTTCGGCACTAGAAAGCCACTTAAGTATATATATCGCGGCAGGTGTGAACAGTAGCTGTTCATCAAGTTCAGTGTGATTCTAATGTAGTGAGAAGCAGTTCGTCTAACAGAGCGTTGAGAACCACGTGCGAAGTGAATAGTAAAAGTGTCAGATTTAATGCAGTAACGTCAAGTTCGACTTAGCTTAATGTGAAGTAAAGAGTCGTTAATTATTGTGTATCGTGCCAACAGCAGTTCGTTCGTGTGCAGCATTACCCAGCAGTTCGTTCGTTTAGCTAGTGGAACCTTAGCCAATGTGCGTACACTAAATACATTGGTGCCAGTACACGAGGAGGGCCTAGTCGGAGAACCTACTGGACATGTGCACATTGGAACCGACGGCGGCGATTGCAGAACCAGTATTGGTTGGATTATAGTGATTGTGGAACGTACTACCCTTGGAGAAGAGCATCATTAATACCCACTGTCGTTTGGATATAACCACCGTGAGGATCTACTTCGGGCTGGCTTCGTGGACCGAAGCTAGCTGGCTATCATCATTGCTATCGTGCAATTGGATTACAGTTATTGCTTTGTTGCTGAGCATTTGGATTACAAGGACTGGAGTCTGTAAGTGAACCCCCTTCTTCTTCAATTGAACAGACTGAGTATCCGAACATTCTTATTCCCTCCAGAGCTTACATCTCTGGGAGGAAACCCCTTGTCTCCAGCGGTACCAGCGTTTCCCCCTATAATTGCCATCCTACGCCAGGCGGCATTAGCCTAGTACCCCATCATAGGAATTATTCTATTCCCACTGACTTTTGCTACTGACTGGCTCCCCATTGCTGCACGAATCCGCTTCAAGGCCCTCATCCTAGCATACCGTGCGGCAAAGGGAACCGCTCCCGCCTACCTCCGGTCAATGGTCTCTAACTACACACCCTCAAGACCCCTACGCTCTGCATCTTCTGGCCGCCTCAGACCTACTCCTATCCAAGCTCCGGGAGGGTCATCAAAGAGAAGTCGCCTATTCTCAGTCCTTGCCCCACAATGGTGGAATGAACTACCCACCCCAGTTAGGACAGCCGAAACACGTCCAATCTTTCGCCGTCGACTAAAGACGCACTTCTTCAACCATTATCTGAATAAAAAAAATAAAAATAAAAATCTAACCCTAACTAACCATACTGTCATGCACTTGTCCTAATAAACTAACCTACACTGTAGCACTCAACACTTTGATGAACATTGTTACTCAGCTGATAGAGTTGTGCCCTTCCTGATGGCTTGTTGTACAGAACTTGTAAGTCGCTTTGGATAAAAGCGTCAGCTAAATGACTAAATGTAAAAGAAAAAGGACATGAAGACCCGGCGCAGTGGCCTAAGCTGCTGCATAATGCATGGCCTGCCTAACATGAGCCAGTACGCTGCTCCCCGTGGAGGAGGAGGAGGAGGAGGAAGAGGAGGAGGAGGAGGAGGAGTAGGAGGAGGAGGAGGAAGGAGGAGCAGGAGGGGGAGGAGGAGGAGGAGCAGGATGAGGAGGAGGAAGAGCAGGAGGAGGCAGCAGGGGATCCATCTAAGAACCTTAAACATTTATTAGACCAAAAGAAATCCTAAGAAATTAATAAATTACTATCAGCCAAATGTGGTGCATTTCTTTCTTCTAGTAATTCAGACAATATCGGTTTTTAGTTTGTGTAATGTAATGTAATATCTGTTTTTAGTTTGTGTAATGTAATGTAATATCTGTTTTTAGTTTGTGTAATGTAATGTAATATCTGTTTTTAGTTTGTGTAATTTAATGTAATATCTGTTTTTAGTTTGTGTAATGTAATGTAATATCTGTTTTTAGTTTGTGTAATGTAATGTAATGTAATATCTGTTTTTAGTTTGTGTAATGTAATGTAATATCTGTTTTTAGTTTGTGTAATGCACATAATATGGGAACTTTTATCCATATGCTAGCCCGGCATAGTTCTGACAGCTGTCACTTGTGCTACTGCAAAATAAATGACACACGGCTTTGTGTTGTCAACTGATAGAAATTGTGCGTTTCTCTATTCCGATGATTACTACAATATAATATATATATAAATAACTGTCTTTTACTAGTACCTTACTACTATGTACTATGTTACTATCCATATACTACTACCTACCATGCTAATGTGTCTATTATACTATGCACTCAGGGTGTAACACTCAAGTTCAACACTATTTGACGAACAATGCCACTGACCATAAGCTGCCAGAGATGCACATCTCCTGCTGACCAGAAAACCACACACTTTTCTCATAGTACCTATGTTTTCATGAATGAGTAATTCAATAAAAATAAAATAAACATGATTGGAGCATATCTTATATGATATTTCACACAATGAGACAATGAGAACTAGAGTTAGATATGAGAACTGTAAACAACAGTTGATTGTGAAGAACAAACGATGATTGTGAAGAACGTCCTCATCACAAGAAAGGATCTGCATCTCAGCACCAATGTCAATGCCATGCCAAAGACGTGATGGAGGTGTTGCTGAGCAATGGGAATCCCTTTGAGGAGGGCAGTAAAGACCTGGTTACATTAGACAATAAGGTGTGTGAGTCTGCGGCTGCTGCCGTCTCTGTCCATCAACTCGAGTCTACGGGACAAGAGCAGTACAACAATTTCAGGAAGACTGCTTGAATCAAATGACAGACTTCTGACAGCACCGATCAACCAAAATAACTTACTGTTGTTCCATGAGAAGAAAACACAGAAGAAGACAGCAAATAAGCTGAGAATGCAGCACTTCAAACATCATGCAGAGCTCTATGGGAAAGCTTTTATTGTGCTAGACATACACGTGAAGTAGAGATATTTCTGTTGACGAGGAGTTAGTTGCGCCAGGTGTAACAAGACATTTTCTCATTCCTGTCAAATAAGTTAACAGATGGACAGTTCCCAGATGACAAGGATATCTACATCACTGCAGGTGATCAAGTCCACCATGTTGGAAACAGTCCACCAATGGATCAATGCAACCATGAGGAAGCTGACACTCATGTCCTATAATACATCTCCTCCACGCCCTCCAAACATCATCACTTGGGAGGGTGCATACTGGAGATACAGATGTTTGTCGTAATCCTTCTGACTAATTTCCATCACATCAAGCCACTAACAGATACACACCCACTCAGGGACGTGCACAGGACTTTAGAGGGGCAGGTGCTCAAAGGCTGAAAAGGGCACTATACCTGTCTGTGTTTTAACCGAGCGCGCGTAGCCCGATTTTTAAGGGCCCTTTTCGGGCGGGGGGGGCCCCTTTTTATGCTTTTTGGGGGGTTTTGGTCATCAAATATTGAATATTGAACTATAATAATCAGTGCAGGGGCTCACTTATCCTTGAAAACACTTTTATCACTGACTTAAAAGGCCCATACATCTCCATAAATGTTCAGGGGGGAGGGAATAAGTGCTTACCCTACAGACCCCAAGAAGTGCTGTATTTTCTGTATTGTTTAATATAAATGCATTTTTTATTCCAATCCCGATTTGTATTTTGAGATTCCCAAATCCCATCGGACTTGACTTCTTCGTGTCCCTCAGTGAGTATAATACCAGCATTCAACTGTATGGGCCACAGCGGTTTCTATCATCATCATCATCACCACCCACGCTATGCATAAATTTATATAGGTCCGCGGAGAGGCACGCTGAGGAGGCCGTGCAAACTGCAATGGAATATGGGGCATCTCTCTCTCTTTACCTAATATTTTGATTCTATCCTGACATTTTTCAGTTGGAAGGGCAGTCTATATGTGTAACGAAAAAATATATATTATATTTTTTTTCAAAAAGGGCACTTTTTTTACGAGGCTCAAAAAGGCAGGTGCTCAAGCACCCCTTGGACTCTATGTGTGCACGTGCCTGAAAACAGGATCAATAAGATGATCAGAAAGGCTGTCCTAGTCATTGGCCTTACCACAGACTCACTTGAGGTCACTGTAGAAAAGCTAACAACGGCCAAATTAAAAACGGTTCTGTATTTTGAAGGGCATCCATTCTACTGTGTTTTTAACAGACTCATACGCTTACTTAGTGAGCGACTAGTGATGCCTCAGTTCTACTGAATGACTCAGAATGTCTTTTGTTCCAGCAGCGGTCAGATCTTTTAATGAGCACTTTTAGATGTGGACTAGATCCATAGCACCTTTTAGCTGTTAATCATGTCTCAAAAGGCTTCTTATAGTGTTATGTATTTATTGTGTACTGTGATTGCAATGTCCATATTGTTTTATTGATTGTTGTCTGTATGAGTTGATTTGGTGGCAAATCCATGGGGATTAAAAAAGATGTCTAATCTAATCTAATCTAATTATGCAAAATGTCACTGCATAGATGAAAGAAACAAGAGTTGCCAATATTGCCAGTCTCAATAGACTTAGGCTATAAATCAATATGGCGGTGCAAGTGGAAAGGTCACAGGGTCACTTAAATCAAGAGGTTTCTTCTTCTAGCGGTCATGAATATTATCAGCAACATTTGTGGCAATCCGGTCATTACTTTTTGAGATATCTTGTTCTCAGTTTGGCCTAATGGTGGTGCTAGAGGAAAGTTGATTTTGTGGTCATCAAAATCAACAGGTTATATAGCATTACTGGCCTCGCATCTCGCTCTTCGACATAATGAGATATCTCTTATCTCCAGCACCTACTGTGCTCATGAACAAAACAATGCACCCATGCACCTGACCAAGCTCCGCCCCAGCATCCTCCTATAAGACGCCGGACATGGTCACACTCCCCCTTCCTCTTTTTTGTTTCCATCATGGACGCTGCAGTGCAGTCCATGAACTAGTTGTTATGAAATGCAGAGAGAAATTGAACAATGTTGGGTTTTCGCCGGAGATTCACCAGCCCCTGGAATCTTCTCTGCACATCCTAACAGCGCATCGGGCCTGTCCTGGGTTTCCTCGTCTCGCAACAGCGGACCGAGCGACGTCGCGCGGCGGCTAGGGCTAGGTCGCGCACAGGTAGGGCCTGCGCTGCCAGGCATTAATGCTAGCATTTGTGATACTGCTCGTTGTCCCGTGAGACAGCCGAGTTGTGTATTGGCGTGAGGGGCAGGATATTTGGGAAAACATGGTCGTCATGACTCTGTTTTGGGTGTTTTCCCAGCTATCCTAGTGCGCGCGGCTAATGCTAATGCTACAATGCTGGGTCTCCATTTCTTGTTCCCCGCCGAGGGCTGTCTTTTTAAAAGGTCTTCCCTCCTCTTAACCATTCATACTGACGGTCAATCGGTGTCTACTGTTGGGAGTTTTGACGGGGGCTTGTTTACCATTTCATGGGTGGATGGGCTGAGGCCTAGGGCTGGTGTGCTTTTTGTGAATATGAATTGTGTGCAGGACTGGTGTTTCTCTGGTCTGCATCCCCTTAACATTGTGTGTATGGGCTAGCCCATTCTGCAGTGTGTTAGTGGAGTTCTGTATTGTATGGCTCTCGCTCGGCATCGCTCTCTGCACTATCTCGCATATGTGCACGCGCACTGAATAAAGACCACAAATGTACCTTTAATCCCAATATTTGTCTGACCACACCCCTATCAGCTTACCCATATAAGCAGGGGTGGGGCCACCCACTCGCCTCCTTCTCACTTTCACCACAAGGAAGAAGTGCCTCGGTAGATCCCCACACTTGACACCATGATGGAAAGGATTAGGAGCAGCTTTGGGAAACAAGGATACGTTGACATCATATCTTTATTTTCTCTCTCACTATTTTCGAGAAAATACAGCGATATTGTATTCGTACTGGAGTGTCTGGAAGATGATGATCATTCTAAAAACCCTCCACCGGTTTTCGTATTGGGAGCACGCCGCTGCATGCTTCTCAACTGCAGTTCCTTGCTGTGTTTGTTGGGGTGAAACCTGTCAGGCCACAGCTGAACTGTCGGACACGCCGCTGTTGTGAGAAGCGGTGGGTTTCAGGTTGGGTGAGTACTGTTGCTGGCGGGCTTCACTTGTCTGTTAGTGCTATGGGGGCTACTTGACAATGTTTATGGAAACCGGCCCCAGGCTAGGGTCCTTTGTTCAGCCACCTAGGCGACAGAAGGCCTTGGTCTGAAGACCATTATAGTTTTAACTAGTGGGCCGCGACCATTAACACTGGTGATCCCTGTGTGTTCTGGACGAGTGGATTCTCTCTGTCACCGTGTAGCCCCTTCTTTCATATCCAAATGAGAGTATTCCTTCACGAGGGGATATGTGCATGGATGTGCGATAGCGGCAGATCCATGTTCAAGTCAGCTACACAGGCCAGTTTGGTATTGTGCTGATTCCGTCGGGTGTTGGTAAAATCACCGTTGTAAAGCAGTGTTGACATCTTGTTTCTCTTTTCTCTTAAAAAGTGAGGAGAGGTTCAGAACGGCGGCCTGTCTGGGTGAGTGTTATGTCATTGTATACATGTTCAGGTGATAGCTGCTTAGCTTACGGTTAGCCAGTCAGCTGTTAGCTGCTGCGTTAGCCTGCTGGGATCGCTGCATGGCCTGCTTAGGTTGGGCCTACTGTTAGCCAGTCAGCTGTTAGCTGCGGTGCTAGCATGTCGTGATCACTAGGTAACGTTAGCTTGCTGCTATAGGCCATGGCCTGGCGCGGGGTAGCTTTAGCTTCTCGCGCGCCGCCGTGAGCTCGCTTCTGGTCGCGTGCGGCGTTAGCTCGGCGTCTCGCGAGCAGGGGCAGTAGCGCCCGAACGGTTGGAGCGGCCGTTAGCTTGATGCTATTCTGTTGAACGTGCTTTGATTTTAACATGTTTTACACTCTTGACTACGACGTCATCCTTGACAGGGGATGTTTCGTCGACCCTGCCCTGAGCCAGGACGGCAAGGTTGCGTCAACAAAGAGGACTGTAGTGCGGGTTGGAGCGGCGACGCTGCCCAGTTCGAACAACACAGGAGCGGCTGTGTTCCTACGGTGTCTGTGACTGCACTTCGCTGATCTACGTTCCGGGTAGGACCAGGTTTGACCAGACCTTATAACACGTCTTCTGGTTTTACTTTTCTAAATGTATTGTGAATAACGATGTTTTTCCCAAAACGTGTGTTGCTGCAATGCATTTAGGATACGACGCGGGTTATGTGTGAGCTGTTTTTGTCACTGGCAGTTAGCTTCTCTGTGCAAATCGGGATGTAATGATCTGGTTGTTGTGTGAGAAACATCATGGTGTTTATATGTACCGTGTACTCACAACTAAGGTAACTAACCTATGAAGCTATGCTTGGTGACAAGTGAGTAAAAGAATGTTCTTTTCTCAGCCTGTGATGACAATGAACAGTGTGTTCACATATTAACAGGTTTTCCTGTTTTAACTGGCCGTATTGAGGGTAAAATAAGAGGATTGTGTTTCCCCCCGGTTCCCTGGGGACTTTTTCATCCTCCTATCAGACATGTTGTGCACTAATTTGTGTCTTTTGTGTGGTAGGGATGCGATGTAACCCTTAAGCTTGATTGCTGAGGTTGTGCTGAAACTGCTGGAGAAACTTTATTTTCCTAAAAGAAAAGATGGTTTGGTCGCTGTCGTGTGTGCTTAGCAAGGCCTGTGGCCGATACTAATCGAGAATTATGTATTCTCTCATTGTGAAAAACGGCGTTCCTCTGTTGAGTGTTTTTGCCATTTTTTGTAGGTGATGATGGGTTGTGTGTGTCATGTGACCTACAACTGGGTTGGACTGGCCACAGAAGCACATGTGTATGTTGGACCGGGGCTCTTAGAGCCCTCTCTATTCTGTGTTTTTTCCTTAGTAAAAATCAGATAGCAGGTTAGCTCATGCGCTGTGTGGAGCTGTCAAACGCTTCATAGAGCTGACTATGACTGTGTCATATTCTCTTTTGTCATTACATCGTATCATGGGTGTGGGGTCGTAAAGGGGTGAACTGGTAACCTTTCCTCTTCCCCTTGTTTCTGTCAGTCAGGGGTACACCCCCTGTCCTTCAAGGTTCCCGTCACGTGGCGGTTCGGCACGTTACGGGGGGGGGGGGAGTTTCCTGGTCCCACGGCCTGGTATATTGGGCGTGTGCACCGCAGGAATTCCCCCACCATAGAGTACGTCACCGTGCGCGTCTCTGTTGGTAGGACTTCCGTGTGCTGTTCAGGTCCATGTGATGGATCTGTTTCAGGGGGGTGGTCAGGGCTCCTCCTCACCAAGCGCCTGTTCGGGCCTTCTGTGAGTTCGGACTCCTTCTTCCATGTGAGGGAGCCTCCATCAGAGTACAGAGCCTTCCTCCTCAGATTGTCAAAGTGAGTGGACCCTCTAGAAGGTGTCCTATTCTATTGTATATGTATTCGATTCAATTCGATTGTTGAGTGTGTATGGGTTCAGTGCCTCTTCCCCGGAGAGCCCTAAAACCAATTTTTTACATGGCTCAAGGTGCAATATATTCTTTTCAATCTGTACAGCTCGCGTGGGAAGTCTCTCTGGGGATCCCCGTCTCCTTCCTATGGGAGGGTGGTGGGATGTAAAAATGTGAAAAAATTTTACCCCTGGCTGTGTAGACTGGGATACATACTGTTGATGCTTCCTTCTTTTCTATTCAAAAAGTGTTGGAGTTAGGAAGTGTCACACCCCTCTTGTCGTTCCCCTGGGCGCCTTGGGGATTCAATGACAGGTCTAAATAGCCTGTTCATTGATGGGGGTGTGTCCCGACGCACGTATAGTGCTAGCTCGCTGTAAACAGGCGACTGACTGGCACGCCTTGGTTGCTTGTGGTTGAAACAGCGTTTTTATAAAGCAACTGAGATGGGGGTTTTTCCTCTTCCGACGACCAAATCCCACGACCTGGGTTGGTTTTTCGACGGATTCTCGTTCATGTCTGGGGGATGATGACGGAATGGATCTGAACATATGTAGAGGGGTCTCACGCCCTTGGGGTGGGCCACCAGGTGCGGTTCGGCCGAATGTCTGGGTGGCGCCTTCTTTTCATGTTAAGATCGACACGCATATCTGCCCTTTCTCCTGGAGTAGGCATGTCGGCGTGGTTAGGGCACGGGACTGGTTCTGGTCACGCTGGTCCGGATCAGTTGAACCCGTTGTCCGCCGGGGATGCAGATCTGCTGTTCTGGTACCCTGAGGGACTTGGGCTTTTTTCAGGGGGAAAAATGCCAGGTCGGTCCGGGTGTCACAGGGTTAAGCGCTATGGAGACCCTGGTTGGGTACGTTTTTACTCAGCACTGTCGTAATGGCTTACGGCCATGCCATTCTGTACACGCTCGATCTCGTCGGATCTCGGCCGCTACACAGGTTGGTCCTGGTTAGTACTTGGTTGGGAGACCGCCTGGGAATACCAAGTACGGTGTGCTTAGGGGCTGGTTCTCCATTCTTTTTCGCTCCTCTCTCACGCATGGCGAAGAGGGGCCTGTGGGGGTGGTTTTTGACCTCCTCTGGTGACCCTGTGCTTCCCGTACCGCCAGGCCCGGTCCGAAGTAATGTTTCGTCGACCCGTAGGCCTGGGTTAACCCTTTTTTGGAAACTGAAACACTTGTACTGCGGTATAGCCGGTGTATACCCGCAGGTGTGTTTTGGAGTTTTTTCTTGAGGGGTTATAGGAACAACCACCGCATTGGGTAACACCAAGGTGGTTGATTCCCTGGTGTGTTGGTGCAGTGTCAACTCCCGGGTTCACCGGTTGAGGGTGCCCCTGCACGTTGATGACGTCTGCCAATCGTGTCAGCCTTCTCTGCCTCGACCCCTCTGGGTGGGGGTTTTTAAATGGAGGCTTGGTCATGCAACACCGCCAGCTTACGCTCCTTCCGCCGGTGCGGCTGTGTTCAGCTGTCCCCTCTGGCGCCTGTCTCGTCCGCAGTCTCCAGGCTAGGGTTAATAGCCTGTTGCCTGGTTTTTCCCCGGTGCGCTGCCTGCTTCCGTTGGTTAACCTTTTTTGTGTGCTTACGGCCATGCTGACTGCCTGTTGCGGGGTCAGTGTGCCAGGCGGTGTACTGTTGGGGGGACGGGGCCCGCTCGGCTGAGGGGCCTTTGTCCGAATACGCTGGCGATGTGGGGGGCGGGGCACTACGTGCCCACCTGGTGGGGTCTTGATGCTGGCATCATGGACTTCTCCGGGCCCCCATTCCGGGGAGTCCAGTCCTTTTGGTGGGTCTGGGTCTTCCTTCGCGCTCCGCTGCTACGGCCTTGCCACAGGGTTGGGTTTGCCCTTGACCCCGTGATTCTGGGGGCAGTAACGAGTTTGTTCCTCCGTTCGTTCCCGGGTGGCATGCGGGTTGTGCGTGTGTGTAGTCGTGGGGTCAAGCCACGGCTGCTCACCCTGTGCGTTGGGTTGCTTGAGTGCCTCTTCGCACGGTCGGGTCCGTCGCCCTCCTGTGAGGCCCCTAATAGGGGGGGGTGCCCTCCATTAGGGTGGGTCGGGGGCGCTCGGCCGTCCCTGTTCTGATGGTTGTGGGGGGCTGTCAGCGGGGTGTATTTGTCGGCCGTTGGCTCTCGCTCGGCCTCCCTTGTGCAGAGAGCGATGCCGAGCGAGAGCCATACGATACAGAACGTTAGGTTATGACTATAACCAAGTTCTGTTAGTATGGCGACGCTCGGCATCCGACGCCGCTGCAGCCTTTGACCTCGCCTTGTGGCGAAAGCTTGGGAAGGAGGCGAGTGGGTGGCCCCACCCCTGCTTATATGGGTAAGCTGATAGGGGTGTGGTCAGACAAATATTGGGATTAAAGGTACATTTGTGGTCTTTATTCAGTGCGCGTGCACATATGCGAGATAGTGCAGAGAGCGATGCCGAGCGTCGCCATACTAACAGAACTTGGTTATAGTCATAACCTAACGTTTTCGTTCATTTACCCCTTCATGGGTGCACACCACAGTGGAGGTTGCTGCATTCCTACTAGTGAGGCAGTGCTTTTACTAGTAGTCGTTTTTTGTTGCAGCCACCACTGGTGCTCCGTGCGTGTGAAGCAGGTGGCATAAGTCCTTTGCCTCTGACATGTTGGAACGGTGTCCCGCCCGGCCGACGCCATGAAGCGAGTCGGCCCAGCAGGTGGCTGGTGGGCCGCCACGGTATAGAATTAGCAGCGACTAGTAACATTGTTCGAATTGCTGTTTTCTCTGTAAAAAATGGTGTCGGGTGGCGGGGCCTTAGGGCCAGCCGACGTCGAAACATCGGGCGAGGTTTCGACGTTATTAGCTTTGACCTAGCCGCAAGCTATAACCGCAGGGAGGGCTAGGATGCTGTCAACGCTTGTTTACAGACATCTTGGTTGGATCAGTCTCCCCTTGAGGCGGTGAGAAGTTTTTTCCCTCCTAAGGGCTCCCCTCTCCGCAGAGGGACTTTGGTCTTTCCACAGGAGCGCGGGCGGTATTTGACCTAGGCCCCACACCGCCTCACACCGCGCAGCCAGAGGTGAGGGCGTGGCCTCGCCAGCGGCTGTGGTGAGGCCCTCAACCAGAGGCCATGTTTCCCCCGCCTGAGGTACCCTGGACACAAAGAAAACAGGTGATCGCAAGGCCGACAGCCTTGGCGGCCAAGGGATCGGCTACATTAGATGAGCACGCCCTAAAAAAACATCGCCGTCTAGCTGTGTCTAGCTCGGTCTCCGGTCACTCCCCCCCCCCAACACCAGCGGGATAAGGGCTCTGATTTGTTTCCTTTGGCTGCGGGCCGCGTGCCTTCAATGAAGCGCAAGCGGCCCCACATTTCGCTTCTCATGGGGACAGGGGCTGACACCCAGTTGCTGGCTAGGCCTGGGTCTGTCTGTGAGAATGTTGTGCTGTCAAGCGGCTCCCATGCCACACGTTCTGCGTCTGTGTTTGGTGAGCCTGGTGTTACGTCTGTCAACTACAAAGGTTGTCAGCAGGGGGGCTTGAGGCCTCTTGAGGCACAGCACGGGTCTCCCCGACCTCGCCTTCGCCAGGCTGGGTATCACGTTGGTGCCTCCCACGACCGGAAGACCGGCGGTGGTCTGGCAGGCGTGCATGATTTGGGTGGTAGTAATATCACTGCAGGGCTACAGTGTGTAGGAACCCACCCTATCGGGCAGTGTGGGGGCCTCACACCTTGCATGTCCAGCTGTAAAACAGTCCCTCAGCAATCCATGCTGGCGAGGTGTTCAGTGGGGGAGATTTTGTCACCCAGTGTGATGTCAGCTTCCCCTGTATCAAACCGGCCCTTTCTGTCGGGGTCCCCCCTTGGGTGTGATTGCCTTGTTGGTAGTGTCAGGGTGCGGTATCCCAGCTCCACGAGACGCCCTGCTCGTGCGGTTGGCGAGTCCAGGGTTGGCAACGCACAGCGGGTGGGACCGGGCCACCTATCTACGGTTTCTGGCGGACCAGCGCCAAGTGGCGGCGGGTGCGCTTGGGATTATCATCAACGCTGAAGTGGGGACTTGTGTTTACACAACCCCACCCGTTTTCAGGTTTGGTACAGACCCTATTGTCGGGGTCACCAGCAGTGACAGCTCTGGCCGACGAGATCCAATCTCTGTGGGCGAAGCAAGCCATCGTCATGGTCCCAAAGGAGGACGCGATGCGTGGCGTTTCCTCGCGGTATTCTCTAGTGCCCGAGAAATCGGGGGGGGGGGGGGGGGGGGTCAGACCCATACTGGACCTGTCCCATGGAAGGTTCAGCATTTTGACCGTCTCCCACCTCTTGAACGCTGTCAGGTGGGGGCCTGGTTCTCCTCCATAGACCTGTAGGATGCGTATTCGCATCCCGATCTTCCATCCTAGGGCTTACCTACGTTTCCTTTGCAGGGTTTAGCGTATGAGTACCAGAGGCTGCCGTTCGGCTATTCTTTGGCTCCCCGCATCTTCACCAAGTGCGTGTAGACCGCACTGGGGCCTCTGCGTCGTCGGGGGTTACGAAGTGTATTCTGCCCTGGACGACGTTCTGGTCCTTGGCCGGTCAGGGTAGATCGCCAGGTCTCATACCAGGCAGGTGGTGTCTCACCAGCCTGAGTTATGCTGTAGACTGGAAGTAGAGTTCTCCTCTTCCCAGTCAACGGGTGGAGTACTTGGGTTTTTTCTAAGCTCAAGGTCTATATGGGCATCCCTCTCGGAGCGGCGAGTGATTGGGTTCTCGGCACGCTCGGGAGGTTCCGTCCTAGGACGGTTACGGCGCTGTCCGTGATGCGCCTGCTGCTGGGGTCCCTCTTGGCCTCCTCTTCATGGGGAGGATGCAGAGGTAGTATTTTCCAGTATGGAAATGGACCCGGTTTGAGACATATGGAAGCGGCTGAAGGTTCCCATGTCAGTACTGGGGGACCTCGTCTTCTGGGGAGGTTCTGGTGCTCTCACCTGCGGGGTCCCCTTGAGCAGCAGGCTGTCACACATCACGGTCTTCACCGACGCCTCCCCCATGGGATGGGGGGGGGACGTGTCGGACCAACAGAGTAGGGGGCAGCTGCCATGCTGCCCGGTCTGCGCTACATTCAATGTGTTGGGATTGAAGGCGGTCCTTCTGGTCCTCAAACGGCTCGACCACCTTGTGGTGGACAAGCATGTTTTGGTCAGGACGGACAACACGACATCAGCGTCGTATATTGTCAGACAGGGTGGAGTGCGCTCCCCCCGTCTGCACCGGGCGGCGGTCTGGCTCTGGCTATGGGCGTTCTCCATCTGCTCTGCCTGAGGGCTCTCCACATCCCCGGCAGGGTGAATGTGGGTGCAGGTGTGATGTCGCGGGGCGGTCCTCAACCTGACGAGTGGGGATTACGTCCAGACATAGTCGGGCAGGTCTGGGACCGATTCCGTGGCCGTCCGGGATCCTGTACGCTTTCCCCCCCTTACACCTGATGGCTCAGCTGTTGGGGCAGGTACGTCGGGAGCGCGGGACTTTGTCCTGGTCGTGCCGGGCCGGGGCTCAGCTGTGTGGTCCCCGGCCCTGATTCAGCTCTGTGTGGACCCGCCGTGGCCTGTTCCGTGGTCACCGCGGGCTCTACCACGGCTTACGCTTGGGAGTGGCGTATGGTCGAGTGTGGGGGCGGAACCTTGTTCAGCCACCCTCTCGTGGGACGTTCCTGCTTGGTGCTCGGCGTCTCAAGCCGGTGGAACGTTCTCTGTCTCCGAGTGGGACCTCCAGCTGGTCCTCGGCCGGTTGTCTGAGGCCCTGTTTGAGCCTCTTGAGCAGGCGTCGTTGGAGCAGCTGTCTTCAAGACTGTGTTCCTACTGGCCATCACCTCCGCTAAGCGCGTGGGTGAGCTGTGTGCTCTCTCGGTGCGGCCTGAGTGCTTGTCTATTCGTGCCAATAGCGGTGCGACTCTGAGGCCTAATCCAGTCTTCGTGCCAAAGAATATCCGGAGCTCTTTTCGCTCCAGGGATATTGTGATTCAGGCGTTTCATCAGCCTCCTCACGCTAGTTGGTTAGAGGCGAGCCTTCATCTGTCGTGTCCTGTCCGTGCATGGGGGTTTACCTCAGTCGGACTCGGGATCTCAGGGCTACCGATCAACTTTTTGTTTGTTACGGTGGCCCTCGCGCCGGTAAGGCACTGTCCAAGCAGCGCCTGATCACATTGGTTGTGTCACATTGGCATTGCCCTTTGCTACACGTTGGCTGGACAGGCCCCCCTGGGGGTGTCAGGGCGCACTCCACTCGTGGAGTGGCGGCCTCTGCCGCCTTGTTAGGGGGGGCCTCGGTGGAGGACATCTGTGATGCGGCCTCCTGGTCCTCCCCGGGTCCCTTTGTTAGGTTTTACCTCATGGACATGACTGGGGGTTCTGTCTCCCAGACGGTTCTGAGGTCTGGGACCTCCCCTGCGTCCCGCCTCTCGGTGGGTTAGCAGGGGTGTGTGGGTGTATGCCACAGGGTGATGTGTCACACGTGGTCCCGCCTGTGCTGTGCGTTTTTAGGGGTCTCTGGTTCCCTCTTTTTTCGCACTTTGGTGGAGTTGACTGCCGCCCTCCCTTCACTAGGACGGGCGGGTGGACGGGACTACCCTCCCCCTGGTAGTAGGGCTTGCGGGTCCTCAGGGGGTACACTTGTCGGGCCACGCGTCTGCTCTGCCCCATATCTCATTATGGCGAAGAGCGAGATGCGAGGCCAGTAATGCTATATAACGAAAGGTTATCCTATAACCTAGTTATATGAATACTGGCAGAGCGTCTCGCTCTTAGCGCCCTGAGGTCCCTTGGTTGGGTTTTCTATGATGGAAACTTTTTTCCCGAGGAAGGGGGAGTGTGACCATGTCCGGCGTCTTATAGGAGGACGCTGGGGCGGGGCCTGGTCAGGTGCATGGGTGCATTTGTTTTGTTCATGAGCACAGTAGGTGCTGGAGATAAGAGATATCTCATTATGGAGAAGAGCGAGACGCTCAGCCAGTATTCATATAACTAGGTTATAGGATAACCTTTCGTTTCTCTTGTAGGGGTTATGAATATTCACAGCAAATGTTGTGACTGTATCAGAGATTAGAAGAAGGGAGATGTTTATACCAGTAAAGGTACATGAGTCTACCTATGGTATTGGTTTGAGCAACATCCTTGCAATGGTTTGGGTCTTAGAAACGTTTTTACATTTTAAATATCATTCGGCGGATCTTCTTTAAAAGGGATTTTTGTTATGTTTTGGGTGCATATTGATGACGTGTGTGACAATATATAGTACAAACAAAGAGGGTAAGCTAGGCTTGCGATTTGGCTAGTTTTGACACCAAAATGAGAACACATTTTATTTATTATATTGAAGTTGACATTCCTGATATTTCAGCAGTTGATTGCTATTCTACAGACAATTGTAGATGCACACATGGCAGCTTTGTCAATAACGTGGTATTGATTTCCACATTGCCTCCCATTAATTTCCTGTGATTTTTCTCTTGGGTCAAGAGATATGCTCATTTGAAAAGAGAGAGTTTAGTCTGATGGGGGCACTAGAGGAAAGGAGACCATGAATGTGCACAGCTAATTGTATGGCAGTCGTTTTGCTATATCTTGTTCTCAGTTTGTCCTGATGATGGCACTAGAGGACATGTCATGGGATCACTGAAACCAATAGGTTTCTTCATCTTGGGATCATGAATGTGTACAGCAAATGTCATGGCAATCTGGCATTGCTTTTCAAGATATAGTCACACACGCACACACACACACACAGATGGACGGACAGACATGCACACACAGACATGGGCAAAAACATAACCTATAGCGTCATCTTAGTGGAGGGCTGGAGGCTATTCATATTTTGTTTGAATTCTGACATTAATGAAAAACACAAGAGGGGTCAGGACATAGCAATGAATTGCTGAGTATTGGGCTAGAATTATAAGAAGATAATGGGTCAGTGTGACAGAACAATTATAAAATGGCTTCTTAGCTTCCCACTGTCTGGGAGACAAACGTGTTCTAAGAAATAGCATCATCTCCCAGTGTGGAATAACCTCTGTGAGAACATTGGTGCTGTCACCCATCCTCCTCTTATGATGGTGGTACAGGTTAATCACATAACCCTACTCATCAGCAACAACTTCACAAGAATTATATAATAATAATCATTACTATTGGGCCCCAATAAAAATAAACTAATTCCATTTCTTAGTTTTGTCGATTATTATTATTATTATTATTATTATTATTATTATTATTATTATTATTATTATTATTATTATTATTATTATTATTATTATTATTATTATTATTATTATTATTATTATTATTATTATTATCATCATTATCATTATTGTATGCTTAGTTAGTTATTAGAAATGAGTCCTTACTGGAATATGATGATGAGCACATTTCATGGCAGTAGTTTTTAAGAGGTCCTTCTGAAGGCCTGTATTAATCTGCTGTGAAGGGCTGTCATCCTCTTAGTCAAGTATTCTGTAGTAATAGTTTCAGTCAATTAGTTGTTTTTTTATTCTGTTTTCCATGTTTAAAGTGCACATCTCTAGTAAGCACTAGGTTTAAAGAGGTCATTCTGAATGATTGCATGATTAAATCAAGTAATTAATTAGTTGACAAAACCCTATGACTATTAGTTGACTAAACATTTCTTCAGCTGAGGACAGCCTCAGTAGAATCACATTTATGAGTTCAGAAATGACTAATTACCCCCCAGGCGCTACCTCACCTTGCTGATGCATATCTAAACACATTATAAGGTATAATAGGGCAGTCAAACAATTAATCGCATGATTAACTCATTGACTGCCAGCTATTATCCTCATCCTGTAGTAGCTACCGCCACTGCTGTAAACGTTGGGAGTCGCTCACCTTGTTTGCAGGGCTATAACTATTTAAATATTATAGCTATATATGCAATACTATGGCCCATTTGACATCGAGTATCTATCGTTCAAGATGTGAAAAAGGATTTTTTTCCCATCCATACGTTCTCGTTTTATACCGTGGTGAATATAAGTATGGTTTTAGAGTGGTCTGGGGTAATTCCTGGAAGGCTAGTAATAGCCTGCGATGCATATACTTAATCCATTGGCATTTCATCCCAATAAAAAAACGCTACAATAAAAAATTCAAATGCATATGATCGGTATATTATGTTCCATTATGCATGCGTGAAAGGGGGGGGGGTCGTTTCTGATTAATTGATTGTCAATAATGGCATTCGTTAATACGACAACATACGTTGATCAGGGCGATGGCTATGAAAAAACAATGGACAACCAAGCTGACATTTTTTTTTTGTATCTACTTTTTCTCCCCATTTTCAATTTTTCTCCCTTCCCCTATTTCGTGTTGTCCAATTCTACCCTCCCCTGTCTCGAACGTTGGTAGGCCATGCCTCCCACAAGCCGGCTGCAATGTGGACGAAGCCTTGCATCACGTGTCCCCTCCGGTACTCGAGGAGGCAGCCGTCACATTTTTTCACCTGCACAGCGCGATCTCTCAGCGGCGAGGGTCTGTGTGGGAGGGACACGCCGCCCCCGTCACTTCCTGATTGTACTGCGCAGGCGCACCAACCGACCTTTAGGAGTCGCTGTCCACAACGTCCAATCCCCACCCACGAGCTTCCCACCCCCTAATACTGCCAATTGTATTAGTATGAACGACCAGCCAAGCTGGTAGCAACGCCGAGAGCTGGGCTCGAACACAGCATCTCCTGCGTTGGTGGCGAGCGCCTTGCCCACTGCGCCACCTAGACGCCCCAACCAAGCTGAAATTGACGGTAAATTGCTCTTACCTGTGGCCGATGATATTCCAAAAAGAATATTCCAATTATTTGATTGCCATCTGCTAGATTGTATGTCCATTTGGCCCACGCCATAACCCCCCACAGCATAATTAATCCGGCGTCCCGAACGCGATTCAATGCGATCGAGTGAAGATCTTGATCCACGTTACAAGAAAACTCCCCCCGGATGACTTTCAATGACGCACAGCCCCACACACAGAGTCAGAAAGGAAGTGCGACATCGGCCGCATACCACCAGGCAGCGGTATCGGACCGTTGCGATCTCAGACACATTGCCACACAGTACCACAGCCTTCCAGGATTATTTATGAATGGAAATAGCGAATAAAAGAAATAACGATCATAATAATGAGTATACTCGTTGTTGGCGTCCAACGATTGGCGGGCTATAACGAGTATACTCGTCGATGGCGGGGAATTAGTTAAAGCAAATTGTGCAAATAAAAAAATACATAGCAAAATGCATCTGGAGGGGCCAGAAATGCATGCAACAAAATGGTTAGGGGAAGTAATCATAAATACTTATCAGTCACACAAGTCTTCAATAATGTTCTTGAGTCTGTGCTGAGTCTGACGTAATGACAGCTTTGTTGACAGAGCAAACTCAGTTGCACTGTGGGCTCTTTTGGAATGGAACACCATTAGCAAAGATAGCATTAACTACAGTACAGTATGTTCTCCTGGCCTGCAGACACACTCCTACGCAAAGAGTTGGACAACGTTTCACTATCAAACATCTCTGCACCAAGAGCAAGTGAACTAACTACTTACGCTTGTTTTATTTCCCCTCGACATACTGAATAAATAACAATTCTACTGAATAAATAACAACTCTATTAATTGTCCCCTCTATGTTTTCTTAGAGGACCTTAGGAACACAAACCAAACATTTGTTAGAAAAAGCTAAAATATTTCTGTATCACCAGGTTTAGTCACTTGTTTCCATGGAAACAATGATGAATATAGCCATAATGGTGTGGCTTACTTCAGCCAAAAATATAGTCTGTTTACTTTTCTGGTATAACTATCACTGCACAACTCCTAAATCTTCATACAGTACAAGCTTAACATTTGGTATTTTTTGTGATACTGTGTATAATACTGTATGCAATTCAAAATGATAGTGGGGACAATCATTGTTACAGTTATAAGGTACTTGAGTGTGGCCTGTAGATGGTAGACTTGTTCAAACATATTGCTTCAAACAGGCATACAACATTAATCCAAAGGTCCCTTCAGAAACTTTTTATAATGACATCTGAGGTTCTTCAGCTTGCTTTTGAACTCATGGGAGGTGGTTAGGGTTAAAGGAACACGCCAACATTATGGGAAGTGTGCTTACCGTCTTCTCCAGAGACAGACTTGAAGATAGATAAAAATGTCTCCTCTGTGCGTTCAGTAGAAAGCTATCTGGCTGCAAGCTGCCTAGTTTAGCACAAATTAATGGAAGTGGATACGGACCACAGAGAGAAAATTGGTATTTCATTGCAAACCTTTATTTAAACTCAAAAGGCAACTGAGGTTTCCCTAATTTAGTCACGTCGAGTAACTGTTACGGTTTGTGAGCGACTCCAAATGCACAACACAAGACAGGTATCAAAGTTAGCCAAAAAAGGCGTAATCTATTAAAAACTGAAAAAACAACACTTCCCCTTTAACACATTCAGCACCAGGGATTAGTCTGGTCCTTGTGGCTAGCGTGCCACGTTTCCATAATATATTTTCACTGTGCGTCACTATGTTTGGAGAGCTATATCTATATTATAGCTATGGAGACAATACTATAGTCATTTGACAGTGACTTTCTTCCGTCGAACATGCAAAAAAGAGATAATCTTTTTCATGCATACGTTTGCGCGTTATCCCGTGGTGAATATAAGTATAGTTTAGGAGTGATCCGGGATCATTCGTGAAACGCTGAGTTATAGGGCGCTACGTGTATTCTACTATAAGTGTTGGCGTTTCTTGCCTTGACACGCTACTATTTCCAAATCAAATGTATATAATAGGTATTATGTTTCATCATGAATGCATGAAAGGGGGGGGGGGGGGGGGGGTAATTTTTGTATGCTTTGATGGCCAGTAACGGCATTCGTGTTGAACACTACAGAAGCTGATCAGCTGGATCGATATGAAAACATTGTTGGATCAAGCTGAAATTGACGTCAGATAGTCCTTACCTTTGATAGGAGGTATTGCAAAAAGAATATTCCAATTGTCTCATCGCGATTCCCAGTATTGATGTCCATCGGGTCCCTGACATGAAATGGCACAGAATATGCATCAAGTGTGCTGAACGCGTTCCAAGGTGCTCGGATGAAGCGTTTCACTTGCCACAATAGAAAG
Organism: Notolepis coatsorum; assembly: GCF_963971535.1. Lineage (NCBI taxonomy): Eukaryota > Metazoa > Chordata > Actinopteri > Aulopiformes > Paralepididae > Notolepis > Notolepis coatsorum. The sequence continues at coordinate 183,386,540 of NC_140169.1, forward strand.
CATCCTGACTGCAGAAGACTACAAACTGCATTTGCACCTTGCCTTAAAGTTTTGGTACCTCATTGTCTGCATTTGTACCTCATTGTCTGCATTTTTACTCATTGTACTTAAAGATTGTACTTAGGTTGTATATTGTATTGTATATTGTATATTGTATAGTGTTATTCCTCTTTTACTTACTTTTTTACTGTATGAAGCACATTCTCAGGGGCTCATACAGAACCAAGCATTTCACTGTAAAGTACATGTATCTTATATGTGACAAATAAAAACAAACTTGAACTTGCACCCATTTTGATCTCTGCCTGTCTGACTCTACTGCCCCGCGCACACCCCTGGACTGTATGAGTGCTCCCCCTGTGTATCGACCCCTGCCTGAATACCTGACAATTCTATTATTATTAAATATGCCCCCAAACTGGGTTTGAACAAGACCTGTCTATCTGTGCTCTGTTTCTGCATATTGGGTTCAATACCCCGAGACGTAACACTCCATCAGTGAGGACCAACCAACCTTCTTATAAAAGACACAGTGATGAGTATCATATCTACCATTAGTGATTAATCTGAGGGCAGAGTGATATACAGAGTCCACGGATTTAAGGGTTGATGATGCCGTATGTATCTTATTGTCTGACTCTGACTTATAATGTACTGCAATGATAGCTCTCTCCTAGCAAAGGTTGGGAAAATGTCTGGGTAAGCTCCTATTGTATCCTATCTATGGAAAATATAATTTTTTGGTCAGTGTTCACAAATACAACTCAAAAGACCCCAGGTAATGATATTTTAAACACCAATACACCAAAGAAACCTCAAATAGACATAGATGTCAATTTAATGAAAATGTTTAACTGTATTATGTTCCTCATTCAAGATGGTTATATAAACGGAAATTCACACAGGAACATTTTGTTGCTTATTAGGGGTTCTTTTCAATCTCAGGAGTAATAGAAGGGTTTCTTATTTAGATGCCACTTTGTGCTCACTGATATCTGAAATATTGCTCTTAACTCATTGACTGCCACGCTGTTTTCCCATCTTTACTCCCTGGCGCCAGCGTTAATGACCATTTTCACAATGTTTGCGGACCCATGGTATATTCTATGTTATAGCTATGGAAACAATAGTATGGCTCATTTGACAGGCACTATTTATAGTCCAACAGGGACGAAACAGTTCATTTCGACATACTTTAGTTTGTGCGCTAAACATCGCCCCGTTTCACAATAATCCAGGCTGGTTTTCTAGATTGTGAAATAAAGTGTGTTTTGTGCAGCGTATACGCAAATCTTGCGGCTGCTCGCCTGAAACCTATATTATTGCCAGGTGTTACTAACAGTGTCCTTATATATCTGCAATCAACCTCCACTCTCCCTTTATACATCCCATTGTGTGCAGTGTTAGTTAGCTATTTGTTTCATTGTGGTGGTAAAGAGCTCTCTGTGTATCGTTGGTGTAGAGCTGGTACCTGAAGCTCTGGTTCATTATTGTTAGCATAGGAAATATCTTTAGTGTTGTGTATTTGGTGTAGAGCTGGTATCTGAAGCTCTGGTTCATTATTGTTAGCATAGGAAATATCTTTAGTCTTGTGTATCTGGTGTAGAGCTGGTACCTGAAGCTCTGGTTCATTATTGTTAGCATAGGAAATATCTTTAGTGTTGTGTATCTGGTGTAGAGCTGGTACCTGAAGCTCTGGTTCATTATTGTTAGTATAGGAAATATCTTTAGTGTTGTATCTTTATTCTAGAAACTATCTTTGGTGTAGAGCTGGTACCTGAAGCTCTGGTTCATTGCAGTGTTTTGTGGAGTCATTATAGTTTGTTGTACATTTCTGTTTTGTTCCTAACCTGTGTATATTTGTTCCCTTGTGTCACCCAGCCTATAGTGATTGTCTTTTTTGTATAGTAACATTTTGTTTTCGCACACAGGGACATTGAGGACAGGAAGATACACTGGGGTCTACATTTGCATCACGTAGGTGACCTGATGTTAGAGACACCAGCTTTAGAGTGAGCACCACCACCTGTACTTTTGGGCGTTCGGCACCTGTAAAGGGGAGGGTGGGTTTTCGTTTCCTTTTGTGTATTTTAATTGCTGCCACTAGGAAGTACTCCTTGCTCTCTGTGTTGCTGAATTTTGTGAAATAAATACTATTATTTTGCAAACTGTTTCATCGTTTTGTGTCACTACACCCTCACCTACCATGTCTGTGGCCTTGTGTTGCGTCCCCTTACTGGGGTGCGTAACATAAAATGGGGGCTCGTATCTAGGCAACGGACATTTGGTGTTGGTGTGCAGTGGGCACGTTACATAGGCTGGTATTTGGTGAGAATTAGTTTGGGTTTGTTTGTGCTGGTTACTTTTTAATTATGGCAACTTTTAGTGTGGAGGAGTTTTTAAGTGATCCCTCAGTTGAGCGTTTGGACCAGTGTAGGAAAGGTAAACACGACCATATGTTTCTTTACAAAGCCGGGGGGGGGGGTCGTTTTCCGAAGCTGCAATCATACAAACGCATGTTTTAGGATGGGGGTTCAGTAAAATAGACATTACCTGATCAACGCTTGGATTTGAAACACGCAAAATCTCGGATTTGGCGCTGAATGAGTTAAAGGCTCCCAAGTTCAGACTACATTATTATAGCCCTGATTTGCGCTCGCTGACTGCTTTTTGGAGATCTGAATTGCCGCCCGATTGCTATGTGTGAAATGTTCCAAAACATGACCTGAGTAACTCGCCGATGTGTCCGACAGATATCTATCTATCTAGCATGTTAAATATCTGAATGTTGGGGACAGGCAATGAGCTACAGCCAATGAGAGCTCAAGACACATGAGATAGAGAGAGAGAGAGAGAGAGAGAGAGAGAGAGAGAGAGAGAGAGAGAGAGAGAGAGAGAGAGAGAGAGAGAGAGAGAGAGAGAGAGAGAGAGAGAGAGAGAGAGACACCATTCTGCTGTGGTTGAGTTACATCGACTTTGAACTAGTGAGGGACCATGAACAGAATGAAGAAACTGTCTTGAAAAGCTGTCAATTTAAAAGCTGTCGTGTATCAATCAGAACATTATTAAACTGTTCAGCCTATTATTAGAGTGTCTCTATTAGTTGAATCATGATTTTAGGGACATTTTAAAAAGTGGATGGGCGGAGATCTGGGAAATAGCCTACTGTACATCCCATAGGAAAAACTATATTTATAAAAACCTTGCCTTGTGCTTTCTCCAGTGTATTCCTCTGACCAAAACAAATAGGCCTACCTTAATGACCAAAACCTGTCACTTCTCGCGTGTTTTTTTTGTACCTACTTTTTACTCCTCCTTTTTCTGTGATGTTTCGCCCATCCCAATTTTCCTCTCTTGCCAATTCTCCCTCCCCTGTCCTGCTCGTTGCTCGCATGTGCCCCCCACTGGCCGGTCGTAGGGAGGATAGAAGCCCATCACATGTCCCCTCCGATACATGTGGAGGCAGCCAGTCACTTCTTTTCACCTGCCAGCGCGGACTCTCATTGACGAGGTGTAACGTGCGGGAGGCTCACACTGCCCCCGCCATTTCCTGTCTTTGCTGTGCAGGCGCCCTGACCGACCTGTAGGAGTCGCTGTTTACAACGACCAGACTACCACCCATCGACTCCCCTCCCGCTGACTCTGCCAATTTAGTCAGTATGACGGCCAGCCCAAGCCGGAGGCAACGCTGACAGCCGGATTCGAGACCGGTGTCTCTTGCGTTGGTGACGAGCGCAATGTCCGCTGCGCCACCCAGCCGCCCTCCCGGTGAAAGATCTTGTAATGTCATGTAATCTGAAACCACAATGACTTCAAGATCCCCAAACTCCCCTCAAGAGTTGCGCTCATAATTTTTTTAAGATGAGTAGTGTGTAGGCTGCTTAAAATGCCACGCTGTTTTCGGGCCCCATCTATGCACTGCTACGCTTTAAAAGATAGGAGTCCGTCACCTTGTTTGTAGAGCTATAACCAGCGTTGCGTTGTTATTATGGGCTGAGCCGCCACGCAGGATAATGACGCCGCGCGCACGCGCACACGCACGCGCGGCCCCGCGCGCATGCGCATATGTTCCCTCGCGCACAATAATACACTTTGTTTGTATAGCCTTTCATACAGAAACTGCAGCTCAAAGTGCTTCACAACAGAATTAAGACAGGCATAAAATGAGCACATAAAGTGCAGACATATAAAATCAGTTTTTCACATTAGGATCTAACATCCCAACAGGCAACCTTGTTTATGGTTTGATTCAGTTTTAATATAAATAATAAAAATAAAGAGAAGATTAATTAATTATCTACTCAGTCCCGAAGTTTGTGATGTAGATATGGAATGTCCCGGGTTGCTGCTGTTTGCAGAGTGTGTTGTTGTCCTTCGGAATTGACGGCTGTTTTGATTTGGCCCTTCGTTCGCCGTCGTTCACCTTTGGACGGCGGTGCACTCTGTGGGCAGCGGCAACTTGGGACGTTCCATATTTACATCACAAAGAGTCCCAGACTGGTTGAAGACACCAGCCTATAGCGGCTATTGTTATGATAATGCGAGGTAGCGCCGCAGGTAAACACAACGATCCGAGCCGAGCGCAGCGCGTTCTCGCGAGCGCGTGCATGTGCGTGCATGTGCGTGCACGCGCTTCTGCTCAAATCTTTAATACTCAGTGAGGTACCACTGAGTGGTACCCCGTGCCATGAACAACGCATGCCTGGCTATAACTATATTCTTTATTATAGCTATGGATACAATACTATGGTCATTTGACAGTGACTTTCTTCTGGTCAAGATGCAAAAAAGAGATAATTTTCCCATGCATACATTTGCGCGTTATACCGTGGTGAATATAAGTATGTTTTTAGATCGGTCTGGGGCAATTCCCGAAATGGGTAATAGCCTTATGCGTGTATTATACTATAACCATTGCCGTTTCTTGCTTGGACCCGCTATTATTCTCAAATCTATCATAGGTATTATGTTTCATCATGAATGCATGAAAGGGGGGGGGGGTTAGTTTTTTGATGCTTTGATCGTCACCAACGGCATACGTTGTGGACTAACGTTCCACACACATGTTCGGATCGAGGTGAAGACATGCTTTGATCAATGCAAGATTGATATCATATAGCCCTTACCTTGACTAGGATGTACCCCAAAAAGAATATTCCAATTATCTGATCGCGATTCCAAGTATTGATGTCCATCATGTCGCCAACATAATTAAGCATTACATCACGCGCAGGAGTGGTTTGTGAACAATAAACCATGCCTAGGGGTGGTCGTTAGGCTTGAGGCGCAGCCGAGGGTCGTTAGACCCCCCTAGGCATGGTTTATTGTTCACAAATCACGACTGCAAGTGGTGTAATGCTTTTATAAAACTGCCACATTCATCCAACCTTATTGCTATACAATAAACACACATTAATCGAAGATTTATTGAAAAAACCATCCGCCAGAAAAAGTTGTTCCCACAACAACAAAAAAGACAATTTGCCTCCATGTGGAAGCAGCTCGGAAGTGCATCCAACCAACTAACACATCCAACTGTGTGTTATTGGAATGATTGAGAGAAGTTGCCTCATGTGGAAGCAGCTCGGAAGTGCATCCAACGGATCCAACAAACTAACACATCCAACTGTGTGTTATTGGAATGATTGATTGAACATTTTATTATTAGATGCAGAATGGGTACAATACAGTACGGCTCAATACACACAATTGTTAAGGGTATGCAGACCTACTTTCTATAGAACTTCATTCTTAGATGCTTCTATAGAAAGTAGGTAAAACAAATTAAAAAGTTTTCTTTGCCCTATAGGAAAAAAAAGGTTTTCTTCGCCCTATTTTTTTATTTATTTTTTTAAACCTAAGTAATAAAATTAGCAATCAACCAATCAATCAATTCAATAGACCATGCTCACTTAAAACAGCGCAGCACTCAGCTGCTTCTACAGTCTGACTGTGTGTGTGTGTGTGTGTGTGTGTGTGTGTGTGTGTGTGTGTGTGTGTGTGTGTGTGTGTGTGTGTGTGTGTGTGTGTGTGTGTGTGTGGGTGTGTGGGTGTGTGGGTGTGTATGCGACCGAGTGAGTGTGTCTGGAAGCCAGACAGTGTGAGAGAGAGGGGAAAAAGAAAAGAAAATAGCAAATTAATCAATCAATCAATCCACGATTTTTCTTTTGTTCCACAATGATTCATGACCCATAGATTACACAATCCAACATTGTGTAAGAGACTAAGACATTCGCCGTGACAGAATCGCTTCATATTTAGTCGTTATGACGCTATCAACATATCCATTTGTTAAAGATTATTGTCCACCATCTTGTTTGTGTGTGTGTGTGTGTGTGTGTGTGTGTGTGTGTGTGTGTGTGTGTGTGTGTGTGTGTGTGTGTGTGTGTGTGTGTGTGTGTGTGTGTGTGTGTGTGTGTGTGTGTGTGGGGGGGTGGGTGTGTATGCGACCGAGTGAGTGTGTCTGATGTGTAAACCCATAGATTACACAATCCAACATTGTGTAAGAGACTAAGACATTCGCCGTGACAGAATCGCTTCATATTTAGTCGTTATGACGCTATCAACATATCCATTTGTTAAAGATTATTGTCCACCATCTTGTTTGTGTGTGTGTGTGTGTGTGTGTGTCTGTGTGTCTTTTGTTCCACAATGATTCATGACCCATAGATTACACAATCCAACATTGTGTAAGAGACTAAGACATTCGCCGTGACAGAATCGCTTCATATTTAGTCGTTATGACGCTATCAACATATCCATTTGTTAAAGATTATTGTCCACCATCTTGTTTGTGTGTGTGTGTGTGTGTGTGTGTGTGTGTGTGTGTGTGTGTGTGTGCGGTGTGTGTGTGTGTGTGTGTGTGTGTGTGTGTGTGTGTGTGTGTGTGTGTGTGTGGGGGGTGTGTATGCGACCGAGTGAGTGTGTCTGATGTGTAAACCCATAGATTACACAATCCAACATTGTGTAAGAGACTAAGACATTCGCTGTGACAGAATCGCTTCATATTTAGTCGTTATGACGCTATCAACATATCCATTTGTTAAAGATTATTGTCCATCATCTTGTTTGTGTGTGTGTGTGTGTGTGTGTGTGTGTGTGTGTGTGTGTGTGTGTGTGTGTGTGTGTGTGTGTGTGTGTGTGTGTGTGTGTGTGTGTGTGTGTGTGTGGGTGTGTATGCGACCGAGTGAGTGTGTCTGGAAGCCAGACAGTGTGAGAGAGAGGGGAAGAAGAAAAGAAAATTGCAAATTAATCAATCAATCAATCCGCGATTTTTCTTTTGTTCCACAATGATTCATGACCCATAGATTACACAATCCAACATTGTGTAAGAGACTAAGACATTCGCCGTGACAGAATCGCTTCATATTTAGTCGTTATGACGCTAACAACATATCCATTTGTTAAAGATTATTGTCCGCCATCTTGTTTTCTCCGACGGAGTGATCCGGCGAAGTGATGTGATTCGGTTGTGGGTGGGTCCTGGGACCAGGAGCGTGGAATGGTCCCTATACATACGTGTAAATGGACTGTTTCAGCCAATCAGAATCGAGAAATTTGCATGCCGTTGTATAATCCACCATACATCATGCATCGGGAGCATTTGATTCTTCTCAATCCAACCGTTATAACCGCTCCCATTGCCCGGAAAAAAAAGCCGACCGGAGACATTAGATCGACGCACAGGCCAAGATACAAGGTTTCAAAGGGTGCTTGATACCGCTGTCTAGCTGGATGCGGCAGGAAGATCACTGGGTTCAAACAGCAGGGCACAGCTGTTGAGGGCCCCCCAGAGCGTGCAAACGAGTTCAACTCGTTCTTCAACCGCTTTGACCAGAGTGGCCTCCCCACACCCCTCCCCCCACCCACCGACACCAACACCAGATCACACCTACAAAGCACCCCCCCCACCCCCCACCCACCCACACCCATCAGCACCGGCACCCCACCCCCAACAGCAGCAGACTGCCTACCACCCCCAAGGATCACTAACAGTCAAGTCAGTAGGCAGCTCTCCAGGATTAGTGTAAACAAGGCCAGAGGACCGGACAACACCAATCCCAGGGTGCTCAAAGTATGTGCGGAGCAGCTGGCAGCACCGCTCCAACATCTTTTCAACCTCTCCACGCCACGCAGCTCAGTGAGGATTATGTTCTTTGATTTCTCCAGCGCCTTCAACACCATCCAGCCGTCACTGCTAGCGGAGAAGCTCTCCGCGATGCAGCTGGAGCACGGCTTGGTGGCCTGGATCAAGGACTACCTAACTGAGAAACCGCAGTACGTCAGACTAAAGGACAGTCAGTCTGACGTACTGGTGAGCAACACCGGCGCCCCCCAAGGAACTGTGCTGTCACCCTTCCTCTTCACCCTCTACACCTCAGACTTCTGCCGCAACTCAAGCGGGTGCCACCTGCAGAAGTTCTCAGACGACTCCTCCATCGTAAGCTACATCACCGACGATGATGAGGAGGAGTACAGAGCCCTGGTGGAGAGCTTCGTGGGGTGGAGCGACAGCAACCACCTCCAACACAACACCAGTAAGACCAAGGAGCTGGTGGTGGACTTCCGGAGGGGCAAGAAGAGGCCCCCCCCCCCGATTCCCATCTCCATCCGAGGGGTCGATGCAGAGATGGTGGACTCATATAAGTTCCTTGGGGTACACCTGAACAATAAACTGGACTGGTCGGATAACACAGAGGCCCTCTACAGGAAGGGACAGAGCAGGCTGTTCTTCCTGAGGAGACTCAGGTCCTTCAATGTGTGCAACAGACTGCTGCAGTCTTTTTACCAGTCTGTAGTGGCCAGCATCCTCTTCTATGCTGTGGCATGCTGGGGAGGCTACATCAACTCAAGGGACACCAACAAGCTCAACAAGCTGGTGAGGAAGGCTAGCTCCGTGGTGGGAGTCGAGCTACCTAGACTTGAGGTGATGGCAGAGAGGGGGATGATAAGGAAGCTGGCTGCCATCATGGAGAACCCCTACCACCCCCTCTATGACGAGCTAGTCAAGATGAGAAGCTCGTTCAGCCACAGAATCATTCCCCCCCGACACTAAACTAACCGCCTCGGACAGTCCTTCATACCAGCGGCCATCAGGCTCCACAACAGTGGGCAGCGACTAGCAGCCTCCAGGCTCCACAACAGGGGGCAGCGACTGCTACCAGACATTGACCTGGGACTTATAGGAACACAAGGAGGACAACCTACACTACCTTAGGCATACTGCACCTTATGTGTTACGATTCTGGTTCTTGACTACGGTCGAGAACCACCCACCTTCTCTGTCATCTGTCACCTGATTGCTGTCACTTGTTTTTCCCTATCATTTAGTGCTGTCACTTAGGGGTTGGCTTCTGATTGGCTGTCACGGGGGTGTGTGTAGAATGTTGGTATTTGGTGGCTATGTAACATTCCTTTCCTCTGCTTGTCATTCGTCAGGTCTTCTCTATAGGCGTTCGGGGATAACGCGGCTGGTTCCAGTTCTGGACCACCACTAAGCTCCATTATCTATTCTCTCGTTCCCGTGCCTTGGCATAGTATCCTAGTATTACTCTTTGTGTTCTTTACTATTAAAGTCGAACCTGTTCAAGAGTATACCTTCTCCGTCTCTGTGATTGCCTACAACAATTGGAACTCACCTACCTCCATCCTGACACTTATGTGGATACTGTGATACTGTGAATAATGTATATTTCAGTGGATACTGTGATACTGTGAATAATGTATACTCAGTAGATAGTAAATTATAACACTACCTTATGCATACTGCACCTTATGTGACACTGTGAATAATGTGAATATTTTCTTCAGCTAGTTAGATAGTAAATTATATTGACCAAATTGACCTAATTGTTTACACTGCCTGTGTTGTTTTTTACTACCTGTACCCCCCCCCCCCTCCCCCCCATGCTGCTATGATGCCTGAATTTCCCCAAGGGGATCAATAAAGGAATATCTTATCTTATCTTATTGCACTTTGGCGATCTCAGACTCATTCCCTATGGTAACACCTGGGCCCTCATTCATCAACGTGTCGTAGAAAATGTTCTATTTCCACACGTAAGCACAGAATTTAGAATCAGTGCACGCACAGAAATATTGGGATTCATCAACCGTGCGTACACAGGTCCTATGCTCCTCCGTGTTGATAAATACCGACTTTGTTCTACCGTCAATGCTCGTGCATGATTATCCATATATGGTCATGGAAGTGATGAAACACCCCCCATGGGATGTGAAATAATGGACTGACCCAAGCGGAACTCTGAGAAACTTCACAGAGATTGTTCACTGCTGTCGAACCAAGAAGACACAACGCGTGTTATGGGATAAATAAAAGGCGGACTTGTAAACGGTGATGTCAGATATCAACGGCTCTCTAAGACCATTGCTGCAATTCTGCCTGGACAGCTCAAAATACTAATAAAGACCGTTCGTTGACCACTGTTTGGCGTTGGTTGTGTGTCATTATAACCGTGCTGTAATATGAATGCCTTTATTAGTTGTGTTCGATTGGCTATATGATTTTTAGAGGCATCTATTTTGTTGTCGGTATTACCGACAACAAAATAGATGCCTCTAAAAATCATATTCTATTAGGTAGCCTATATGAATTTCATATAATAGCAGCCATAGCCTACATTATGCAACAGTAACTTGCGCATACCAGTGTATGCGACGGACCAGTGTATACCTTATATCATATCATATTCATATAATAGTTTACTCTATCAGCATACCAGCATGTAATATGTTCTTTGTTAGAACTCAACCTGTTATTATTTTGCACATAGATTGCAGAAATACGGGAACGTTTTGATTTACATTAAAAGGCTTTGACATTGTAAAACTAAATACGTGGAATTCTGTAAGCATAATACAAGTCATATCACCGACACAATATGCTCTGTGTCCAGAGCATGTATGCTTTTCATTCATTTAAGACACATTATTGCAAGGGTTTTGTAATACACATACACCCTGGTGTCATTGCAATGCGTTTTTTATTCTTTCTTATACAGTAAAAAGGGGGAAGAACACTATATCGTGGGTGTTCATATGACTTGTATTCTGCTTACAGCTTCGAAATTCCACTTGTTTCGTTTAACGTAAAGCCTTTTAAATATAATCAAAACGTTCCCGTGTTTCTGCGGTCTGTGCGCAAAATAATAACGAGTTGAGCTACGCGGAGCGCAGTCAGTCAGTACACCCCGTATATTCCGATAACGCTATATAAACCATGCTGCATTCATTCTGAGAGAAAGATCTATTATTCCAAATGCTATTTATAGGGTTTTGACCATAATTACACTACTGTTGCTATTTTACAATGAACTATAATGAATTACGGTTCATACAGAACATGCCAGTGTTGAAACTAATGCACAGAAGCTCATTTCCTTGTTGTAATAATAATATATTCTACCACTGGGCGTCAGCTAAGTGTGCTCCGAGCTGTGCGTACACATAAGCACGATGTCAAGTTCAAGTTGAAATTGATGAATCCCACTCTTTGCTTAGAAATGGTCGTACGCACAGGTTAAGCACATATCTGTGCGTAAGATACGTTGATGAATGAGGGCCCAGGCTCCCTGGATGAATAATGAATACAAATATGGAAAAAAAGGAAAAACTACCCAGAAACATAAAAAGCCGTTTTTGGCACTCTACGGTCGGGGCCCAGAAACGTAATAAGCCGCTTTTGGCACAGAAAGTGTTAAGGAGCAACAAAGATCCTTGTTGGAGACCATTTTGAGAATGTTCTGAAAAGACAATGAACTGCTCAGCTATGAATTTGAGAAACATGAGACAAATTTCCTTATTCTCATTTTGGTACCGATACCGATATATTTTGTCTAGGATAAATAAATAAGTTGTGAATAATATGTTATCTTTCCTACTTCAAAATTGATGGTGGCAAATAATGATAACTGGTTAGCTTCTGTATATTATTTTATAGATAACACCCTAAAGCCACAGGCAGAGAAATGCTCATCCAGGTTTTACACTTCACACTGATTCAAAAGTGATGCTCTTCAGAATTGGTGGATACATTTTATTTATCAAAAGGAATATACATTTACTTTCAATTTAGTTTTGAATAGTTTTGAATTACGATGAATTGAAAATGGGGGACCCTGATGTAAACAAGACGAAAGTCTTTCTCTGGTCTGCATCCCCTTAACAATTGTATGTATTGAGCTGTACTGTACTGTACCCATTCTGCAATCTGTTAATAAAGTTTTCAATCAATCAATCAATAGGGCAATTCTGAAAAATTGCCATACATGCATTTAAATTCAATCCCAAGATTGCAACCCGGAGATAGGCCCACATATTGATAGAACGTATACAAGCAACTGGGATAAAAGCAACTGAAGTATTAGACCTTGCATGTACAGCACATAATTACTGTTAGAGGGGTAGAAAGTCTGCCTGGGGATGCCTGAATGCAACGGAGGCTGCTGCTACCTCAGCAGCAATAGGATAAGATAAGACAATAAGATAATTCAGCTCTCTGGAACAAGCAGTGGGAAATGTCAGTTTTGCATAAAAGCTACAAAATATTGTATTTCTTCTTATTTTGCGTGTGGGATTGGGGAGGCGGCATACAATGGGTTGATATTTGCTCAGTTTTTGTCACAGATCACAGATCCCAGCTCAATGGAACTCATTCAGATTTAATTATTACTCAGAGTACTAGTCTTGGATCTGTGCTTATTAGTTTATTTTAAAAAACAAATGAGATAAGAACCTTAGAACTAATTTATCAATTGCTGTATTCTGTATGGAAATCAGATATCAGTTACATGTCTGTTACAGTTATTGGAAATGTAAAAGGGTATTTGAGAACATGATGAAAACTGACAAGTTGGCTTCACAACCTGTCTATTCTCAGCAAATGTTACAATTCCCAAGCTATAGTAGCTGCTAAGAGAGGATGGACAGGTGCCCAGCTCAGCCGTTTGTAAATGTTTAGAGTTGCTGCTTCAATGATTAGGTTAAGAGGGTTTTATCAATCTTGCATTCTCTGGTTAAAAATAATTTTCAAAATCAGCTTATTTCTTCCCCATATTTAGCTGACCTTGAGAAAGTTACACATGCCATTATGTCCATATTTTAGTCTGTAATTCCCTCTACTCCTGTTGCAAAATGCAGCATATCATCCCTCTTTCAGTCTCTCTACACCGCTCCAGATCACATTGCCATTAACATATATGTATTCCAGTTATAAACAATATAAAATAGAGTTTTGTACTTGTAATTATAGCTATATTTAATTGGTCAAATGTAAATAGCATTATTAAGTATTATGGATATCATCAAATTATATCGTCACTTATCCGAATCGTTCATGTATTCTGTGTTCTGTTCCAACAGATCCCTCCTGAAAGCATGTAGCTAAATGAAAAAGCAGTTTCACTGTGTTGAGTGGCTGCTAACGTCAGTTAGCTCGTTGCAATAGCTCCCCGGCCAGACCAGAGAGTACACTCTGAAGATTCAAGAGTTTTATTCATCACGACACATACATACCAGGGCATACAGTGAAACCCAGACCAGAGAGTGCACTCTGAAGAGAATCTAGACCAGAGAGTGCACTCTGAAGAGAATCCAGACCAAAGAGTGCACTCTGAAGAGAATCCAGACCAAAGAGTGCACATATTGCCCGGCTTATGCTCTAAATCAGTACATGTCATCATGTCCGAGCTCTGACACTAATGTCAGATTGCACCAGCAGATATCTCACTCTCTTGTTTGGGTTAGCTGGATTTGTCAATAAACCAGTGGTTCTCAATTTCACACATGCTGCTGCTCGTTAGCAAACATTGATCTCTGTACCCTCCATAGACCCCTACCACACTTTGGCTTGAAAAGAGACACAAATATGCCTTTGGCTAAAAGGTTATTGCACCATTACAATAGAATAGAATAGAATATAAATACTATTCTCTTAACATGCAACGGCCCACATGTGAGGACGAGGACACATGTGAGGACGATTTCCCCGCTGGCACTTCCTCTAGTGGCTCGGGTGTGCTTATTTTTTTATATAATATATATACATCTAATTAAAGACCTATTTGTTGCCTATCGATAGCCGTTTCAGGTGACAAAATCCGTTCAGCGGTTCTCGAGTAACATGCCGATATGTGAGGCGTGTACCGAAGTAGACGGTGTTGTACAAATACAACTCGAAAATTATTGGACAGGGTTGTAGCCAATGAGTGTGGCTTTCCAATGATACCCCACATGGGGATGTAGGAATCAGGGATCTAGGTGAAAAGTCACGAGCAAAAACAGGAAGAGAAAAACCGCAGAATGAATTTAAAGGGGAACTATCTTATAAAGGGCCTTTTTGAGTGTTTAGCATTGTTTCCTAGCTATGTGAACTTATATTAATATGATCTATGTCTCAAAATTCTCATATTGGCGCATTCTTCCAATTCTCCTCTCACAATATTCACCCTCACTGAACTGAGTCATTTGAAAATGTGCGCGATTTGTGATGTCAGAGAGACACCGCTGCATGTTAATGGATAGGTGCAGGATGAGCTGCACACAGTTCTGCTGCCCAGGCTCAAAACGGCTCGAGATCTTGAGGTAGAAAAATGCTGTTTTTGAGGACTTGATTAGAAATACAAAACAATGAATAAAAAAATATATATATAATAATAACTTTATTTGTATAGCACTTTTCATACAGAGGTTGCAGTTCAAAGTGCTTCACAACAGTAAAAAATACAGGCATAAGCGAGCATAAAAAGATAGACAGGTAGAATCACAGTGTTTCACATTAGGATCTAGCATCCCAATAGGCTCTCCGCTTACAGTTTATATTACAGAGGTGTTCCATAGACTCACAGGAATTGTGTAAAAGTGCCCAAATAGTGAAAGAAATAGTAAAATAGTTCCCCTTTAAGTCTATGAGGGAAAAGGAAAAAGGAACCAGGAACGCCTCACAGATTACCAAAATTGCTCCTAATCACTAATTTATGAACAGATTTTTATGAAATTTGGACATGTACTACACAAGACATCCGGCTATACCAATTTCTGGGGAAATACTACCTCTGGACTACTAACTACTACAGAAAAACGTGAGTAACAAGTTTTTCTACAACTCAAGTTCCGACCTATGTTACTCTATTTCATTAGCACTAAAAGTGAATTTTCAGAATGCATGTGCTATAAGTATAAAGTATAGTATTCTGGTTTGCAAAAAAGTATGCAGTCCTCAAAAACTAAAACTAAAATGGACAATTTTGGGGGCGCATGTTAACTCATTGGGCGCCAAACATAATAATACGTTTTTAGATCCTTTGATATTTTTCCTTTGATCCCCGTTCTAAACGTTCATCTAGATCACTCTAGGTGTCCCTGGCTCGTTTGCCTACGTTGTAATTGCAATTCGAATGAAATCTCACCAGGTGGCAGTATCACCTACCTTTTGAACTCTGATAGAAAGGGATCAGTAGAGACAATGTCTGAATTGGACTGTCAAGACTCACTCTGAGGGGGAGGAGCTCTTGCAGAGCACTCGCTAGGAGATCTGCTCGCCTCAAAACCTACAGTTTTCCGTAAACACAAGTAATAATTACATATAAACGAGTAATTACATATAAACGAGTAATCACGATCGCCGATGGGATCATTGGAATCATTATTTTTGGAGTACCTTCTGGCTAAGGTAAGGACCCCCTATGTCTATTTTACCGAACCTGAAACATGTTTCTGTAACGATCACAGTGTCTTATATTACCGGACCTAAACCAAGCTTCTTCAAACGATCGCATTTTCGGGCTACTTGTGAAGGCACATATGTACATGGTATATACCTTTGATTTGGGAGTATTTGGGGTTTCAGCGGATCAACCAGAACGATTTGGGCTTATTGCATATAAAGCGTTTTATCTCGCGATCTATGGAAAGAGACTGGATTATTTTGGAAATGGGCGATGTTTAGCGTGTAATAAACTACAAACTACAATGTGTAGAAACAAATTGACATGTTGGACTAGAAATAGTGTCTGTTAAATGAGCCCTACTATTGTCTCCATAGCAATAATATAGAATATACAATAGTTCCGCAATGATCATGAAATATCGTGAAAATGGTCAAGAAAAGCTGGCGCTAGACAGATGGGGAAAAGGGTGTGGCTCTCAATGAGTTAAGAGGTTAATCATCCCGAGGGAAATTTGGCACTACAAACCAGTCATCAACAGTCATCTCCCGCCTCGACTACTGCAATGTAAATGTAAAGGTAGACAGCATGGCCGTCAAAAGTAAAAACTTTTTCCCATCCTCTGCGACTGAATTTACAACCCGATGTTACGTGACTACAATGTACATTAATTAAACGTGATATTATATGGACAATTAGAAGCAAATAACTTTGGTGCAACAACATGATCAGAAATCGTATAATAATGATCAGTGCTTGAAATCAGTGCTAAAATCAGTGCGAAATCAGTGATTCTTCTAAAAAGCTGACGGCAGTCGACTAACAGCTGGACAGCATAGCCTACCAGGAAATGGAGTTAGCGTTAGCTTTTTTGCGAGGCCCCCCTTCCCGCGAGGCCCTTTTTCATCACAGACCTAAAATCTAGTTTTGCTTATATGCTTATATATTTCACATTAGACACGTTTGTAGAATGTGTCTGACTTGTTCCTGGCTCTGCGGCTCTGCAGATACACTATTGGAGCTCTGAGGCTCTGCAGCAGATATACTATTGGTTTCAATGAAGGGAGGGGTTACATGTGTACAGTCGGCCGGCGTGCGTCAGCTGCGTCTGACTATTTCGCGCGTGCAGCATTGGAGGTTATGCCAGCCAAGACGAAGAGGACGGTGGTTCGGCAGATGGACTGAAGATGAAAGTTGTTGCATGTTAGAAAGTTCAGTCAGGCTAGCCATGTCGGCTTAGCTAAAGGCAGGGACAGCTAGTTAGGTTTAGCTATGTTATAATATCGAGTGCTAACGTGTGGTTCAGTCGGGATAGCCATGTCGGCTAGTAGCTTAGCTAAAGGCTAACTAGCGTTAGCTAACCTAGAGAGAGCGCGTGCAGCATTGGAGGTTATGCCAAGATGAAGAGGATGGTCATTCGGCAGATGAACTTCGTCAACTCCACGGTTGTCTCCTTTTTCTTGGACGTTTGGTGAGTTTTTAATGCACTCTATTCTATTCCCGCCGTGGAGATATCTCTCTCTCTCTTTTTCTCTCTCTCGGGCCGGCTAGCTATCGTGGCTAACGTTATGTTGGCTAACGTTATTTGGAGCCAGCGGACCGGCTAGCTGTCGTAGCTAACGTTATATTGAGCCAAGCGGGCCGGCTAGCTGTCGTAGCTAATGTTATATTGACCAAGCGGGCCGGCTAGCTGTCGTAGCTAACGTTATATTGAGCCAAGCGAGCCGGCTAGCTGTCGTAGCTAACATTATATTGAGCCAAGCGGGCCGGCTAGCTGTCGTAGCTAACGTTGTATTGAGCCAAGCGGGCCGGCTAGCTGTTGTAGCTAACGTTATATTGAGCCAAGCGGGCCGGCTAGCTGTCGTAGCTAACGTTATATTGAGCCAAGCGGGCCGGCTAGCTGTCGTAGCTAACGTTCTGTCGAGCTAGCATCAGTACCTGGCCACTCTATTTGCAGTTAGCCTCTTAGCTGATGTCGGCCGTTGGCTCCTTGCTAC